>NC_090174.1:9990849-10590849 GCF_024679245.1 Pseudorasbora parva | reverse complement strand
CAGCGTACAGAAACGTGGGTTTTCGAGTGTTTCAGCCTCGCGTCTGTGCTCTTTCATCTCGAGGGATGAAAGCCAAATATGTTGGAAACGAATCGAATCTCGCGTTGCTGAGGCAGCGTGTAGAGGACGATTCGTTAAAAACATATTTAAACAGTATCTGGTAAAAAGGGGTGCATTTAATTCTGAGGAATTTAAATTAAACATTTTCTGACTTTGAGGAGTTAGATATGTCTATTCAGCCTATCATTCAACATGTTCACTTGAGGGGTGATTATGGTGGCATTTAATTCTGAGGAATTAAATGGGATTTATCTAACTTTGAGGAGTTAGATTATCAGCCTAACATCCAAATTGTGTTCACTATATGGGTGTTTTTGGTGGCATTTAATTCTGTGCAATTAAATGGGATTTTTCTGACTTTGATGAGTTAGGTTTTTCAGCCTATCATCCAAATTGTGTTCCCTTGTATATATATTTATTGCTCTCGGGGAGCGATCGAGGTCGCCTCCTCTGTGGAGTCTTCTGGAAGTCGATGCTGCAATCCGCCGTCTACGACGCTCGGGCCACATTAACTTCCAGCGCATGCATGCTGCTCTAGCCGCCTCTAGAAAGACTGCAGCTGGGCAGCAAACGCGTTCGCTGTGTACCGTGGGCAAAGGGTACAGACTGCAGTTCAGTGTTCCACCACCAGGGTTCATCAGTGTGGCCTGAACAGTGGTGTGCCTAGCCCAGTGGCAGTTTATGGAACAGGAAGTGTGCTCCCTGATGGTAAAGTAGGCTATATAGTGTATCCCTTCGCCAGACAGGGAGTCCGGCTTTACGGTCGCTACTTCATGGTTCCCAAAGAGGATGGAAGGGTGCGTCTATTATTAATCGGAGGTACTTGAACCGTTCTCTGAGGAGATTCAGGTTCAAGATGCTCACTCTCCCATCGTGAGTCAGACCCAGTTTGAGGACTAGTTCATCACAATGTATCTAAAAACGCATATTCCATATCTCCATCCTTCCTGCCCACAGGAGGCCTGAGGTTCGCTTTCGGGGGCGAAGCGTACCAATATCAGGTTCTTCCCTTCGGGACTCGACAACGATGTGGGCACAATGTTCCCCGCACGTATTGAGTCCATACTGGGCAGCCTCACTGTTAAGCAGTTCCAGAGACTGCTGGGTCTCATGGCAGCATCGTCCAGCGTGATTCCATTTGGCCTGCTCCACATGAGACCCCTACAGTGGTGGCTGAAGACCAAGGGGTTTTCCTCGAAGGGGAATCCCTTCTGTATGAACAGGGTAACGTGCAGATGCCTTAGTTCCCTAGTCATATGGAAGAAACCTTGGTGCCTCTGCGAGGCAGCTGGGTGGGCCACCCCACACACCTTTATCAGGTTTTATAACCTGCATCTCCCTATGACGCCTGGCGCTAGGGTGCTCCAGTCCTAGTTGTGCCTGGTTTCCGGCTTCACACTAGGGCAGGCGCTACCCTCAGTGTGGCCTAGTGGGTACTCGTTCCCCATTTTGCCATTCCGTCGCAGTGTGAAGTTTCCCCAATAAGGGTACGGCTCAGGTTATGTATATAACCCTTGTTCCCTGAGAGGGAACGAGCACTGTGCATTGCTGTCAACATTGAACATTGAAAATAAGGGAGATTTCCCGGAATCCATCCCCAAAATAAGGGATTTTTTTTTTTACACGATTCTTGTCCACAAACTAAAAAAAAGAAAGAAAAAAAAAGAAGCACTAATCATAACAGTCTAAAGAGTTTATAACTACACAATATATATTAAGCATAATGTTATTGACATTATGCCAGAGCTGCCTTGGTCTATTGTCTGTAATGTTTGTTTACTGTAATATTTACCAGTAAAGAGTATAGCTTTTTTTTATACATGATTCTTATACATGATCCCACAAACAAAAAAAAAAGCACTAATCATTAACAGTCTAGAGTTTATAACTACACAATATCTATTAAAGAATGACAGACCAATGTATATGTTTGAAGTGCTTTATTTAGGAACAAATTAACATTACTCGGTTTTGGTTTTGGTTGGTTAAACCTAGGGATGGGTATCGTTAAGGTTGGTATTACTACTCTTAACGATACTGCTTATCGGTCCGGTACTTTAACGGTATTCTTATCGGTACTTTTTGAGATTATATATATATATATATATATATATATATATATATATACACACACACAATTAACAAAGATACACATTATATAGGCCTGCACAGTGCTTTAATTTCAGGAAGAATTCTAGTAGGCTAATCAAACGTAAAATAACACTGCATAGTTTATCATAAATAGCCAAAATAATGCTTATTAAAGCTGGTTATTCATTCAAGAGCTGTGAGTGATTTTATCTTTGCATTTGGTTGTTTAATTCGCAGTAATTCGTCATCATGTTTATTTACACCGCTGCCTCTTTAAGACAGATGTGCAGATCTATAGGCGACTGATAATAGGCAGATACATTACACTTTCTCCCGACTATCCATAATAACTACGTCCATTTTAGACACAAACTGTGTTTAAGAGACTCTCCAAGCCGGTCATTTTGACATAGATGTTTGAGTACATTTGATCGTTTAGACACGAGTGTGAAACCGAAAGTGTGATTTGCTCGTCTCGTTGCGGCTGTTTCAGAGCGCGCGCCGACTTGGGAACAATCTCTTGCACACATGTTTGTGCTTTTAATCGCTCTTTTTATTATTAAACGCGTCCCACAATTTACCAACAGTAGCTAGACTGCATTTTACAACAATCACTGATCGTGCTTATTCTGTCATTGCGTTTGAGTTATATGGAGAAATGACAGCGTAGGCAACTGCTGCAATGGGAATTAAGTTGCGTTAGATATGAATATCAAAATTATAATCTTTGCCAAAGAAGCCAAAATCTAAATTAAATCACATTATCACAATCTAGTGTAAAGTGAAACTAGGCTATTTGAATGTTTAGTTCTGTCCGTGGGCTGTCGTTTTGTTCTCTCTCTCTCTCAGTAGACCGTTAAAAGCTTCAGACACAGATGTAGTTGCGTGTTCTGAGTTAAGACAATCAGAGCGTAAAAAACGGGATATTTTACGGGAAAATACTAAAATGGGAAGACAGCGGGAAAAGAGCTAAAATACGTGAGAAACCCGGGAAAAACGGGAGGGTTGACAGCTATGGCACTGTGTCGCGCCGCCACACCTCGGCATGCCTGGAGCGCATGCTTCAGAGCAATAGTTGTCGCCATTATGCGCCGGCCCCCCTTTTATACTTCCGAGTATGCCGTCACAATGACGTCATCACGCACGCCAATCGGATTGGACTAGTGTCTATTCGGACTTCAGATTCGCTGATGCTTAGGGAGCATCCCCATTCTGACGCAGTGCTTGTTCCTTCTCAGGGAACAAGGGTTATATACATAACCCGAGCCGTTTTCGCATGCATATGATACGCACTTTAGGGCGTACGTACGAACCCCCCACCCCACCACCCTAATCCTACCCAAGAGCGTGTCATATGCACGCCAAGTGTGTATCATATGCACGTGAAAAACTGCGCAGCATTAGTATGCCAAAACTCATTTTGGCGTATCCATTCCACGAGATTTCACACTCTAGTGCTATTGATACGCATTACCATGAGATTGTGTTGGAGCACACTGGAGCCCGGATTTTCATATAAAATATCACTATTAAGCAATTGCAAGTCTTCTGCTGGAAACTGCATTGTAATGTGGGGAAATGCTTCATTACACAATTTATAATAATCTATAATAATCTCGTAATTTTGCTTTTCTGAAAAATATTTTCTCTTTTAATATTTTCATCATTTGGCTGGACACTTTAAATAAAACAGCAGTATCTAATTGAAGTATATATATATATATATATATATATATATATATATATATATATATATATATATATATATATATATATATATATATATATATATATATATATATATATATATATATATATTCCACTAATGATGGATTTTGTTATGATTATGTGAAACTACTGCTATTTATTTCAGTCCTGCAGTTACACACATAACAGAAAGAGATTTTCAGTATTAATAAGCATGAACCAATGTGCTGCTGCATTTCCCCATAACGTTGTCTCTTAGCGCGCTACGAAGACTCTAAAGGTATAACTTAACTAAAGGTATCCCATTTCTAGGTGTGTTCCCCGAACTATACCTTAGGAGGTTGCTTAAGGTAACCCTTCTAAAGTGTGACGTTAGCAGGTGCTGTTCGTGGTGGCGGTGCTGAACTGCCTTATATCGATGGCTCAAGAATCGATTATTTACTCTATGCAGGGGCTGTTTCACTGCGTTATGCGAAAACAATTATGTGCTTTATAAAACAAGCACTTCAGAAATAGTTGAACTTTCATTTATCATACAAAATTGCACCTAAATTTTACATAATACTGAAATGAGTGCACAAACCAGCAACCTCATGCTTAACCGCATCATGAGCATCACGCATCATGATTTACTTCACAACCAGGGATGATTGCCCATGCAGCAGCTGCATCACATTATTGTGTAAATAACTAATTTATATTATTAGATGGCCTAGTCAATAAAAACGCAACACGCAAAACATATAATCAGCTGCTACTATGGCAGAGAAAAAAGAAAGAAAGAGGAGAGCTATCCAGAGAAATCCAGAAGCTGGATTGCAAGGCTGAGGGGGTAGCTGAGCTCCGTCCAGTTTGTCTCGACAAAGTTGGTCCAACAAGATCTAAAAGCTGCTGAATTTAATGTCGTGTCAGGCAAAATTGTTTTGAATAGCAACTTCTGACATGGTAGCCAGGGGACTAAAGTTTTCACGTATGAAATAGTGCACATACACTAAACCTCTTTGATTTAGCACAATTCTATTCGCTGCCTCACTGCTAAAGTTTGACTAAACTCCCGTCCACAATCATTCCCTTTAAATAGGCTCCTAAGCTTTTCCTGTCTAATGGTTTGCCAGTTGATGTACCTTTGGATAATACCATTATAAAGCTAACAACCATTAGTTTTTGTAATGACATTTTGTATGACAATTTTAATCCTTGCTTAATATATATAAAAAAACAAAACAACAACAACAACAAAAAAAACTCTTCAACTAGCCTAATTGAACACTGGGTGTGTATTACAACTTCGGAATTATATTTGTATAAACTGACATGTAAATAAGCTTTTTGCACAGTGGTGACCACTAGTGGAATGAACTTTTAATAATGATAAGGTATAGCTAAAAATGGTCCAGGGCTGCATTTCCCGAAACCTTCTTAACTCTACGTCATTCTTAAGTTAAACCTTAAGGTATCCCTTAACGTTAATATGTGTTTCCCGAAACGAACTTAGTTAAGAATACCTTCTTTAAGTCATACTTTCGTAAGGTTGGTCTGGACCACTCTTAGCTATACCTTATCACTATTAAAAGTTAATTCCACTAGTGGCCACCACTGTGAAAAAAAGCTTCTTTATATGTCAGTCTATCCGAATATAATTCCGAAGTTGTAATATACACCCAGTGTTCAATTAGGCTAGTTGAATATATATATATATATTTTTTTTTTTTTTTTTTTTTTAATGCAAGGATTAAAATTGTCATAAGAAATTTCATAAATTTCATTGTCATAAAATTTCATTACAAACACCAATGGTTGTTAGCTTTTTAATGATATTATCCAAAGGTACATCAGCTGGAAAACCATTAGACAGAAAAAGCTTAGGAGCCTATTTAAAGGGAATGATTGTGGAGGGGAGTTTAGTCAAACTTTGGCAGCGAGGCATCGAATAGAATTGTGCTAAATCAAAGACGGCGCCATCCGCGGAGCCATTTAGTGTATGTGCACTATTTCATACGTGAAAACTTTAGTCCCTGGCTACCATGTCAGAAGGCTGCTATAAAAAAAAAAATTCGCCTACCACAACAGCAAATTAAGCAGCTTTTAGATCTTGTTGGACCAGCTTTGCCGAGACAAACTGGACGGAGCTCAGCTACTAAAATCAGCTGCTGGCGGCTCTTCTCTTTCTTTCTTTTTTCTCCGCCATATAGTAGCAGCTGATTATATGTTTTGCGTGTTGCGTTTTTATTGACTAGGCCATCTAATAATATAAATTAGTTATTTACACAATAATGTGATGCAGCTGCTGCATGGTCAATCATCCCTGGTTGTGGATTAAATCAAGACACTATGGAAAATATATTGTAATAATTTAAATGACGCGTGATGCTGATGGTGCGGTTAAGCATGAGATTGCTGGTTCGTGCACTCATTTCAGAATTATGTAAAATTTAGGTGCAATTTTGTATGATAAATGAAAGTTCAACTATTTCTGAAGTGTTTCTTTTATAAAGAACATAATTTTTTTCGTATAACGCAGTGAAACAGCCCCTGCATAGAGTAAATAATCGATTCTTGAGCCATCGATAGAAGCCAATTCAGCACCACCGCCACGAACAGCACCCTCTAACGTCGCACTTAAGAAGGGTTACCTTAAGCGACCTACTAAGGTATAGTTCGGGGAACACACCTAGAAATGGTATACCTTTAGTTAAGTTATACCTTTAGAGTCTTCGTAGAGCGCTAAGAGACAACGCTATCGGGAAATGCAGCCCAGACCAACCTAACAAAAGTATGACTTAAAGAAGGTATTCTTATCTAAGTTTGTTTCGGGAAACACATTTTAACGTTAAGGGATACCTTAGGGTATAACTTAAGAATGACGTAGAGTTAAGAAGGTTTCGGGAAATGCAGCCCATATTTTTATGAATGCCGCATATGAGAAATGTAATGGTTGGAAAGTGACCAAAACTAATACCTTGATACACTCTGCAGTGAGACATGCTCTACTGTTTTAAAAAGCATTTTACATTTATTATAATGGTTAACTGTATTATAATTATGATTCATGCACTCTGACGTCATGTTAATTGAGAGTTAACATTTCATATTTATAGGAAAGTGCAGTTACATGTGCAATCCTGTACAGGTGCCGTGATGAAGAGATAATTAGTTATTCACTTCACCTGTCATAATGCTATGCCTGATCAGTGTATATTCAGTCTTAATATAGCCCTGATACGTTGAAAATGGCCCTGCTAATGTTTCTTACCACAATCAGTGATGAATGGCATTTATCAAGTAAATTATAGAATCTTTTTCATTCAAAACATCACTGGATATTATGTTCTGTCATTTACATTTTTTTATTTTTTATTTTTTGTCAAAACAGTTCAATCAAAATCTCTTATTTCATACCATGAGTCATGTTTGGATTCTGTGAACAGTAAAGCCTGCCAATTTTCCCATTCTATTTTTTATCCTTCTCAATATTTATGGTGCTCACACAACCCTGTGTCAAATAATGTTATAGATCCACAGATTCTGAGACCTACTGGTAAATTTAATTTCTTATCGGCGATGGGCTGATATAACAGGCACTTTAAACCAAAGCTAAACTATCATCCAAAAATGACATCTAAAATGTATGTCTCTTTGAGACAGAGGTCAAACTTAACATATGGGAGATTAAGTGAGATGAGAGTCTAAAGGGGAGAAAAAGAAAGATTGACCCCAAAAGAGAGGCAAGTGTTTGTGACCTTCTTATAAGTGAAGAAAAGGAGAAACCGAGAGGAGCTGCAATAAAAAAAGATGATGCCTTGAATTGCTCCAGTGAAGAGGGTAATAAGAAGGAAAAACCTCTTGTCACATGATCACAGCCATCAGAGAGGTACTAGGAGAACAAAGAATGAGCCAAATGAAAGAAAGAAAAAAAATTCTGATTCAAGGACAGTCATAAGCATGCTGAAGACTTGTGAAGTGTCTTTCTTCAACAAAGAGTCATTTCCATAAAACTGCTCCTATTTTCTCTATTGAACTATGGAGTTTGACCTGGGGTATTGGTTGCCTGAAGACAAATTGTATTGCACAGATGTTGCCGTATCATTGCTCAGAAAACGTACTGGACTTTCCTCACTTATGTTTAAAATAACAATCTTAAATTAGAGTAACTTTGTCCTGGATGTTTCTCCCAGAATTCTTTAGAAGAAAATTGATAAAAAAAAGTGGATAGCATAATCCAAATAATTTGTTCTTGGAAAAATTTGATGAGAAATGTAATGGTTGGAGATATGACTAATCATTTACGAAATGTGTTTCGGACAAGTTGGGTTTTGGTGCTCACATAGATAAGGGGGATCATCCAGCTAGTTTCAGCCTCAGACGTCACACCATGAACGTTGGCTTAAAGTCACCATGAAACCAAAATGTACGTTTTTTTAGCTTTTAGTATGAATGTTACCCTGACAGCCATCTAAAAGTGTGCTCCAAAACAATGAAAACATTAGCATTTAGAAGATATAAGCTTTTAAACCTCACTTTCTCCAATATGGATCAATGATTTTGATGACATCACACTGCACTTCAGCTTATCAGATTATCTGTCCAATCAAATCTCAAGAATCTAAAGTGTCCAAACCCCTACACTATAAATGGACGCTAAAGCTGCGAGTAAAATCGCTCACTTGTTCAAGCGTTTACTATTTTCTGTATGGTGAATGGCACATAATACACTATATAGGGGATAGAGAATGATTCAGACAGTGTAAATATGCTTTCCATTGGGGCAAATGAAGTGTGGTTCATGTTTGTGTAACACGAACTGCCACAGCATGCCCACAGTCCGCTCCGGTCCAGAGTCTGCACAGAGCGTATATGAGCGAGTCGGCGTAGACCACAAAGTGTATAGGACACATTTGAATTCTGCACTGAATGCTATATTTTAAAGCAATAATGGAAGATATTATAAGAAATGTTTCGAAATGCTTCACCGAGCTCAACACTCTAGCCGAGCTGTGATTTATAAAATAAAGCAATAAGCCCCAAGAAGCTGTGGTTTACAGGGAATTCATAACCCTCTTAGCTGTTATAAATTCACATGTAAACCACAGCTTCACAGGTTTCTTTTATAAAATGGTTACCACACAATACAAATGTTAAAGCCTAAATATCAATTTAACTTGTAAAATCACTAAAAGCTAAATATGCTAAATCGGAATGCAGGTAAAACACTCGGTCACTCGATCGCTCTCACAATAATAATCAATTGAGAACAAGCATATGTTTATGTTGCTTAGAGTGGTTGCTATGGGTGTTGTGTAGTGATACAGAGAACCGTTATAAGAGTCATAGCCATCAGATGCCGACTTGGAAACTCCAGAAGTGTTTCCTTTTCTTCCCTTGTGCATTATGTTAACATCCCATCGAACTGCCGTGAAGCACACAGCATCAATGGAGTGCAGTTGACAAGAAAACATCAGAGTTGACATCATTTCCACTAATAGCTGTGTTTCATTCTCAAGGTTTTTTTTTTTGTTGTTTTTTTGTTTTTGCTATATATATATATATATATATATATATATATATATATATATATATATATATATATATATATATATATATATATATATATATATACCCTTAAAAGGTATATATATACCCTTAAAAGGTATATTTGCTTGAGGGACTTTAATCATCTTGAAATAATTATTGGTGGCTTTTTGCCAGTTTGTTTATTGTAGGGATATCAACTTTACATTTTTCATGCACCTAAACATGATGCTGAACAAATCAAACTGTGATTGGTTACTTTACACGTCATTCAGACAGCTTCTGTCCAGCAGACTAAATCCTTATTCCATTTGTCTCTCTACTTTCATTGTCAATAAAATCAACTGGTGGGGTTAAAATCAGTGTTAAAATCATTTTTATGGCCAGTATTACGTAAAAATTTTGAATTGTCAATTTTAATTTTAATGGGGACTTTAAAAAGTTTGTGTGATGTCAAAAGTGTGGTGTTGTAGGCCAAATCTAAGACCTCAGAAATGTAGTTTCACGGACAAATAGCACATTTTGAGATATCTTTCCTGTTGATCTTTTTCTTAAAATATTATGTTGGTGCTTTTGATGCAGTAGAGCTGTTTTAAGACAATAGTATTTATGCGATTAGATTCACCATGATTCGTCTTAATGGGCTGGCTGGCAAAAATCCCAACTCTCTTTTCTACATCAAAAAGCTAATGCACCTGTTGCACTCAATGTCGCCCCTAATGCATATTTATCAAGTCACTCTTCTCTTATTGTTTACGATGGGATATGCCATACCTTTGCAGTGAATAGTACTTGTGTTTGTGGTATTTTGTGTGGATTTACTCCACTTATTTATTTGAAGACCTGGCAATTTGGTTGAATCAATTACTATGGATTAACCAAACACAACAGCAATCAAACTGAATAAAAAAAAGTTCTGTGGCATCAGAGTATATACAGAAATCAATGATAATTCAATTTATGTAATTTTTCCTTATCGTTTCAGGTGTGAGACATGACAGTAATCTCCTTAACCATTTTATTCCTGATAAAATGTTTTTGTAATTTCAGATTTGTAACTTTTCTATATTTTCCTATTTCCAATTCAATTCAAAGGTGAACAAATATACTGTTGTTAGCACATCCATGTAACCATATTCAGACTCAGAGAGCACAACTGGAGAACAGTTAAACACCAGTTTATTGAGGTTTTAGAGAGCATGACAAAAAGGGTTGATAACTTATAGAAATAGTGTGATGAGGGATGATGAGACGTCAACTGAATGTTATAGTCCTTTCCTGGAATATGACAGAGTGGGAAAATGAGAAGCACACACCTCAGTTGCAGTGACCAGAAGGAAACCACGGTGGCTGGGAAGTGCACGGAGATGAAAGAGGGAGACAATGGAGATGGTGACAGAGGTGAGATCATGGAACACTGGAGAAGGAAAAGGTAAGTAGCAATAGGGTGATGAGTGATGATGAGATCTCAACTGAATGTTATAGTCCTTTCCTGGAATGCAACAGAGTGGTAGAATGATGGATGAGAAGCACACACCTCAGTTGCCAAAGATCAGGATGAAACCACAATGACAGGGAAGTGTATGGAGATGAAGGAGATTATGGAACACTGGAAAAGTAATAGGAATTCTCTTAGAAACATTGTCAACCAGTAAGTAGCATGTAGCCATAGTGTCAGATTACTATCCGTTTGGGAGAACAAACAAAATGTGTGACTGAGATGGGTGCTTAAGTAGTCACAGGTACAGGTGATTAGACTATGCATTCTGGCAGTACGTGCGCTTCAGATGTTCAATCATAACTATAATGTATGGTGGAATAGCACTTCTGAGAGTACTTTGACTTGGCGCAGTAAAAATTCACGGCTGAAAAAGCCTTCCTCGTACTCTCAGAAGTGCTATTCCGCCATACATTATAGTTCTCCTTTTAAACCGGCTTAGAAAAGCGCCACCATATGGTCGTTCAGCTATTCGTGTACCTGTATTTAAATAGGGGAAACATGGTGGCGTTTGGTCGCGTCTAACTTGATCTCTGTTTGGTACCATAGTGAATGAACTGGGCGTAGTGGGCTAAGCTAAGTGCTATCAAAATGTTACGGAGCGTCAGAGCCATTAAATGCACGCACAGAGACGAAAAAGGTATGTATCAACTCATCTTAGTTAAAGGTTGGGTAGGTAAGAATTATCTAAAACACTTTTGTCCAAATTTGTTTAAACTTTCTTTTCATGTCAATACATAATTAAAATGTACGTAAGTACTCTGAAAAAGAATTGAGTGACTCTAGACTTTTTCATATCGTGACCGATTACTCGATTAATGATCGATTAATGTATCGTTACACCCCTATTGTTTACTCATTACAATGTGGTCGGGCACATTTAACTCTTTCCCCACCAGCGTTTAAAAAAAAAGTTGCCAGCCACCGCCAGGGTTTTTGACAATTTTCACCAAAATGTAATAGCCCATAGAATATTTTGTTTAATGAATATCTGAGCATTCAATATATCAAAATAAAGAGCTGACCTTCTTCTTTCAAACAAACAAAATATTGTTTTATTCTAGCTTCATGCATTCCTTTTTTATCAACACTTGAATATGGGTAGGTTTCATAAAAAAAAGCAACATTTTGAACAAAAAGCTGAGAAAATCTAATTTTTGTGAAAGACTGTTTCCAGATCAGATTCAGAGCGATGATCAAACACAGATGGATTAGATCGAGTCCATCAACACCCCTAATGCTTACACAGTCCTGTGGCTCGTCCTGGGTCCACATCTCATTCAGTAACATTAGGCAGTTTTGATTCATATGCTGTTTAATGAGGATGATCACGTTATTTTTAATATGCATATGATTACATGCGATCGCTCGTTTCACTGCGTCTTACTCGTTTCACAAGACGTCTTAGTCAAAACGTCTTGTGTTTTGATCAGGAGATTAAGAACTCATTCAGAAGATGTGCAATAGCGCCCCCTAGCGCCCGACAGTGAAAACCCGGAAACCCGGAAAATTCCGTTATTGGCCTGGAAGCGTTTTTTCACAAATAACGGAAATTTCCGTGTTTGGCGGGGAAAGAGTTAATGACAAAAAAAATCCATGTACGCTCTTTGTGTTTCAGTAAAACTGCATGTAATTACTCTTGTTTGACTGGACTGAACACAACATCTACCAATACGCCAATTTAAAAGAGCTTATTTGCAATCTGGCAGCTAATTAAATAAAGCAAATGGTGGCAGAAGTTTCATTTGTGGATAAGCTATCCCTTTAATATAGTACTTCCCAATTAGTTACAATTTTAATTATGCAATGTTTTTAATGAAAAGTGTAATGAAAGTGTGCAATTGTGAGTGACTTCAACGTTGAAAAAAAAAAAAAAAAAACAGCATATGCTGCAGGTATGTTTTAAAGCATGGCAGCTGGTTTAAGCTGGTCAAGTGCTGGTCCTAAAACTGCCCTAAGAAACCAGTTCCAGCTAGTTCCAGCTCAGGACAATCTTAAACCAGTTCATGACCAACTTAGAACCAGTATAAACTAGCTGAAACCAGCTGCCATGCTTCAAATCATCCCTAACCAGCATTATGCTGTTTTTTAGTGTGTGTATGTGTGATTTTCAACAGGGTTATGGACATGAATCAGTATGAAAGTATCATCAAAAGGGCAGTTTTATTTGGTATATCATATTTTAGGGATAGGAGATGCAGAGAAAAAAATTTGAGGAAGGGCGAGAGATACATTGGGATCACAAAAATTGTATCTGGGCGAAGCATGGGGCCAGTGTGATGAATTCTGCATAAATTGCATATAGCCTTTGAGCAATTCCCTATATTCTGCATTGGATAAGTTCACAATGTCATAATTCATCTTTAATCTAATGAGCTTCAACACTAGGATAGCACAAATCAAATTTGGTTAGTGAAGGGAAGCTCTGAAATTTCATTCCAATGAACCTCTCCTGCCATTTTGACATATACAGGAAGGAGCTAATGCGATTTACTGCGGACACCACATGAATTATCCCCAATAATTTGAATTAAATGTGCCAGGTCTTGTGCTACTCTTTTTGGCTAATTAAAGTTCAGAGATGGAAAAAAAAATGTATCCGAAGGTCATCAGAAGGTTTCCTTTGTTTATAGTTTTTTTTTTAAAGAAAAAGAAAAAACCCACACGAAATGTGCACATAAAAAAACAATGATTCCTCACTCAGGAAGGAGGAATAGTTTAGCAAAGTAGACAGCTACTATAATTTGCACATCAATTATACATCTGGTGCAAAGTTGTAGACAGCAGGCTAATATTCTCTAACCGGTACTTTAAAAACATAACTGTATTTCCTTGCCCTGCAGTGTCATTGTGTTAAATTTGAAGGGAATGTACACGATGCTTTAAAAATTGAAGTTAAGTGATCTCAGGTCATCGTTGTGCTCATCTTTTAACTGCCAATGTAACAGTTATAACTGATACTTGATGCAATTGAAGAGCAGCACCACAGGGGATAATACAGAGTTCAAAAAATAAAAAGGCAGAATTACTTGCTGGATGAGCCAATACGCAGCTTAAATCATGTTTCATACGCCACTGTCCCCATAAAGAGCTGAAGCACTCAGAATCAGCAGAAGAAATTGAATTGCTTTGCTATTATCATAATGCCGCTATTACATTGGGAAAAAGAACAGTTTCTTCAGTTCAGACTTTTGGGATCTCATTTCAAAGCCCAGGCCTATTAAATCTGATTAAAAAGGATTTATCTAATACTGTCTGATTCATAAGCTCCACAAATCTATGGACTTGTATCTGTCATGTAACAGTTGTGATGAGTCAGAGCAATTTAGAAGAAAAAAAAAAAGATCTGCAAAGTGAAAATTACTACATGCATGCGTACATATACAGCCAATCAGATCCGAGATCCAGAAAGAATTGGTGTGTGTGGGTGTGTGGGGGGAGTGTTTTTGTGACATATGAGGACACAAATGTGTATAATAACATAGGTATGACATGGGTATTACAAGGAGAGGGTGAAATATGAGGACATTGGCCATGTCCCCACTTTTCAAAATGCTTATTAATCATACAACATTTTACTATGAAAAGGGCTTTACAAATAAAATATATTATTATTATTATTATTATTATTATTATTATTATTATTATTATTATTATACAGGATGAGTTTTATTGAGAAAGTAAAAATGAATGTTTCCTGTGATTCTGCATTTCTTTCCTGGTAGGTTTAGGGGCAAGTGCAGTGTAAGGGGATAGAAAATACGGTTTGTACAGTATAAAAACCATTACGTGTGTGTGTGTGTGTGTGTGTGTGTGTGTGTGTGTGTGTGTGTGTGTGTGTGTGTGTGTGTGTGTGTGTACACGGCTCTGAGTGTGATATTGCTCATATATTCAAGACAGAACTTTTTACTGTGATTTATTGCAAATTATTTGAAGAATAATATTTAAAAATATATATTTAAAAAATAATATAGCTACTTCCAGCCGGATCTCACGAAAAATGCATATAAATACTACGAGTGTGCAATGTCGTGGAATGTATATGGCAACACTCATTTTGGCGTGCATATGATACGCTGTTTTTTGCGTGCATATGATACACATTTTATGGCGTATTATACATACGAACCCCCCACCCCACTACCCTAAACCTACTCAAGAGAGCGTGTCATATATACACCATAAAGTGCATATCATATGCACACGAAAAACAGCGTATCATATGCACACGGAAAACAGCGTATCATATGCACGCCAAAATGAGTTTTGGCGTATACATTCCACGACATTGCACACTCGTACTATTTATACGGATTTATGTGTGACCGGGTTGCTACTTCTTCTCTTTCCAAATTTATGTTTTGTTTTGTTTGTTTTTTTCTTTTAAATGTCACAATCAGTAGTTGTCATAGCCAAACCAAAAACGCTTCTTTACATTAGGTTGCACCAGCACCTGCAAAGCATAACACTAGCCGCAGCAAGGTCATGGGTTTAATTCCCTAGGACACACAGACAGACTGCTGATTAAATGCACTGTGTACTGTAAGTTGCTAGGTGTTAGGCGTTTTCTAAATTCAAAAATATATTCCGTAATATACAGAATTGCTTCTCAGTATGCTGTATATAATACATTTCTGCATGACTGACAGTTTAAACGGCAAGATAATTAGCGTCATGATAATTGGTATGGCTGTGTCTGCAAATCCATGCTGAGAAATAACCATTCAGTATCCATTATGAGATCTACAACAACTCAAATTAAACATTTCAAATTAAACAGCAACAAACCACTGTTGCACCTGCCAACAGACGCAGAAATTATGGGAGGAAGGGTGCCTTTGAAGTTTTTCCCACCAAAAACAAACTTGAGAATACTGATTTACGACAATCGCTGATTTAGCTAATTTGGGCGTTAAGATTTGTCTTTGTCTTTGAAAGTGCACCGCGAAGAAGGAAAGAAACACACTAAAATCGCACACCGCTGGTTTATTGTTGCAATGACTCCACAATGACAATGGCAAAGTTATTGCCTTTTTTAGACACCTGGCAGAACTGCCAGACTGGTGAATGAAGCATTTCTAGCTGTGCATAGAAAATTGCCTCGCAAGTTCATGTCATCTGATAGGCTCTTCTGATCAAACTATATAAAACATTTATTGTATATTAAACATTAATGATGGACGGCTGATCAATTGAAGCATTCTTAAAGGACACCTATTATGCAAAATTTGCTTTTACATGATGTTTGGACATAAATGTGTCGGCAATGTGTGTACACAACCACCCTATAGCTGTAAAAATCCACCCACTCCTCTTTTTAAACCCAATAAATCATAAGCAGTTTCTCAGAACAAGACGTTAGCAAATGCAGTGTGATGTCACAAATGCTTATTGATGGGTTCATGAGCTAGGTATATACTGTCTAGGGGTGTAACGGTTCACAAAATTCACGGTTCGGTTCGATACGATACACTGGTGTCACGGTTCGGTTCGGTACGGTTCGGTATGTTTTAGATACAGCAAAAAGAAAAAAATTGGCAGATAAATTACCTTTTTTAATTATTTTATTAAAACTAACAAAGTATGATTTTTTTTTTACATTGAACAATGATGGAGTTATACTTTACCCATCTTCTATATAGTTACAGGAATAAGACATTAGCTCTTTACATTAGCTCTCTCCACATTTTTTTTTTACACACTACTGCTTCTGTCATCCCTTTGGCCAAATCCTCACTTGTCTGACTCTCAAGGGGGCGTGTCTGAAGAACGTGGCTGTTCAGCTCCCATTCATCGGTAATGTAATGTGCCGTTACAGTCAGGTAGCTTTGTGTAGCCCTTGACATCCAGCCGTCTGTTGTCAGAGCAACCGCTGTTGCTTTGGCCAATTGGTTCTCTGTTTGTGCTTTTGTTTTTTGGGACAAAGCAGGAATTACTGGCTGAAATGGGCTCATGAAGGGACATTGTAACGGGGCTCAATTACTTTAAGCATGTTCTTAAAACTCCGTCTGCAGTGCGTTTTGCGCTGCGTATGCGTATTCGTATTCAAATGTGCTGCGTTTTCAGTCCGCAACCGTTAACATGGGTACGGAAAAAATACGCACCGCATAGACTACGCACTGCAGACGGAGTTTGTGTGAAAATGGGCATAAGGTCTCATATCCGTGGCTATAATGGGCCACTCGCCGCGGTGATGTCTTTTGCCATTTGAATAAGTTGAAAATGTCTGTCTTAATTCTGCAGGGATAGTTTGTGGCTGTTTCTCCTTTTAATCGTCTTGTTGTTGGCGTAAATGAGTTGACATGACATTAATTATTCCCGCTGCTGTACCATCATGTAGCAAATGCGACATACCGTTGTTTTTTTTTATCCATCACTCTTGCCAACACCATCATAGCTTACAAAGAATCCAAAGTTCACCCAAACACCAGACCTGTTGGTTATTGGAGGATCTTTATTTCTGGTTTGTTAAAAAACCCCGCCCTTCTTGTAATCTGATTATTGGTTAATTTGCCCCACCTGTTCTCCCTCATTACCATCCTTGTTTGTTCCCTTTATAATCTCCTTGTGTTTGCAGTCCTGTGCCAAATCGTTGTTGGATGTCACCCTGTTCCTTGGTGTGCTATATGTTCTTGCGCCTCGTGTTTAGTTTATTTCAAGTTTGGTTTTCCCCCTCGTGGGTGTTTTGTTTCTGTTTGCATTTCATTTAATAAATCTTTGTTTCCCTCCTGCAATTGAGTCCTCGCTCCTTTTCACTGTTATCTACCCTGACATAACGGCGTTACGGCAAACACAAGCACAGAGCCAGAAGTGACAAAAACACAACATGTGCTACACAAGACATGACAGACATGTGACATATACTAGGTATTAAAGCTATTACATTCATTCAGTCAAGAGCAGTGAGCTATTTTCTGTTTTTATATTGTGGTTTGATTCCTATTAACAGCATATATAACAGTAGGTACTTATGCTGCTTTCACTTTAACATCCAAATCTATATCTGGAGCTGCTGCCCCCGCGACCCGACCTCAGATAAGCGGTTGAAGATGGATCGATGGATGGATACAGATCTAATATACACATGCGGTTTCTTTCCCTGCTGTATACATTCACAGACATAACAGACTGGGTTTATCTGAACTTTGTGTGTATTTGACATTTTAAGCGCAATAACACGTGAAAGAGAACTTTAATACTCCCCAGAGGTGGACAGTAACTAAGTGCATTTACTTGAGTACTGTCCTTCAGTACACTTTTTGAGTATCTGTACTTTACTGGAGCATTATTTTTTCTGGAAACTTGTGATTTTTACTTCACTACATTTGAAAGACAAATATCTTACTTTTTACGAAAATCGTTTCTGTAGCAGCTCTGAAAGTCGGAGGATGATTTTTTCCCTCTTTAAAAGGTTTTTTGTTGTTGTTGTTGCAGACAGACTATGAGGAATCACTCTTATAGGGTCATATACATTTTCCCAACTTTTTTTGAACACTGATCAGTTCATAGCAAAATGGAAGATGACGGTTCTTATATAGGCACAAGTGTGTGCACCCATAGCCATACTTTGAAAGTATATGTTTCAGTTAAAAAAAAAGATTAGTTTAGTTGGCATACACTTGGTGCATGTCTTATAAAATATATAAAAAATATAGACGTCTGGGAGAAAGAGAAGAGTTAAGTTGGGAGAATATCAGAAGTGTATCAGTGTATTGGATCTGTGCATTCGGCCTTAAAGTGACAGCAGCTTTGTAAAGATCTTTGTAACATATATACAAGTATTTAAAATAGTTTAAGTTAGTCGTATGCTAGTAAGTCAGATGGAGCATCACTGACTAGCTTAAACCATGATGACAGTGTGCATTTATACAACAATAATAAAATAAAGCATTGTCATAAAAAAAGGAAATTTACTTTTGATACTTAAGTACTTTTTAAAACAAATACTTCTGTACTTTTACTTGAGTAAAAATCACTTTCACTTGTAACGGAGTAATATTTGACCAGTAGTACTTTTACTTTTACTCAAGTAATAGAGTTGTGTACTTTGTCCAACTCTGATACTCACGGGCTGGCGCCACCTGACAGCCATCTTTCTGTGCGCGTGCTTCAGATGTGTGTGCTCAGAAAACCACATGTCAGAAGTTTAGACTTGCATGGCTTTAAAACACATGCATATAATAGACTTTCATGATGATGAACAACTGCAATGTTACATGAGCGTGAACACGATAGAGATGATAATCAAAACCAAACAGATGTTTTGTTCCTTGGCAGATTATCTGATGCAGGGGCTGTATAGGCTCCGCCTTCTTCTGGAAAGCGGGGTTGGGGGAGGGGAGCAGCTCATTTGAATTTAAAGATGCATGCATGAAAACAGCATGCTTTTCCTTGCATTCACAAATAGGTATTTACAGCATGGTATAATACATGATATGTTGGGTATTTTGTGCTGGAACTTTACAGACGCATTATGGGACACATGAGACATCTTGTAAAAAAGGGGTGTAATAGGTCCTTGCTTTGTTTCATTTGTATGTTTTCATACAATATGCTTATGCTCTAGTGACAGATATGGTTAGAGGTGGACTTTCATGCTTACTTTTTCTAATAATTGTATGTTTTGTATGATTCACATTGTAAAATTCATTAGAAATCGTCACCTCTTATTGCAGAAAATGTCACCTCAATAGTCACCTGATTTCGCCAAGTGCAACATCAAGCAATTGTATTTGAGGGACATGTTAACAGTTTATGTCAAGTTTAATGTTATTTAAGATGAAATTGCTTGTACATCCAAGTTGATTGTACTTAAAGGGTTACTTCAGTGATTAGCATATGGCTTTGTATCAGTAGAAACCCAGGAGTATATTCAAATGATTGTGCTTTCCCCCCTCATATCCCCCTGAGACAAAAGATTTATGCATTTTATTTCTGGAAAAAATCCTCCTATAACGCAAATTGACGATATTTACATCATAGGAGGAATGTTTGGCCAAAGGTTAAAGACTACAGCCAGCAGAGGGAGCCATTTCTGCATGTTTTGAACCCGTGCATGGCGGATGGAGATCGCACTCAGAGCTCAGCTCGAGGCTGCAGGCACTCATTTAAACGGAGCTATGGTCAGCAATGTAAGTCTTTTAACTTCTTAAATTAATTTCTATGAAAGTTAAGCTTGCAAAGGCATGAACTGAAACGCGCCAGACTGAACTTGCGTTGTGAATGTATGCCGTGAGTGTAGTCGCGATTACCTCAGCTCTCATCATGAGAGCTCATCAGCTCATTTATCTCACTCTTGCAGTTAGTGCTCAGTGCTGTGACACTCGTGCAGTGACTCACTCATTATATTGAACAGACACGTTCGATTTTTAATTGTAGTGTCTTCTCCAACTCAGTCATAGTAATCAAGTAGGTGGCAGTGTATAGTTGGGACAACATTTTTGGACAGCGATGTTGCTCCTGGATCAACAAAATGTTAACCCAGGAACTCGTCTAACTCGGCAAAATCAGGACGTGCATCGTAAGTTACTATCAGGTTGATCTTGCCTACAGTATTTCACCTTTTTTTAGTAAATAAGCAATTTTTGAGTGAAGAAGCACTAGGCTATAACAAAAGAAAATAATTTTGTTCAGCAATTTGCCTATAAAAGAAATCATCTGACAAAGGGCAGCACTCAGCTGTCTTGTTTGCATAAAGCTGCTGATGTTTCCTGAGGCGTCTCTGCTAAGTATCTGTGTCTCAGAGAAGCATGCCCTTACAATGAAGCACAATATGACAGCTTTAGTATGGAGAAACTCCCTCATATGAAGCCTGGCTCTGCATCTACTGCTGAGGGGAAAGTGTTACACCTTGTGTGTGACTCAGAGCCTTCATCTCACATATGCCTGTCAATGCACTCTTGACGGCAGGATTGAGATTACACGGATTTTAACCTCTCATCTATTGCCGTCTCTCTCTCTCTCTCTCTCTCTCTCTCTCTCTCTCTCTCTCTCTCTCTCTCTCTCTCTCTCTCTCTCTCTCTCTCTCCCCCCACTATCGTAACACAGGAGTCATACATGGATAACTTCTGCCATTGCTGCCTGACTCTAGCCAGAAGAAACGAGTTTATGAGTTACTTCTGAATAAAAATCTGTAGGTTTTTTTAATCCAAGCTTGACATTTGTAAAAGATTGTATAAGCATATAATGATTAAAAAAAAAAAAAAAAGTATGTCATAATGCCTTTTGGTTTGGCAAATGACAATGAAGAAAATGCTAATAATAGGTGTAAGAAAGCTTAAGAGCTAGAAAAATATCAAATAATATTATATTTATTTGATGTAGCCTATTCCATGAAATGTCTATTTATATCTTACTGTTTTAATTATACAACTATTTTTTGAATATTAGTGATTTAGCATATTGCTCTTGCTACCAATTTGTAAAAGGAATAAGCAGCTTAATGTTCTCTGTTAGTTTTTTGGCATTATAAATGGTTTAGGCATGTCCCCGCAGAGGTTATTGCATTATTTTAACATAGTGCAGCTCAATGTCATCTCTTCTGAGCTGTATAACAGGCCATAGTGATTATTTTAAAAAGGTTGGCACAATGATATTTTCCGGCACTCGTCTGAGATCCTTCAAAATCAGAAATGCATTAAAACGGAGATGATTCAAGAAGCATCACTTCGAGAGTCATCACATTCAAGAGTCACTTAAGCATTTACAATTTAACATTCAGCATCACTTCAAACCTCAATTTGCATCGCAACAGATTGGATATATATTTTGTATATATATTATTATTATTTATTTATTTTGCAATCCCATCTCCAGCTCTCGGTTAATGGGTTGCTGTTTGAAATTATTTTAAATGATTGCATTTTTGCTTGCTGCAAATCTGGTGTTATCAGATTTGCAGAAAATTTGCTACGAATGACTTTATTATTGACTGAATATTATTACGGTAGGAAATGTACAAAATATCTTCATGGAACATGATCTTTACTTAATATTATAATGATTTTTTTCTGAAAATTTGCTACGGATGGCTTTATGATTTACTAAATATTATTAGATGAGCCAATGTATGGCTGAAGGTGCTGAATAAATGGGTTATAATGATTGTTGGACATTATTAGTGATTACATGTTTGTATAGTGAAGTGTTGACTTAGACTATTTGCAGTCATTTGACATTTGCATGATGAGTACTGAAGCAGCCATGTGACTTTTTACCCCACTATTCTGAATTTTTTTTTTAAATGATGGATATAACTTGAGAGAATAAACATCAGATTAAATTGTTAATCAATTGTTTACTAACTCGCCTAAAGGATTATACTAATACTTAGTTTGACCCCCTTTCGCCTTCAGAACTGTCTTAATTCTACGTGGCATTGATTCAACAGGGTGCTGAAAGCATTCTTTAGGAATGTTGGCCTTTACTGATAGGATAGAATCTTGCAGTTGATGGAGATTTGTAGGATGCACATCCAGGGCACGAAGCTCCCATTCCACCACATCCCAACAACGCTCTATTGGGTTGAGATCTGGTGACCATGGGGGCCATTTTAGTACAGTGAACTCATCGTCATGTTCAAGAAACCAATTTGAAATTATTCAAGCTTTGTGACATAGTGCATTATCCTGCTGGAAGTAGCCATCAGAGAATGGCTACATGGTGGTCATGAAGGGATGGACATGGTCAGAAACAATGCTCAGGTTTCCTGAAGTTTCCTGAAGAAAAAAATGCACAATTGGCACTAAGGGTCCTAAAGTGTGCCAAGAAAAGATCCCCCACACCATAACCCCCCAACAAGCCTACAGAGTAGTAACAAAGCATGACGGATCCATGTTCCCATTCTTTTTACACCAAATTCTGACTCTACCATTTGAATGTCTCAACAGAAATTGAGACTCATCAGACCAGGCAATATTTTTCCAGTCTTCAACTGTCCAATTTTGGTGAGCTTGTGCACATTGTAGCCTATTTTTCCTATTTACTTTTTATAGAGATGAATGGTTCCCAGGGGGTCTTCTGCTGTTGTAGCCCATCCACCTCAAGGTTGTGCGTGTTGTGGCTTCACAAATGCTTTGCTGCATACATCGGTTGTAATGAGTGGTTATTTCAGTCAAAGTTGCTCTTCTATCAGCTTGAATCAGTCAGCCCATTTTCCTGTGACCTCTAGCATTAACAAGGCATTTTCCTCCACATGACTGCCACATACTGGATGTTTTTCCCTTTTCACACCATTCTTTGTAAATCCTAGAAATGGTTGTGCATGAAAATCCCAGTTACTGAGCAGATTGTGAAATACTCAGACCAGCCCATCTGGCTCCAGCTACCATGCTACGCTCAAAATTGCTTAAATCACCTTTCTTTCCCATTCTGACATTCAGTTTGGAGTTCAGGAGATTGTCTTGACCAGGACCACACCTCTAAATGCATTGAAGCAACTGCCATGTGATTGGTTGATTAGATAATTGCATTAATGAGAAATTGAACAGGTGTTCCTAATAATCCTTTAGGTGAGTGTATCTCGCAACTATATCTTGCAATTCAGAATTGAGAGGGTTAAATGTTAGAGTTCAATTCTTACTATTAACTAGTTGCTTATTAGGATTAATATTTTTATAGGCTGTTTAATAGTACTTATAAAGCACATAGTAATGCCTTATTCTGCATGGCCTTTTTCTATATTCTATAGCCTGACATTGTCGTACTCAATTCTAGTCAGAATGTGAGTCTGATACTACACCATTGGGCTGTGATTGCGGGTGATGTTTCAATCAAACAAGGAAAGAAAATTCCTCTGCATTTAATACAACCAATCAGAGCAACGGAGTAAGTGACGAGCAATGCATAGAAGTAGTGGGAAGTTTGGATCATTTTATGGACTCGGATCTTTGAATCTCGTTTCAGCAAAATGAACAAATCTTTTTTTTAAGTAATTTCATTCATTTCAACAGAATATAATTAAAATGTCACATGTTATATTCCCCCAACACATCTAGTACTTAAAATGCATTATAAGCTAAGGCAACCAAGGCTAATCTTTAATAAATAAATAATTCATTAATTGCTTAGCTGGGTCTTCGTGCTATGCAGTTTGTAACCTCACCTCTGAGTCTGGGTCGTTTATCTCTTTACATTTAATTATGTCTGTTCCCCAGACAGATTAGTACACCTCTCCTGTCTTCAGGTTCGAGCCCTTAGTTCCTTCATCAGGTTCTGAACTTGGCCATGACAGCCCCATATGCAATGCATGCAGTCCCGAAAACAGAATTGATTAGTTCACCTCTCGAGTCTTTCGGTTCGAGTCATTCGATCACCAACTCACAGCTTCATCGGCTGAATGCAGAAGATCCTGTACAGAACCGATGGCATGTAGCGCATGCACGGTCAACACAAAATGAACAAATCGCTCTCTAAGACAACTCGTTGTTCCTGAGTCGTATTTAAGATTAGTTTAAAAAGAACGAATCGTTCATGAAGGACACATCACACATAGTTGTCAACAGAACTCAACTGCACACTGAAAGAAGTAGAAAAAAATGAGTGTAAACAGAGTACTTACCAACACAATCATCGTTTTTGAGACAAATAGTAAAGGTGAATGCATATACGAACAATTTTCCATTTAGGATTAGAACAAATTCAACCCAAGTGCTCTTTGGTGACGTGGGTGATTACATTACTGTTGATCATCTGTCCATCATTGTATAAAGCCCACCCTGACAATTTGATTGGTCTGAACAGCTCCTGTTCAGGCATAGTAACTCCACAACGGATTAAGCCCAGACCGAACTTCCTGACCTCAAATGTTCGGCTGGCATCCAGGCTATATATATCCCTTAATCCTACCCAATACCCAAACTTAAATTCTACAAAAACTGCCATACTAACTATTAATAAGTGGTAAATTAGGAGTTTATTGAGGCAAATTAATTATGAATATGTGTTCCCCATACTCAAGTGTTACCATAAACTTGCAATTCTGAGTTATAGAGTCAGAATTGCCAGATAAAAATTCTCAATTACGACAGAAACAAGCTTCCACAATGCTTAATGTCTTCATGACAACTGTTACAAAAACCTTTTTTTACAGAGTACAAGTAGGCAACTTTAACTTTTCAGTATACTTTCAAACTGTGCATTCATATGTTAACATTCCAAAATGTTGCGTATTTTAAGCTTAAAAATAGGTGCTGGATGGAAATTACTATATCCAGCTGTAAGCAATGATTTTTCCCTCATAACCTAGATTCAATAAATGGTAATTGCAGTGGGCAGATAGCATGTGCTGACTTTGAGTGCTTAATTAGCAAGTGAGTGACTCGAGCAGTATCTGAGAGGTGTTACTGCACAACATCAGCACAGGTCTGACAGAACCGTAGGATAGTAGCTTGATTTGTTGCTGGCCACATTTTGACAATAATTTTCACCAAGAATCTTGAGACCTGCCATGTCAACTGTCACTTTTCTCAACGGCTTTAACATATCACTGTGCAATGCACTGTTGTCAGATTTAATCAAACAATAATACGTATTAATATTGGCATGTGCTTCAGGCTGATTTCACATGGATTTAGAAAACTTGGTCCACTTTAGACATTCTACTAACTTAGTAACTTTTCAACTGGTTCATCTACCAGTCATCAGAGTATTAGGACGTCTGCTTAATATGTATATACACTTTATTTTGATGGTTCCCCAACAGACATTCTACTGACTATATACAGTAAGTATCTTTGCTATTCTACTAACATGTACCCTAACGCCTAACCCTATCCTAACAGCCTTCTAATTCTCTAATGAGAGTTACTTGATTTGTAGTTGCAAAGTTTCTTGTAGAGTGTCTAAAGTGGAGCATCAAAATAAAGTGTAACTGAAAAGTTTCATAACAAATATGAGGAACTTCCTAAATGTGATGGCTAATAAAAAAGTGGTGTAACCAGCACATGCCCTGCCCTGAATACGCTATTTCACACACAGTAACAGATGTTTATATATATAGTCCACACTCCACAAGACAAAATAATCGCTGGAAAATGACCTAAATCAAGTCAAGTCACCTTTATTTATATAGCGCTTTTTACAATGCAGATTGTTTCAACGCAGCTTCACAGTGTTAACAGGTAAATAACGCAACAGATTTTGATTCTGCTGTACAGACGCTCTGGAGAAAACTGTGATGTCATCCAGGTCAGTTCAGTTTTCATATAGTGTCAATGTGGGCGGATAAGTAATATAGTTGAAAATTTAGTGTCCCCAACTAAGCAAGACAAAAGCAAAAGAGGCGAGGGATCTAGTGACTGATCACACCTACATTTTTCAGTTGTATATTTACAGTAATTATTTGTTGATTTTTAAATATAATTCATTAATATAAGCACTGTAAAAAAAAGAAAAAAAAGAAAAAAATAATAATTCAGGACTCCAGTTGAAAATGTTCTAGTGACGTATCTAATCTAATTTTTTTCAGTCGGCCAAATTGAATTTCTGTGAATTTATGCAGTTTATTTTACAGAAATTCAATTTGGCCAACTAAAAAAAATTAGATGTGATCAGTCACTAGAACATTTTCAGTTGGAGACTTTTTTTTTATAGTGAGAGTCATTGAACTATTTTCTCTACTGTATAATTTTCTGTTTGTATTTAAGCAAAAGATTTTCAGATATTAATCAGATATTAATACAATTAAGCAACAATCTTGCAATGACTGCATAGTTATCTAGTATTACGTTTTTAAATAAAACTTCATTAAGAAGTCAGGAAGGTTGTATCACCTTTTTTTTACGTGTGTGTGTGTGTGTGTGTGTGTGTGTGTGTGTGTGTGTGTGTGTGTGTGTGTGTGTGTGTGTGTGTGTGTGTGTGTGTGTGTGTGTGTGTGTGTGTGTGTGTGTGTGTGTGTATGTGTGACCTGGTAATCCCTACGTTATGGGGACAAAATTTCCCCACAAAGATGGAAATATCCGAAATCCTTGTCCTTGTGGGGACATTTTTAGGTCCCCATGAGGAAAACATCTTATAAATCACACAGAATGAGTTTATTTATTTTTTTGAGAAAGTAAAAATGCAGAATATTTCCTGTGATGGGTAGGTTTAGGGGCAGGGGCAGTGTAGGGGGATAGGATGTACAGTTTGTACAGTATGAAATCCATTACGCCTATGGAAAGTCCCCATAAAACATGGAAACACGACGTGTGTGTGTGTGTGTGTGTGTGTGTGTGTGTGTGTGTGTGTGTGTGTGTGTGTGTGTGTGTGTGTGTGTGTGTGTGTGTGTGTGAGCCTGTTTATGTGGTTTATGAGGACACAAATTTGTATTACTACATGGGTATTGCACTGGTATTACACTATAAATGTGGTTTACGAGGACATATAAAATGTCCTCATAATTCAAATGGCCTTAAAAACATACTAAATGATGTTTTTTTGAGAAAGTAAAAATGCAGAATGTTTCCTGTGATGGGTAGGATTAGGGGAAGGGGCAGTGTAAGGGGATAGAAAATACGGTTTGTACAGTATAAAAACCATTACGCCTATGGAGAGTCCCTGTAAACCACATAGACCAACATGTGTGTGTGTGTGTGTGTGTGTGTGTGTGTGTGTGTGTGTGAATTATTAATTCAGAAAAGATTTCACAACAACTGCATTTTTTATGTTAAAAAATAAATAAATATTCAGACAGAATCAAATCAGCACCATGTCACTGACATTTTAGGAGGATATGATCATTTTTAGAAATGCCAAAAAATTGAGAAGCTGTTGAAAACACCACCAGTGTCACTTGAATGCTCTTTGAATAAGATACAAGTGTGATGTTTTGGTGGTGCAGGATAAAAATAGCGATGTTTCCTGCGTGTTGCATCTGAGCTGTTTAGACCCTGTGCATTTGAAGGGCCTATTCTTGTTAGCATGGAAAACATTCTGTGCAGACATATAGGCTACTATTTTATCTAACAATAATTGTCAGGATAGATTAAGCTCATTGTAAGCCTCATCCATGTGGCTTCTAAAGCATGTCTGCATTCTGAGAACCAGAGCTGCCTTCTCATAGCATCCCCTGTCGGCCTGTGGGCTTTCATTGAATTTACTGCCTCTTCCACTTCATCAAACGCTTTTAGACCTCTTGATCTTGACACTTCAGCTCGCCTGAACTTTTTAATACAGGAGAGTAGCCTGGTATATTGCAGTTTCTCATATAGCCTACATGATGTGTGTAATACAGTGTGGGCAGAGAGTGAATGAGACCTTTTCTTTGCGCTGTGGTGCATATAAGGTGCTTTCCTCTGGGTGCTGGAGACGAATACGTGAGTACACTTGTACAATCAAGAGCAAAGCAGAGGAGGACTTGGCTTCGTCTTGTTTAGTGGTTACTAGCACTCTAGAACAACTTGACATTGATACTTCAGTTGCGGACACCCAATCAGTGCTCAATTCATGCTCGCGTGCCTTCGCTTCTATGTGCTTGGCCAACAAAAGTGCCTACCGGAGAAGATTTACAGCATTTTCGGCCAGCGTTTGGTCATTCGTCTTGTCCGCTTTGTAGCTCCAAAATAAAACAATCAACAGTGCGTTAATAATCGCGAGCGAACACGCAGATGGATCAAGAGTTCAGATCAGAGAACAATTATGAGGAAATGGACCCCAGCTGCAGAGCGAATGAGGTTTGGATGAGCGCAGAGCTCTTGAGTATGAAAGAGCACAAATGGCTGGAGTGACATTGCCAAGGTCACAGGCAGTAGTGCCAGGAAGTCCAGCTCTTTAATCATGAGACTCTCTAACGTCTGGCCTGGGGCCTGAGCTCAGCCTCCCTCCTCTGTATGTTCGAAGGGGTCCTTGAAGCGATGGATTTTGGCTCTTTCCGCACATAGATGTATGCCAGTATCATAAAAACGCCTCTGCGTATACGGTGCTTTACAACGTCCTGTCAGATCAAGACAAATGCTCTGTCCGCTGTGTTCTCTGTTTTTTTTTTTAAATCATCAGAATATGAAAAGCATCTGTACTGGGTTCTGGTTTTAGGCAGCCTTAGTCTATTCTCCAGTTTACTAACATAAATGTGTCAAGGCTTATGCAGCTATTGAACCGCGGTGCTCTTCCAGCACTTACAGGTATTTTTATAATCCTTACATAATGTACAATATCCTCAGGCTTGGGTATTCAAGAACACCTAGTTATGCAGAGACTTGCTGCATACTTGTACATTTGAAAGCCAAAAAGTCATTGAAACATTATTTTTATGGCACATTCGTGCTATTTGTTCAGTAGTAAATGTGTCTGCAAAATTAATAAATGTAAATGTAGTTCTAGGCAATATTGAGATGGGAAAGCTGGGTAATGAACTGTGCATAATAAGTATTAATGACACTTAAAGGACAACAGATCAACCTACAAAGTGAAGGAACATGTAAAATGTTTCAGTCATTACAATGAAAGTCAAAGGGGTGTAATGCTGCTTTCAAAATATCTTCTTTTTTCCACAGATGAAAGAAAGCCACATGGGCTTGTAACAATGATAGATTTTGATTTAGGGGTGAACTGTCTATTTAAATCTCACTTGATGTTTGATTGGTTACAATTTTTTGTATAAAATTGCCAATGTTCATGTCATGTCTGGGCGCTGTTTCAGAAAGGAGGTTAAATTGAGTATGTTAACCCTGAAATGAGTGAAACTTTCTGTTTCAGAATTGGAGGTATGTCAAACCCGAGAAAGCAGGTTAAAGTGTTAGTTATGTGACATCAGTTAGTTCATTAGAATCTCTTGAAGCATCGAAAATACATTTTGGTCCAAAAATAACAAAAACTACGACTTTATTCAGCATTGAATAAATAAAGATTCAAACAGTTATGTATCAGCGGATTGATTCATGATTCGGATCGAGTGACAAACTGCCAAACTGCTGAAATCACATGACATTGGCGATCTGAATCATGAATCAATGCACTGATTCATAACCGTTCGAATCTTTGTTTGAGGATTAAAAACAAACATGGAAAAGAAGATAATGCTGAATAAAGTCATAGTTTTTGTTATTTTTGGACCAAAATGTATTTTCGATGCTTCAAGAGATTCTAACTAACCAACTGATGTCACATATGGACTTCTCTGATGATGTTTTTATTCCCTTTCTGGACATGGACAGTAAAGTGTGCATACACTTGCATACGCTCTCGGACTAAACATAAAACATCTTAAACTGTGTTCCGAATATGACCGGAGGTCTTACGGGTGTGGAACGACATTAGGGTGAGTCATATGACATCAATTTCATTTTTAGGTGAACTAACCCTTTAAGTCAAGTCCGTTTCTGAAAGAGAGGTAACTTAGGGTGCTTTCACATCTCTAGTTCAGTTCATTTGGTCCGAACCAAGGGCAAACAATTATACATTGTTGCATTTTTCAGATTTTTTGGTTCCTTTTCACACCACACTGATTGCTTTGGTCTGAACCAGTTGAAACGAACCAAAACGCAGGCACGTGACAACATCCACATCACTCGTTGGCCATGGCGTATTTCCTAAACTGCTTTTCGATTGGTCAGAATTTACGTGTGAAAAAATTCAGAAGAGGCAAAGCCAGCAAACTATAATAACACTATGGAGAGACGACCGCGGGCTAGTTTTGTCCCTGGCCATAATCTACTACCCTGTGTGTATTTACCACAGTATGCAAACAAAACATTTCTTTAATGAAGCGCGGATGCGACATGAAAACAACGTTCTAATTCACTGCAGGCGGCGAACGCGCATCGCTCGTCACTTCAAGAGGAGGTGTGTATTAATTATTAACTCTTGACATGCTTCCATCTTACGAAAATATTGCCAACGATCTATCAGGTAATAATATCATGCACACAATGTCAGCGCAGCTAACTATGGCAGCTGGTTCAGTCCAAAAATGATCAGTACTTTGGCAGTTGGTTCTGTTCGAGGTCGGATCACGTTCTAACCACAAACAAACCGCTCCAGAGTTCGTTTGAAATCGTACCGAGACCACCTCTTCAAGGAGGTCTCGGTACGCTTGTTTGGTCCGCTTTTGGTGTGCACCCGAGTGTGATTGCTGCTTTCAGACCTGACTAAACGAACCGCACCAAAGAGGGAAACGAACTCTAGTACGATTCAACCTAACTAAATGAGGCAGGTGTGAAAGCACCCTTAGACTCTCATTGCTGTTTAATAATCAAGGACCTTAGCTGCCATACAATAGCTGCAGCAGGCGCAATGATATTACACAGATCAGTCGAATCGTGTAATGTTACATGTAAAAGCATATTGAGCTGCGAGAGACGCTGAACAACAGGCAGCTTTCTGCGAGATCCGAGATGGAGAGAAACAAGGAGAGTACAGGCAACTTTGGGCTTCAGATGTCCATTCAGGTGACCAGCTTGGGGACTTAAACGCATTCAGGTATAAATGTGTATAACTCATACGAAAGAATTGCTGGTTTATATCTTGCTATTCTAACTCGCAATTGTGTTTATATCATGCAATTCTGAGAAAAAAATTGTGAAATAAATCTTTCTTTTTTTTTCAGTGGCGGAAACAAGCTTCCATAAGTGCTGAAAGACAACTGATCAAGAAAAAAAGCAATTAACTTGCAATTTTGTGTTTCAAAACACAAGTGGTGATAGTCCAAAGTTTAAAAATCTGCCCATATTTTAAAATCTGTTCCTCACACAGTCATCATGTGGCTTTACAAGACTTGAAAAACTTGTTGGGCAATATTGTGATGGTTATATGTTCGTGATAATAGTTTGGATTAAAGAAGTGTGAGCATTTTGATAAAAATAGAAGAAAACTCTTCTGTTCGACAGTCGAATATAAGTCATTTATTTGTTGATCAAAAATGAGGGTGAGTAAATGATGACTAAATTATGATGATGATTATTATTCTTAGACTTGAAAAACTTGTTGGGCAATATTGTGATGGTTACATGTTCGTGATAATAGTTTGGATTAAAGAAGTGTGAGCATTTTGATAAAAATAGAAGAAAACTCTTCTGTTCGACAGTCGAAAATAAGTCATTTATTTGTTGATCAAAAATGAGGGTGAGTAAATGATGACTAAATTATGATGATTATTATTATTCTTTTAGCACATTTCTTATATTTCTCACTGAGACAAACAATGCTGCATTTCAGAAAATTGAAAACAATGCTGTGGTGCTACTAATGATTTATTTATCCTAGCCAATGGCTTACCCGACTGCTGCCTTTCTCCCAGATGTTTCCTGCCCACTCATTACCCTTCATTCTTGGCAAGAGAAGAGACTGTCAGCTTTCTGCAACCGCAACAGCTCGTTCCTCAGGCAAGCTTTATTCCACTGATGCGGGATCATGTTCCTCCAAGTCAATCCCTAAAGTTCCTGTTTGTAAGTGGTCCTGCCAAAGTAAGCTCAGATCAGTGTGCAAGTGTGATTCCTACCAACATCCCACATGTTCTCCAAGACCCGCTTAGGCTCAAGGACATCAACCATCTTGATCCATCATTTATACGTTGCCCCACTGGCTCTTGTCTTTTCCTCACTATCCAGAGATTGCTTACTGTCACTAAGAATGACAGAGCACAGCCCATTTGCAGAAAAGGAGATGAGCCATCTTTTGTGTTGAGAGCCAAACGCCAGGGTCACCACCTCGTAATTATGTAATTGAATTAATGTGCGCACCCCCAGGGTAGGTTTCTCTTTTTGAGTGAGTTTCATCCTTCATTTCAACCTCTCAATGTCAGATATGGAGATTTTAGGGGAATTGCTCTCTCATCACTTTAACGCAGTTCTACTTCCTTGCAAATGGTTCCTGCAAAAAAAGGTCTTCTCCTATCCTCAGTCATTAGACCAGTCGTGATGCTTGCCAACATAGTGATGCAATATCCAACCCAGGCTCATTTGTGTGAAAAGATTTTTTGTTGCTTCTTGAACATTTTGTGACACTTTCAAAGTGTAATATCCAGCGAGCGGTGGACGTTTAGTTTTTTCCGAAACAGATGAATGTGAATCTGGCAAAATTTTATTACGGCGATTGATGTATGTGTCACGGATCAGATTTAAAGGATAAGTTTACAGTTTGTAAAGTTTAGGCACTACCAAAGTTAGGCGCTTCTACATCAGTGTTATTCACCTATCATTCCCCTCTGATTTTAGGAATAAGTTATGGGTAGGGACAGGGTTAGGGCCAACTTTTTCAGACAGGAATGTTTTTCCAGGATCAACATTGTATATTGCTAAGTTCTGGAGAAAATAAATAAATAGATAGAGGCATAATTTTTCAATGAGCCTGTCTGAAACATAGCTGTTGTTATTGCTCATACTGGGGTTAGGGATGCATTTATATTCAATGTGTAACTCGATGTGTTGCTGTTATTGCACCACCCATGCTGTGGGCATGAAGAGCTGGAAATAGTTGTGCTCACTTTTAGATGGTTAAAATAAACTGATAGCATGCAACAGGCATTTCAGTAGACTCTGCAAAGAAAAGAGATCTCTTGGCAAAATAACTGCTGTGCTTCCGGGATTCAGCCACAATGAGGAAAAGCTTAATTTTGAAATCTACAAACTACCAATGGAACATTTTGATTGTGCACATTAATATAAAATCGCAACCTTGTCAAATAGGCTAGTTATGTTTTCTCATTAGATCCAGTTAAAGATTATCTGTCATTCTAATTTCAATTCAACTTCCTACACCCTTAACAATAAAGGTGTCAGGATGAACAAAAAATGGGGTTTCACAGTGATGTCATAGAAGAAAACATTTTTTGTTTCCCCAAAACCAAAGATTTGATGTTTTGTGAAAGATTATTTTTTATTATACCCATTTTTCGGTCTAAAGAACCTTTTTGCACTACAAATAACATGTTGTGCAATGGAAAGGTTCTTTGGATATTAAAGGTTCTTCATGGAACCAAACGCCCTGCCAATGAAGCATTTAAGAGCCTGTATTTTTAAGAGTTTATATGGACTCCACATATTGATAAATCCTGCTTCCCAGGTGTCATAGCTGGCCAGAGTACTTGGGGTGCTTCTCAATATCCCTCCTCGTTTCCTCGCTCCTCCATCCTCCATACTATGACCCAGAAACTGATGGAGCTCAGCCATCTTGTAGGAGATCTCAATTCTCTAATTGTACCATGAGGAGGCGAGGATGCAGGAGTGAGGAGGCTTCCTGAGGAGTCGTGAGCGAGGATACACTGGTGGATCCTTTGCGGAAGTGTTTTTTTGACTAAACGTGACGCAAGCATTAATTCTCCTCCCCCTTCAAATCGTGCCACAGTTTATTCATTATTATTATGTTTACATGTACAAGACACAAATGTTTGTCAAATAACAACAACTGACAGTTGCAGAATTATATCAAAGCACATGAAAATGAACGAAACAAATAGAGAAACAAATAGAAACTAATATGAAAGCAGTTAATAACTGGAATTCGTTGTTAAAGGTCCCGTTCTTCGCGATTCGATCTTTCAAACTTTAGTTAGTGTGTAATGTTGCTGTTAGAGCATAAATAATACCTGTAAAATTATAAAGCTCAAAGTTCAATGCCAAGCGAGGTATTTCATTTAACAGAAGTTCCCTTTCAAAGCCTACAGCGAACGGCCGGTTTGGACTACACCCCTGCACTTCCTTGCTTGAATGACGTCACTAGAATCGTTTGTTGACTAACCCTCCGCTCACAAGAACACGCAAAATAGGGGGCGTGGTTTTGTTGCTCTCCCACGTGGAGAAGAGCACGCATTCAGCGCTAACCTCTCCCCGTTATGGTAAGAGGTGGGACCTTTCCGGGCAAAGTGCGCTAAGCTGCTGTCCAATCACAACACAGGAAGCGCTGGCCCAATCAGAACTCGTTAGGTGTTTCTGAAGGAGGGACTTCATAGAACAAGGAAATCATCAGGCCGTTTTTAGGACAGAGGAAATAGCGGTGTACAGATAAGTAAATTGTGTGAAAAAAACTGTTTTTTTACATGCGAAACAAGAACTCATGTTATATTGCACACTGTAAACATAATCAAAGCTTCGAAAACACGTGAAGAATGGGACCTTTAATAATAACTGGTAATAGTATTTAAAATATGGAAAAATGTGGTATTTTGTGGAGGCTGAAGCTTACAATATAAATAGTTATCTCTAATGTTCAAGAATCCCAACTAAATCCAGCAGTGCAGAGTCATCATTAACTGACTTCACTTTAAATTGACGTTAAAGTGAACGAGGATATCATTTCACTTGATTCAGTTCTATCCTTCCCTCGCATCCTGAAGAGGTGGAGCTAAGGAGCGAGGAAAGCAAGCTATGAAAGGAAACGAGGACTCCTAAAATCCAAATGAAAGGTAAATTCTATTGGATTCCTAAACTATAAGTTGTCACATGCCTATCCTGTCTTGTGTGCACATGTGGGTTTTGTTATGTTGAGCATGTGCTCATGTAATTGTCTGATCCCTGATTGATGATTTTGAGTTTATTTGTGTTTTCTGATTATGTGTTTTGCCCCACTGTGGGCTTTTGTTTTGTGTTCGTTTCTATTTGTTATAATAAATACACTCCTTTGCACTTAAATCCTCGCACCAGTTTTCCTTTGTTTTTACGTGGCACAAGTGTCATACATTTGAACCCTAAACATGAACAATCATAACCTAACAAAGCAATTTTCAAGATGTAATTATCCTCATTGTTGCTTGTAATGCTTCGATGTCAAGAATTATTTGGTATAAGTAAACGGAACATTTAATTACACAAAATAATGAAATTTCATTGGGGCAGTACCCTTAGGTACAAAACCCAATAACAACCAAAATTTAAACAGCGATTATAAAAAAATAATTATAGTATAAATAATTATTCAATAAGTTGAGAAAATGACAGTAAAATGTATGATAGGAGAAATAAATTGTATTATCTTGTGCAGTATTTACAGCTACTTGTGTATTTGTAGTTGAACTGATTTTAAGGGGGGGGGGGGGGGGGGGTAAAATGCTGTTTCATGCATACTGAGCTTTTTACTAAGTTGGACGTTTGATGGAGTATTTCTGTGTCAAAAATACTCCTTCCGGTTTCTCACAAGTTTCGGAGAGTTTTTTTCCGACTATGGGTCCACTTGACATCGACAGAGCGGAAGGTCCTTGTATGAGCCGTACGGGCTCTTCTCCCGGAAGGGTGCGCGCAAGTGACTGAGGCGAAAGAGCAAATGCATGCCCATAAACACTGCTCTCAAGGTGCAGACTACCTATAGAGTAGTATTGCAACCTTCATATCTCCGAAAAGTCTTTAGTTTTATTATATTTATAAAAGAAAGATAGACTGTACCGAGTCTTTCCGGAAAAAAACGAGCACCTGGAGGCGTATCGTGTGGGTGGAGCTAAAGAATGACGAGTGCGGAGCTACTGCACAAGAGATTGCTGAAAGCTGTCATCCTCAAGCATGGAAAAGAAAACGTTACGCTAATAAACCATGGCTATCAATCATATTCAACTAATACAGATATGATCCAGAATCAGATCCGAAGGATGAAATAAATTGAACAGGAGAAACAGCAACAGCAGGACGTCCGTCTCTGTGGTATGGACTGTATTTAGTGGCCTGTCAAGATTTGTGTGCGTTTACTCGTGGTTTATGATGACATGATTTGGTTTATGGAATATTGTATGCGACTAAACCTTAGCAGTAGCAAGTAAAATGGTTTTGCACGTCAGATAGTGTATAAAAACACAATGGAGTAACGTTAGCGCATTTGAATGAAGAAGCACACTTTGTGAGAACGTACCCTAGCCTAGGTTTATGTTTGGGTGGTTTTACAATAAACAAACTGACAAATTAGTCAGCTAAACAAATGTATTTAAACACACACCATACATCGCACGCTCCATTGATAAATTAACTAACGTACACGTGATCGTGTCGTTTACTGATGTTTACTCACGTGACGATAGCTGACAGCATAGACATTTGAAGCAGTTTTACTCACCGCCTGCTTCCAAAGCAGGACCGAACCTTTATCGCTGGGACCGCTCCGTCAAAAACACACTTCTTTGGTATGATTTGGTAAAGTCCTGACAGCAGTGAACGGTGATGATCCACTTTGCGATGCGACTGAAGTGATGTTGTGAAGCTTCCCGTCATTTCTGCGTTCAAATCGGTTCAAAAGCAGCACTGCCTGCACGGACGAGTGGGTCTGCACCTTGAGAGCAGTGTTTATGGGCGTGCATTTGCTCTTTCACCTCAGCCACGTGCGCGCACCCTTCCGGGAGAAGAGCCCGTACGGCTCATACAAGGACCTTCCGCTCTGTCGATGTCAAGTGGACCCATACTTGGAAAAAAACTCTCCGAAACGTGTGAGAAACCGCAAGGAGTATTTTTAACACAGAAATACTCCATCAAACGTCCAACTTAGTGTTTGAAACTTTGTCTATGTTTAGGATGGGAATCCAAGTCTTTAACAGTGTAAAAAGCTCAGTATGCATGAAACAACACCCCCCCCCCCCCCCTTAAAGAAAGTCACTTCTGGAAATAAATACTGTCCTTTAAAAAAGTTAGACTTTTCAATTACTGTGACAAAACGTAAACTTACCTATGTTTAATTATGCAGCTACATAGGCTGATGGAATGTCTCTTTAAGGTATAGAGGCCTCCTCTGCACTACTTTCAACATAATCTATTGTCAAGTAATTTTAAATGCAAATCAACAGGGACCTGATTACAATAATTGCTTTTGGTAATATGAGAGGTTACAGATTGAATGGTTTTGTTCCAGTCTGCTGCGAGTCTCAGATGACAGCAGGGAAGACATTACCTTTCTGGAATCTCAATTGTAGCTTAAATACAAGACTTCAAATTAAATCATTTAATGATAACCATAGCCACAGAATGTGATAATGCACTTCCTGGAACTTGGTCATTTATGCAGTGGTGATAATTCAATAATTAGTGACTAGACGGATTAGATAGACCATTGTTAGTCAATTATTGTTTTCAACAATTCATTTGTCCTAACCCATCAGCTGTCACTGATACCCAAATGGACTGTAACAGTGATGTTAAAAGGCTAAAAGGCTAAATCAAATTGGAAATTTAAACTATTGTAATGAAATGTATTATAACTATTTTAGTGGAATGCATATTTACTTCCACTAGTATTTTTAATCTTTGGATATTTAAAGGGGTAATGAATTGAGAAATCAACTTTCCCTTGAGCTTTTGATATATAAGACTATCCTCTAAGTTTCAGAGCTGAAATCCTCCTTGTTAGTCAAAGAAAAGCTTTTATAGACACTAGGCTCAGCAAACGGTCCTGTGCTTCATACTTACGTCACTGCGAGACAAAACACACACCTCTACAGCACGTCTAATCCAGTAGCCCCGCCCACCGACTCATGGAGCTGTTCGGTCGATCACAAGCCAGCAGCAATAAACGTGGGAGATAGCAAGCAAGATAGTGTGGAAGAACACAGTCGCTGCATACCTTTAAAGTGTAACCAATTTTCAACTTTCTTTTTATTGTTATAATATCAGTTGTATATGTAAATGTTTACTCATTCTCTGACCCTGAATCCTTTACTGGGAACTGAAAGTAACTCGTATACTGTTAAACGTATACTGTTTGAATTCCTGCACCCAGGAGCAATACAAGTCGGCACCATTATGACTAAAAGTTTGCTAATTATTTCCTACAGAAGCAAAGCAGTATTATTACTATTTTATGACTTTGATACGTGTATACATAGTGTATACATCTTTTTATTATTTACATTTATAGGCAGCCAAGTTTTATTTTAATCCCATTTTGCCAGTGGTTGATTATGATTTCACTTTTTTAATTTTAGTTAGTGTGTAATGTTGCTGTTTGAGCATAAGGCCAGAGGAGAACTGGCACCCCGACTGAGTCTGGTTTCTCCGAAGGTTTATTTTTCTCCATCATGCCCTGATGGAGTTTTGGTTCCTTGCCACTGTCGCCTTTGGCTTGGCTTGCTCAGTTGGAGACACTAAAATTGTGATCAAAGTTATTCAACTAAATATACAAATAAAATTTATGAATTAGGTTTTATTTAATTCTATAAACTATAATACTGATCTGCCAACATTGTTGCTATATGATAAATTAAAATAAGCTGATGACATCACTATTTTCTCCAGAACGACTGTACAGCCAAATCTAATTTTGTTGCAATATTGGCCTGTTTGTCACTGATTGATTTCCTGATTGATAAACATAAAACGGCTGTTACAACGAGCTCATTCATGGGTTAGTGACATTACTAACCCTAACATTGACATAAACCCTGCCCCTGAAAACATGCAACAAAGGCCATGTTGAGAAGAGAAAGGGTTGTTGTAGTAAGTTACAGCACATCTGGGAGTCTGCTCAAGCTGTAACATCCGTCTTTTCACATTTATTGAATTACAGTACGTAACACAAATGCAATAGCATCATAAAAGCAAGATGACAAGTTATAACTGTAACTAAACTATCTTTGTTCTTTCTTCATGCAGCATATATTCTCTGGCTCTGTAGGCGTCTTACAACCGTTCCCACACGAATGATGTATAGACAGTGGTGTAGTCTAGTTTTTTGTAGTGAGTATACTGTGATTTTTTTCCCCTCCCAGCCTCATATGCACCCATCCCAGAGCGACACCCCATAGGCACCACCACACTCACTAATGCATAAAGTATGCATCTACAAGTAATTGAGAGCATTATTAAAGACTGCTCATGTGTTATCAACATTTTAATTTATTATTAGCAACAAAAGACAGTCAGCTGATAAATCCTGCGCTCCAGGTATATTCATATAACATTTCAGGCTAAATGTAGCTCTTAAATGTATAGTTCACCCCAAAAATGAAAATTTTGTTATTTCCTCAACCTCAGATGGTTCCAAAACTGTATAAGTTTCTTTCTTCTGTTTAACATATTTTGATTAACATGATATTTTGATGATACGTTGGTAATCAGACAGTTGGCAGCATCCATTGACTCTCATAGTCTATATTTTTTTCCTACTGTAAAAGTCAATGGGTGCTGCCAACTGTCTGATTACCAACATTTTTCAAAATATCATCTTTTGTGTTATGGTACCTGGAGCCCAGGTTTTATCAGCTGTAAATTTTCAATGTACATTTAATAGTGAACAATAAACATTTATTCTGATGTAAACCAGCTGTTCTCTTTGTGAATATATAGTATAGTACTTTATGCATTAGTGAGTGTGGTGGTGCCTATGGGGTGTCGCTCTGGGATGGGTGCATATGAGGCTGGGAGGGGAAAAAAAAATCACAGTATACTCACTACAAAAAACTAGACTACACCACTGTCTACAAGTTCCCCCGTCATCTACGCCCATAAATTTATGAATGAAAGTTCTGTCACAAAACGATATTGTTACGTATCTTCACACTTTTTAAATGGGTATACGGAAATCCTTGGCCTTTCCTAGTGGGTATACGGCGTATACCTGCGTATCACGTAGACTACAACAATGTGTATAGATTATCATGACAGAACATGCTAATCAATGACTTGAAGATAGTTAACTCCACATCAGAAACATCCTGTTGCATTCTACATGTTGTCACTTATTCTTGAGTATCTCCATCATTGTCCGACACCGGTTTGAAACTAAAAGGCTCAGCAGTTTCTGACATTTCGGACACAAGTGTCTACATGAGGTAATCAGAGCTGCTAACACGAGATCTTAAAGCTCCGCCCTCTTATTGAAAGGTGGAAGAAGAAACAGCTCATTTTGTGATATACGCAGTTAATTTCTCTATGCACTGGTGTATCCTCAGTCTCAAGACATTTGAGTTATTCATGTTATATAAAAAAGATAAGAATATAACATATTGGCGACGAGGACTAACTATGTCGGTCTCATGATGTAATGAAAAAATGGCTGTGTTTATCTGTCATATGGATGCCTTTGATGAGTCAGCCAAACAGTGGGCTACCAAGTGGAAAGGTTTGAACACTTTGTTTCTGCAAATGAATAGGGCTACAACTAACGATTATTTTTATAATCGATTAATTTGTCGATTCTTTTTCTGTTTGTTCGATTAATCGGATAAAAAGCCTTTTTTTTCTTTTATTGACAAAACACACTATTCCACATCCTGCCCAAATCTGTCCTTCGAACACACTTGTCAGCTGAGTGCTATGAACCCACACATAGAGAATATATCTACCATTACATAAATTATAATAAACAATAAACAATAATAATAATAAATAGATAACAAGGTTATTGTAGTTATTCAGTGGTAACCACAAATTAACCATTAGTGTGGTTATACAAATGGTAAAACTGCAAATGGACATGGTTTTATTATAATAAAAACATGGTTTTACTATCTAATAGAACCATGATTAATTTCCGTAAGTGTATATCTGTGTTATAGCCTACATTATGTGCAAAAAAGTTACTACACAAAAAGAGTTTAAAGCCCTACATTAAAATTATATTGAAGAAAAATTTGACCACCGGAACATGATCCATTGGAACTGGGACCACCGGAATAGAATCCACTGGCACATGGACCCCCAGAACACGATTCACCAGAACTGGGACCCCCGAAACACGATCCACCAGAACTGGGACCACCGGAACACAATCCACCGGCACACGGACCCCCAGAACACGATCCAGCAGAACTGGGACCACCAGAACACAATCCACCGGCACACGGATCCACAGAACACTATCCACCGGAACTGGGACCACCAGAACACAATCCACCGGCACACGGACCCCCAGAACACGATCCACCGGAACTGGGATCACCGGAACTGGAACACCAGAACACGATCCACCGGAACTGGGACCACCAGAACACAATCCACCGGCACACGGACCCCCAAAACACGATCCACCGGAACTGAGACCACCGGAACTGGAGCACCAGAACACGATCCACCGGAACTGGGACCACCGGAATAGAATCCACCAGCACACGGACCCCCAGAGCACAATCCACCGGAATAGAATCCACTGGAACTGGGACAACCGGAACTGGGGCCACCAGAACTAGATCCACCGGAACATGATCCACCAGAACTGGGACCACCGGAACTGGGACCACTGGAACATGATCCACCAGATCTGGGATCAACGGAGGAACCTCCAGAATCTTGGAGAAAGCCCGGTGCTACTCCCAAGCACGCAGGATTGCAACCACAAAAACTTCCATCACAGCCCTCCAGGCCGCATCCGGACTCGGGACCACCGGAGCAGGGACCACCGGAGCACGATCTACCGGAACTGGGACCACTGGAACACGATCCACCGGAAATGGGACCACCGGCACACGGACCACCGGAATACGATCCACTGGAATTGGGACCAGCGGAACTAGATCCATCGGAACTGGGACCACCGGAGCACGAACCACTGGAACTGGGACCACCGGAACTAGATCCAATGGAACTGGACCACCGGAGCACGACCCACCAGAACTGGGACCACCGGAACACGATCCACCGGAGCAGATTTGGGTTTCATGACCGCAGTCAACATGAGACAAAAACAGTAGCACAGTATATGCCATAGTTTTAAAAAGAGTGAACACTGCGAATTTGGGACACATCTGCAGGATGCTTTAAGAGATCGCTTTGTGTGCAGACTGAAAACTGAGTCTGTGCAGAAACGACTGCTGACGGAAGCAGCGTTAACATTCCAAAAGGCAGTGGAGATTGCAGTGTCCATGGAAACGGCGACAAGGGAATCACAACAGTTAATTGACTCTTGCAAGAAAAAGAAGGTTACAAATGTTATCATTGTGGAAGAATGAACCCTAATGAGAAAGACTTTCATTTCAAAGAACTGCAGTGCCACAATTGTGGTAGAAAATGACACATTTCCAGAATGTGTAGAATTAAAGAGAAACACACTACTGAAAGCAAAAAGTTAAAGCCAAACAGCATGAAAAATGTCCAAAAGAAAAAAAAGTGCAACATTGAATATGGGTAAGTTTCATAAAAAAGCAACATTTTGAACAAAAAGCTGAAAAAATCAAGACAAATTCAGAGTGAGGATCAAACACAGATGGAGTAAATCAAGTCCATCAACACCCCTAATGCTTGCACAGTCCTCTAGCTCTTCCTGGTCCACATTTCATTAACTAACATTAGATAGTTTTGATTCATATGCTGTTTAATGATGATGATCACGTTATTTTTCATATGCATATGATTATATATGATCGCTTGTTTTACTCGCGTGTGTTTTGATCAGGAGATTCAGTACTCATTCAGAAGATGCGCAATAGCGCCCCCTAGCGTCAGAGAGTGAAAACACAGAAACACGGAAAATTCCGTGTTTGGCCTGGAAGCATTTTCTCACAATAACAGAAAATTCCGTGTTTGGCAGGGAAATAGTTAACAATGGCTCCAGCAGCCTTGCTCAGCTCCCACAACACTCGACCCTGCTCTGCTTCATACTACAGAAATATTAAAAATCACATAATCCATGAAGATGATTTCTGCCCAAATCCTATCCTGATTTTTTTTCCACTGGCCGTGAGGTGAAGACCGCATGTCCCAAGATTCTGCGATCAAACGTGCCATCATCAAGCTACGCCTTTGTTTTGAATAGGCAACCTCTAGCGGATGGAAAAGTTACATAGTGCACCTTTAATTCTATGGGTTTTTGTTGTATAGTTGCATGTTCCTTGTAGTTTTGTCTATTAAACCCTGTGTAGATCCACGCTTGATCGCTTCTCTGTTTGCAACATACAAATCAAAGTAACTTAATCTTGATCTTGCTACATAGTCAGTACTATGTATAGTAATACAATTATCCTTCTTGGCTAGGGTAATAACTTGTCGTTAATAGAAAATTAATCAATTGTAATTCGGCTGCTAATTAATTATATGCATTTCCTTTTTTAACTTATTTTGTACAGCATTATGACGATTATTTACACATAAAGTGTCAAGGCTTATTTATGAGTGTACATATGCATACTCCATGGATTCAAGGACAAACAAATACTGCACCTACAGTGTTCAGGTCTTTAACAAAGAGTCAGCAATTTTAGTTATGAATATGATTTTAGTTCTGCTCAGTAGAGGGCTCTTGGAGAGGCAATTTTTATGGTGTGCTGGCACTGGAGATTAATTTTCTATGTGAATTTATTGAGAATTAGCCCAGCATGAAAATGTTCTCAACAGTATGGTTGCAAGCCACCTAATCTCTCTCAACACTGGGGAAAAACTAATAGAAACAGCCAGTCAACCCTGCAGAGATGAGTTGCTTTCAAGTCTTTCTCTTTGGTGATGAAAACAAAACAGAGAATCAGCCTTTAATGGGTGGAATTGCTCAGTAGGAATTTGGGAGTTCATATTCTTTTCATGCTCTGCATACTTTTCCATTCATTGCTGGTTTGTTCAAAATGAAAGAGGTGAAGCTGCACAGTTAGTCTTTTGGTATTCAAATGAGGCGGATCATTTTGGTAAAAAATGGCACATTTCATTTTGCTAATATTTTTGCTATCTTTTCATGCTGAGGACTAGTAGACAGATGTCCTACAGGGACCTCAAAAGTTGATTAAAAGGATGCTGATAGAACTCTCACTTAATTTTGACAATTAGGGTATAGTAGGGGAGAGCAGGGATAATTAACACTTTTTGTCTTTTGCTAAGATATATAAAATATTTCAAGGCATAACATTTTCCTTCAGACATGTCAGTCATTACCCAAATCAGGTAAATTTAAGTAGCTTAATCAAGTAGTATAAAGCTTGAGGTACATGCACAGACATACATTTTTCATAATAATACCTATAAACATGTACTGTAGTTACAACACTGGTATGTGATAAATGCAACAACAAAAATATATGAATTTCATGTTTATCGATACAACATGAACTTTAAACTGTACAAAGTCACTTTATTATTGGATAAAAAATGTATTAAATACAACAGCAGTATACCTTTTATATCGAAAAGTATAATAAATGTTTTACCTGCTTTGTATTTTTCATTGCCTCTTGATTATGAATCTGTTATATACAGATAGAATATTTTGGAATATTGCTAAACAAAATCAGTCCCCAAAACAGCACATGACAGTACATTTTCAATGAAATCACTCCGTATCCCCCTTATTACATGGCTATTCACCAAATAAATAAATACATGGACATAAATTATTGAAAGACCGCAAAAAGCTAAGAAACAAAATTCAATTCACATTATTATTTTTTTGTTTAGCTCTTTTCACAATACATATCATTTCAGAGCAGCTTTATAGAAAATGGATGCTTTTACATTTACCATTTAGAGTAATTTGTTATCAGAGGTGCAAGTAATGTCAATATGTCCTAAAATGTACAGTTCTAAGGTAATAGAAATCAACATTTAGGCAGAAAGAATTAGCTCATCAAAGCATTAATTACATTTTGTGATCATAATGATAACAATATATAGAACATTTGGCATGTGGTGCATGTTGATTCAGATTTGGCATCATCTGAAGTTCGAGCAGGGGGTGGTGTCATCTTTTCACAGGTGTTGGGTCATCTGACATCTTCATAAGAGGCTGGATCCAAAATGAGTTGGCATAATCTGTAGTTACCATGGAATGGGCATCCCGGGGTAGAGACAGAAAAGCAAATAGAAAATAATTAGCATAGATGCTGTTCATAACATTTTAAGCAAAATATAATCATGTGCATTTGATCTAATGTAACTGTTATGAGACTGTTATGCAACTATATTACAGTTATATTAATGCTGAAGTCATGAAGCCATATTCAGTATAGTAGTAGATAACGGTAGGAGATGCTAAATGGCAGCAGTTACTGTACGTTTGTATGAAATGCATTTTTCTAGCCTAAAATTAAAAATGAAATAAAAAGTACTATAAAGTGCGTATCATATGCATGCAAAAAACCGCGTACCATATACATTCCACGAGATTGCACATTCGCTATCACGCAATTTCCAGGTGAGTTCACATCCGAGACCTACACGGAAGACAATAACTTGCCGGATAAAGTCATTATTATGATTTTTTTTGCGCACAAAAACTATGCTCGCCACTTCGTCAAATTATTGTACAGCCACTGTAGTGAGATGGACTTTGTAATGCCGTCTTTAGTGCCTTTTATGGGTCTTGTGAGTGGGTCAGTGGGAATGTACTGAATGCCAATGGAGGCCTTTCTGAAGCCTTTGCTATTTTTTGCAAAGAACTGCTACTTTTATAGGTGTCACGGTGTTCTGGGTGATGTTTCATGTTTTCTCAGTTACCATCTTCAGAGGCAGTAAATTGGCAAGCACATTTCATTGTTTTCAAAAAACCCAACGTAACAGAAACTCTTCTAACATAACAAAACATTAATCTTGCAACAAAAATGTTCTTTTAGCATTTAATCTCCCTTTTGCTGGGGAATAGAAAGTCCAGCCCAGTTTGTCTAATTTAAAAGAAAGTTCATTAAACCTAGCCTAGAAATCTAGACGCACCCTAGCGACAGCAAATCTAATCTGCCGCGAGTTTCGTCTAGCAACTCTCAATACCCTTCTGAGCTGTAAAAACCAAACTCTGGTCGGGCCAATCACATCGTGTAAAGAGTCAGTGGGCGGGGCTTAACATAATGACGGCCGAGTTGCGCTTGCATGCTTTTAGTAAACACAGAGGCAGGAGAACGGCGGTCTTTCGAATCAGCTTTGACCGCGACTCTGGAAGACTTGGAGTTAAGCTTTTCTCTTAGAAAAGAACAAAGAACGGCACTGAAGTCATTCTTAAAAAGGGAAGATGTGTTCTGAGTTTTGCCGACCGGATAGCCTACAGCGAATGTTTAATCTTTCAACAAGCTTTGCTTCACCTTCATTGCGCTATCCTATCGCATGCATGCCGTGCAGAGGGAGTTTGAAAGACAACCGTTTATCCCGCCCCTCGGATTGAGCCCTGTCAATGGTGAGTTTCCAGAGCAAACATCCGGATGTGGGTCTGGCTTGTCAGGTTACATAAAACCCAAAACATTGAAACACTTCAGATTACTTAAAATGTGTTAGTTTTGTAAACTCAACAGTAAAATAAAGTTGATTGTTTAACTAATTTGATTAATTTGAGTTGGCTCTACTCAAACCAATTAATTATTTTTTTAGCATTAGTGTTTACAGTGTTAAGCTTTTCTGAAATAACAAGCTTACTTTGTAGCTCAGTAGATACAGAATTGTATTTGCAATGAGCTCGGGTACGAATCCTGTGAAAGACGAGTCTCGATAAAAGAGCTCAAAGACATGAGTTCTAAACAGAAGCTAAAATGGCATGGTTACGATTTCATTTTTTGTCACATTTGCTTTTCTTTAACACAATCGGGCAGGTTTAGGGTTAGTGTAGGTGTATGTTATTTAACTTGATGGAGCATTAAGCTTTTAGCGCCACTGACCAGACATTTTAATTCAGATCTGAAGTGATATGAAAAAAACCCAACAAAATAAAAAGTTGCCAGATTCATGTTCATCTGTTCCAGAAAGAAATAACAAAATATACACACTTTTAGAGCTACTCATTGGACATTTCACTTTGAAACTGTTGTGAATTTTATTTTATTTTTTTCAGAGGCCAAACCTGATCAAAGCTCTGTAGTTTTTATTGTAGGGGGCAAAACACAAAACACAATGCAATACAGTGATGATAGTGAAATGTACAAATAAATGTTCTTCAAAACAAGCCTGGTGCATCATATTTGACACTCACATTTTAACACTTAACGTTATATAAAATAAAAACACAATCAAGTAAATCTAAGTTGCTTCAGTCTTGATATATTATTAACGGCAGCGTTAAAAAATAAAATTACAAATAAAGGTGCCAGCCACAGCCAGTGTTTTTGATAATTTTCACAAAATTTTCATGGCCATTGGATATTTTGTTGTATAAATCAAGTGTTAGTCCTGGCAGGTGACCTTAAGCTCGGTTAGTCAAGCTTGCATCAGTTGACTGTCAGCTGATCACGTCTACCTATAGGAATATGATGCCTATCACAGCATATATATTAGCTCCTCCATGTATTATCAGCTGCTATCATGTTTCTCCGGAGCTCATTTACTCTCCTCCTTCCCCAGCTCCTCCTCTCGTCCAGTCAGGATTTGGTATTCTGGTTCCCCCTGAATCAGACAAAATTTCTGAATTAGGTTGTACATTTTAATAGTAACATTTTTACCCTAAGTTTACCCTAAGAGGGGTTGTCACTGCTCTCCCTGCCCAAAACCATACCATACCGACAATCTAAACTATATGCGTGTCTATCATCTTTGACTATACTGGCCCTGACAGAAATATCTGAACATGCAATATAATATATCAAAAGAAAGAACAGACACTCTACTTAAAAAAAACAACAACAACAACAAAAAGTTGTTTTCTAGCTTCATGCATTCTTTTTTTATCAACACTTCAATGTGGGTAAGTTTAATTAAAAAAGCAGCATTTTGAGCCAAAAGCAAAGCAATTTTTTTTCAGATTCAGAACAATGATCAAAACATAGATGTAGTCCATCAACATCCCCAAAGCTTGCACAGTCCTATACCCCATCCAGGTTCGACATTTTATTAGACAGTTTGTGTTTATATGCTGATTAATACTGATAATATTTTCCATAATATGCATCTGCTTATGCTATCACATGTTTCTGAATCTTCTTCACCTGTGTTTTAATTCTGAGATTCTGTACTCTTTCAGGAGATGTGTTATTGCGTCCTCTACCATATAACAGTAAAAACACAGAAAGCCATACATTTCCGTCAATGGCTGGGAAGCATTGTCTCATAAATGATGGATATTTATGTCAATGGTAGCTAGAGAGTTAAGGAGAGACGCCTTTATTTGTTAAACAGTATGAACTCAATCAAATGACAGAGGGCAGGTACTGTAGTTAATTGTGTACAATGGATTTTTCAGCAAAGATGCAGGCCATGTTGATAATTTAGAGGCCTTCGCAATTTGCATATCAAATATGATACAGTAAACCTTAAGGTTAATCATGTACACAGTTTACAATGTGCTGGTGTTTTAATAGGATGGCAAAATGTAAGCAAATAATTGCTGAGACCTACAGCAGACCTATGATTACAACCTCTACGGCCCCTTTACACCCTAACCCCAGAAAAAATTGTGCGCAAACATTTGCTGATTCAGGAACGAGAAACCGTCTGCACTTCAGCTGCATGTAATCAAGAGATGTTTGCATTCTAGAACTCCAGCATCTGCAATTATAGAAAACATGGAGAGAGAGAAAAAATCACAGGTGAATGCCTCTGTAAATGAAGACCCAGAGGCAATGCTAATCATACAAACCTTGTTAATATTCATCTGAACATTCCTGTCGATCAGTATCAGCAATGGGACTCTTCAGAGCGTCAGATCTTAAGCACTGTAGCTTTAACTCCTATCTGTCATCATACTAAATGAGTCAATGGGTTTTCTCCATGCTTGGAGACACAGCTGCATTTGAGAGGTTGCTGGTGCCAGTGCTGGCCACCTGCTCGGACTGTGGAAGTAAGTGCTGCTTAGAACCAATCAGACATGATATAGAGCTCATAGAGGAAGCCAATACGGAATGTAAAGGATCATTTTATGACTCTAATATAAGACTTTAATCTTGCTGTAATAAGAGCTGCTTTAACTCTGTTCATTAGTGCCGCTTTCCATGACCAGCTTCTTGCACCAAAACACTGGCCGTATTCATTGGGAATCTGACCGCACAACTGGCCTTAGATCGGAATCGGAGCGCATCATTCTCTCTCCCTCTCCACAGAAAAAAAAGCCATTAGGAAGACTACTGCAGAGAGAGGGGCGACTGGGAATCCGTAAAGCAGGCTGGATCACTACTGCTCATTCAGCTGAACAGTTGCCATAGATACAGAGTGGTGATGATGTGACACTCCTGTGATTTGTCTGTTGTTTTGGATATTCACTGCATTTTGAAAATAGATAAACCAATCGAAGTTTTTGCTTACGTCGGATCTCTGACATGTAATTGCAACTGATTGCCCTTTTCAGGTCTGAGAATAATAATTACAGTAAGCTAAATTGTAGAGTTACTTAAATGTCATGAGTACAATCTGAGTCATTCTCCAGTGCTGCGCAGAAGGACAGTCTGTCGCATGGTCCAATATTGAGGTGTATTTCAGTGTTAAAATCTAATAAGACGCATGACTGATTATCCATGTTTCAAATCTAAAATAACTTGACGGTAGACCGAATGACACTTCTGGTAAAAAAAAATATATATATAGTGTTTCTCTGGCAAAATTGTTGCATTTTTTTCCAAATCAGCTTTGTTGAAAACTGTTTGCAGTAAAATTGTAGCAAGCGACGCAAACCTTAAACAGTGGATAATGCAGTTCAAAATAATCTAAATATAATATAATAATGGGAAAATTTTAGTTTATTGCAACATAGTTACAAATGTATAATCCATATAGTAATGACAGTAAATCATGTATAATTACACACAACTAAGAAAAAGCTTAAATGTTGTTAAATAGCATTATTTATCATTACTCCTTTATGTAATTACATTATAACAAGGAGAGTTACCAAAATAATTAATATAAGCCTCTCTTAAGATTTAATATTCAAATATTCTAACAAATTTAAGAGATCAAAAACAGCATATTATATATATATATATATATATATATATATATATATATATATATATATATATATATATATATATAAAATATGCTGTTTTTGATCTATATATATATAATATATATAATACACTTCTTCTATATATAAAACACTTATTTGGATTTTAAGGAGGAACAACTAAACATTTATTCCTCTTCAAGCAAGTCGTGCCATTTTTTTACTGGAGAGGATTTATAGATTGAGGTTCAAGCTATATATATATTAGAACAGTGGTCAAATTTGAAAAAAAAAAAAAAACACTTAGCAATTGAACTGCCCCCCTCAGATTCGACCAACAAATAAACACAATCAGATGCATATTTTGGCAAAGTTTCTCCCTTTTAGCTTTGATGATGACACACAATGCAAAAGGAGTGAAATAAAATTGTACTGTCTTTGTAATTTCTTTTCGTGTCATAGTGTTTTAGTGTCATGCATCTTTGAAACTGGCTTTGAAATGTTATTTTCCAAATGTTGGTTTCAGGTCCTGGTCAGGTATTAGGTTTTTAATTTATGGCAATTGTTTAGTTTTCTGCAAATTTGCCATAAATGAATGCCAAAGTTAAAGTTCAAGGGTTCATGTGTTAACCTGACTACAGTAAACACATTTCACAGTTACATAAATAGCATGTAATCCTCATGTAGTGGAAATCACATTTCATGTTTTCTGCAACAACAAAAAAAATCAAAATAAAACCTGTATCAATCCTCAAGACATGGTCCCTGCAGCCATGGCATGGGAGAAAGCAGTTAAAGTCATGTATAAAGAATTTTTAGACTGTGACAAAGCATATGAAAATGATGAAGGAAAATGTCTGTACATCACATGCAACCTTGTAAGCATTTATGTAATGGATTGGCCATAGCCGCTTCAGTTATTTTCATCAGCAACACTTCTTTGGATTTTAAGGAGGAAAAACAAAACATTTATTCTTCTACAAGCAAGTCGTGCCAATTTTTTACTGGAGAGGATTTATAAGTTGAGGCTCAAGCAATGCTGTGAGCTCAGGTGATGATGGAGTTTGTACTTCTGACTAGCAAACTTTTTCTTTTCTTTTTTTCTTTTTTTGATTTTTGCGGCCATTAGGATTGCCAAGTCCATTGTTTCCCGCATAATAGGTAAACCTTTTCTCTATTTGAGGGGCAAAAAATGCCATAGAGCTTCCTTTATATGTAATGGATAACTCCATAAAAATCTCAGATACAGAAGAAATGCTTGATTGTTTTGTTGCACTTTGTTGCAGCTGGATCTCAGTTAGAGGCACCCAAAACTAGAAATTAACAATGTGGATTATTCAGGAAGACTATATCTTAATTTTATAGTCTTAAACCATTTTTAAACCGTTTTAAACCATTTACTATTTGTTCGTTTCAAAAAGCGCTTTAATTATTGGATGTCTAAAACAAATGCCAAAGTGACGCATAACTCCAGAAAATAAAGACTCTAAGCTTTCAAATGGTACCACATACCATTTGAAAAGGATCTGCAGATTTTTGGTGTGAGTGAAAAGGTGTTTGTTTGTGTTGTATGGTTTTGTTGTACGGTCTGTTGATTTATCTAAGGGATTTGATACTGTTAATTTCAGTATATTGAAATCTAGACTCATATAAATAGGATAATAACACTGTAATCATGGTTGGAAAAGTATTTAGTGGACAGGACACATTGTGTGCGAATAGAATGTTTTGAGGGGTGTTCCTCAGGGGTCTGTTTTGGGGCCTCTCCTTTTGAATTATCCATATTAATCATCTTGATTGAATGCCAGTTTTCATTTTCTTGCTGATGATTTATTGCAGTGCACCCAAATTACATCAAGCTGTGTCTTTACCGCAGACTGCTTTCAATGTTGTGCAACAAAGGCTTTGTTGCTTGAATTTGACTTTGGATGCTATAATAAAACTTAATGCATGTTATTATCAAGATTAAAAAAGAAAGAAAGAAAAAAAGGCAGTAAATCTATTATCAGTTAGCACCATACAGAGTACTGAAATAGAAGTTGTGACAAAATACAAATATCTTTGTTTTATATTTGATGAATCTCTGTCTTTTAAAATTCATGTAAATCAATTAAGGACAAAACTCAAGCTAAAGCTGTGGTTTTATTTTAGAAACAAATGCTGTTTTTTTTTCCTTTGAGGCAGAAAAAGAAAGAAAATGCCAGTTCTTGTTTATGGAAAAGTTTTGTGTAAATTGGCACCTACCACACTTCTACATTCCTCAGACACTTAATCATAATGCTCTCAGGTTTATAATATAATAATTATCTTCACTATTGATACACAGACTTAAGCAATGGTACCTGTTTATTTACAAATATATTCTGTTTCCTTCATATCTTTTTTCCTTTAATCAAGAGAACATTTTTTGGGGTATAATCTTTGCGTTCTCAGAACTTTGAAAAAGTCACCTCTCAAAACAAGATTTTTAATCTCAGAAAGGTTTTTCCCACTTAAAAAAAAAGGACAACACATTTTAATCTAGGTCTGTTTACTTTTATGTCGATTCCTTTTCCTTGTTTAATCATGACTCAAAATGCTGTGCATAAAATATTGACTTTGTTAGCCAACAGAAAAATGCAACGGTTGTTTATTGCAGGTAAGAGCAGGAAACAAGAGTTGCAGGCGTGTGAGTGACTGAGAGTGGCTATGTGATGAGCATTTATGAATAACAGTTCTTATCTTTGAAGGTGCAGATGGATGCAAACTGGATGGCTGGAGCTGGAAGATGCCTGAAGATGACTGAAGATGACTGAAGAAGACTGAGGATTGGACCGCAAATGGTACGAATCACAGTTAGGGAGTCAGGTAAGTAGCTCGGTATGGAACACCAAGACCAGACAATTGTAAACTGGACTGCTTCTAAAATGAGGTGTTTGAGCCAATGAGCTGGTGCAGGGGCAGAATCCGGATGGTTGTGAACGAATAGGTGGAGTGGAGAGGTCTGGTGCTGAGGATGTGACTGACTGTGCCAGGACTTCTTTTCAAATTTTTGTGTATGACTTTTTGCACCTATATGAATCAACTGAACAAATTACTAGGGATCATTTTTTTGAATTTTGAGTTTTCTGTGGCTAAATTAGAAATAATGTCTATACTATAACCTCCTAATACTAACTTACAGAGCCATACAGAGAGGTTCTTCATTTTAAAATGGACATTACAGAGAACCTGTCCCAATTGTGATTTTGAATAAAATAATAATTTTGTTTAAGGAAAGGGTGTTTACAAACACATAGTACTTATGAATAGTGTTGAGGTAACACATTACACATTCGTTACATAATCAGATTACTTTTATCAAGTAGTAAAGTTATGCATTAGTTTTATCTTTACAACAAAATTAGTTAAAAAATGCATTAATTAATGAATTAGAGTTAATGCAAGTTTCTTTGTTTTCCCATTGATTGAGTGGCAGCTGTTAGGGTTGAGGTAAGGGAAGAAGCGAGGACTCAATCATACAGATAAATGGGCTTTTAATAAAACAGTAAAATAAAACAAGACAAACAAAAACTAGCCAGAGGGAGAAAAACAAGACTTGACTAGCACTTGGACTTCACTTGGCGTTGCACAAGGAACAGGGAAAAACGCACGGCACATTCAATGATGATCCAGCACAGGTATTTATGTATTTAAAATGTATTTAAAATTCAGAAGGTCTGATCTGCTGCAACAAAGTTTCGCTGGTAAAATATTGGCCAGAATTAATATTATGTATTGATTAGAGTTTATGAGGTTGAAAACTTTCTTAGCAAAAAGTATGCTTTTTTGCTAAACTGTTACAAATACCACAAACTTACACAATGAGGCTAACTGCCCAACCAAAGGAAACACTCATCACCAAAATGGTGATGACCAAATGATTTTCAGTTTAAAAATCAACATCTAAACCTGTTCATTCTTAAGAACTTCTGTTTACAATGGACAACATTTCTTGAATTGGCTCAACTACAAAAGATTTGCTACAGAATAGTTGCATATCTCCAGAAAAAAATAAGGTCAAGTTGACACAACAACATTAACAAAAAAAATGTCACAGACAACTTATTTTCAGTTCATATAACTGTAATTTACAAAAGTTGAGTCAACAAAAAAAGGAAGGGAAATTGATACTAAGAATTTTTTGTTGTACAACTTTCTTTTTTTTTTTTTTTACATAGGCCATATCAAATGTTTAAACTGAGAAAAATGTATAATTTTAAGGGGAAAAAAATAAGTTTTTAAGATTTAAAATTTCATGAAATCAACACATCTAAAAAAAAAAATTGGGACAAGGCCATGTTTACCACTCTGTGGCATCCCCATTCTTGTCTAATGCAGGCTTCTACACTGTAAAAAAAAAAAAAAAAAAAAAAAAAAGTGTTGGTTTTTGTTGGTTTAACTTAAAAAAGTAAGTAACCTGGTTGCCTTAAAATTTTGAGTTGATTGAAATTTAAAATTTGAGTAGATACAATGAAGGAAATGTGTTTAATAAATAGAAACTCACAATATTATTGTATCTGAACCACATAACAATTTTGATAAATCATGAAAATAGCACTTTTTGGCATGTTTCACTGCATCATCACAAATAAAACACACACAATTATCCAATATGCTTACAAAATCTTTTAATAATATTTTAATAAAGGTTGTCGAATCTCAAAAAAATGTTCATTGTATTAACTCAAAATTTTTATTTCAATGAACTCAAAATTTTAAGGGCAACCAGGTAACTTTTTTTCTAAATAATTTTTTTACAGTGTAGTTGCTCAACTGTCATATAGGTCTTTTTTGTCGCATCTTCCTCTTTATGTTGCACCAAATGTTTTCTATGGGTGAAAGCCTTCAGTACCCGGATCCTTCTTCTACGCAGTCATGGTGTTGTAATTGATGCAGTATGGGGTCTGGCATTGTTATTGTTGGAAAATGCAATGTCTTCCCTGAGAGAGACGATGTCTGGATGGGAGCATATGTTGTTCTAGAATTTGGATATATCTTTCAGCATTGATGGTGCCTTTCCAGATGTGTAAGCTGACCATGCCCCACACACTCATGCTTTCCACTTTGCTGCAGTCCATTTTAAATGAGCCTTGGCCCAGAGAAAACACCTGCACTTCTGGATCATGTTTATATATGGCTTCTTTTTTTACCTATAGAGAGTTTTACCCGGCAATGGCAAATGGCACAGATTGTGTTCATTGACAATGTTTTCTGGAAGTATTCCTGAGCCCATGTTGTGATATCCATTACAGTAGCATTGTGATATATATGCATGTGATGCAGTGCTGTCTAAGGGCCTGAAGATCACGGACATCCAGTATGGTTTTCCGGCCTTGACCCTAATGCACAGAGATTGTTCTAGATTCTCTGATTCTTTGGATGAGTATATGCACTGTAGATGATGATAACTTCCAACTATTTGCAATTCTTCCCTGAGAAACTCCTTTCTGATATTGCTCCACTATTTTTCACCATAGCATTGGGGAAAGTGGTGATCCTCTGCCCATCTTGACTTCTGAGAGACACTGCCACTCTAAGAGGCTCTTTTTATACCCAATCATGTTGCCAATTGACCTAATAAGTTGCAAATTGGTCTTCCAGCTGTTCCTTATATGTACATTTACCTGTCCCAACTTTTTGGCATGTGTAGCTCATTTGAAATCCAAAATGAGCCAATATTTGGCATAACATATAAAAATGTCTCACTTTCAACATTTGATATGTCATCTATATTCTATTGTGCATAAAGCATACGTTTATGAGATTTATAAATTATTACATTCCTTTTATTCACAATTTGTACTGTGTCCTAACTTTTTTGGAATCAGGTTTGTATAGTCCCTTTCCACCTATAATATATTTATGGAGGTTTCGATGTCTCTCCCCGCGGGTTATTTAAAAAGTAACATTTTGAAAGTTTTCTCCTGACTGTTTGCTAGTGGTGCCGTATCAGAACAGGCTTAACTACAAGCCTCCAAGCTATAAGTCTGTGGACAGGGGAGAGAGGATAATGAGAAAGAGTGGCTAGGGACAGTTTATGAGACAGCATAATGGCCACTGGCTACAGTTTTCTCACTCAAACCTCGAGACTTACAGACAGATCCAGATTCTCAAGGTAAACTGATCCAAAAATTGTATTGCACTGCATTATATTTCCCCATCATGTGCTCCTTCTGAGTCATCATTACAATACAATTTCAAGTTGTTTTGCTGATTATGATGATTGAAGTCATGTAACCATAATGGCGTGGGTGCCCAGCTGGGCTAAAAATTAAGCTTGACTGCCTTAAAGCTTTGTGAAATGCTTTAGTAGTTTTTTAATTAACAAAAATCACAATTATGCATTTTGAATCAGGCACTGAATGACAGATAAAGTCATTTTTGTGTAACTCATTACTCTCTTACGAGAACATTAAATTACAGCAAAAAACAGTATCATTAACATAAGCATTACAATTGACCAGTGTAATGCCAAAACACATTTCCAAAACAAATCCCTTTTTTTCCCTTTTTTTATCTCATTGGTCAACCTTGAAGTGAATTTTGCTAATATGTGCTAGTAATGATATTTTTTCACTTTTGGATGAACAGTTCAATAGCCTTTTAATTTAAAAGTTAGCTAGGAGTTAAGTTTAAAGCTGCAGTCTGTAAGTTTTGCCACTTAGCCGCCATCTCTGTTTGAAACCAGCAATTGCAGTTATTTGTGGAATTATCATCTTTATGTGTTTTGTGCATCGGCATGGCTCTTCTGTGCAGATGAAGCTAATTTTTTGAGGAGTATTTCAGTCCGGTGTGGATGCTGTGCTTTGGAATTACAGATTCTATGTCTTGGAAGTATGACCAAAATAAGAATTTTCACCAGAAAATGTCATCTAAACAAGTAAATAACATGTCTGCCACTTTTTTTCTGACTGAGAAAAAAGTAAATTGCTAATAAATTAGCTCATAACATATCACACTATGCAAATTATTATTATTGTTATACTTTGTTCTTAAATTGTTGTATTAAAGGTGCCCTAGAATGAAAAATTTAATTAACCTTGCCATAGTGAAATAATAAGAGTTCAGTACATGGACACATACCACATACCATATTGTGAGTCTCAAACACCATTGCCTCTTACTTCTTATGTAAATCTCATGAATCCAAAACACCATGAAAAAAAAGTGCTTCTCAACATAAACCCAACCGTGATGCAAGTGTTGGGGATCATTTATATGCACGCGCCCAACATTTGCAATCCAAATATGTGCATTGTCAGGCGGAAAGGACGGAGTGAATCATCAAGTAAAACAAGCTGCACGCATGGACACACTTCATGTTCCAGGCTGTGCAGGAGACTTTTCTACCTTTCCCACAGATAAAAAATGTCAACAGTCATGGTTGATGTTTATAATCCGATCCCACAACAATTAAATTCAAGATCGTTCGTTTGTTCGGCCCATTTCAAGCAAGCTTCGCTCAGTGTCTTAAACTGAAGAAAGTGGCAATTACAACTATATTCCTGCAAGCAGTAAGTAGTGATTTATCCACTTATTGACTGTATAAAGAATTTCTGATTAAATGGAAAGTTTCTTAGAGAGAAAGCATTGTCTAGATAACATGCGATGCTTACAGTAACAATAGGAAACTCCTCAGTATGAAAGAATCACATTTTTGAGGTGTATGTGAGGGTTGTCTATCAACGCACCAGTTGTCAACTATGATTGTCTTTTTGAACTTTCTGGAATACAAGCCGCTATCAAAATGACACGTTTAATTACATTCCAGCTGCTGTAAGAAGATGCCACGAACAATTTGTCACCTGCAGCATCCACACACGATATACTAGCCAGGACACCTTTATGTATACAGATGTCACATAATGACGGAAAGACGAACGGCAGAATCTCCAATTTCCCTCAGAAAGCTACCAGTACCACTCAAATTAGAACACATAATAACAAGCTGACCATTGTGTTGCCAATATGCTTCAGGTAAACTTTACATATCTTGCTGATATTATATAGAGATCATACTATCCTTACTAGTAGTGATTTTAGGCTTAATATTAAGAAATGTGCATTTTGCAGTAAAGAAGTACTCCAAATAAAGTTTAATATAATATTTATATCAGTGTGTCTCAAGTGATATGTCAGTAAATATGTTAATGGATTTCTATTATACTTTGTATGAAATAAATGTATTTTAAATACGTTTTGGTACAGGTTTTTTTTTTTTTTTTTTTTTCACTAGGATTGTTTGCATTTATTATAAACAGTTAATTCAGTTCTATGTTTATCAGGCTCATCATTTCCACTAGTTAATGCTGGAAAACAGCAAAGATGGCTGTGAGAAGTAAACAAATATGTTCTGTCATACATGAGCTTGTGTCATTCAGCTCCACGAGTAAAAAAGAAAAAAAGATCATGAAAGCAGTCGATGCAACTGCTTTATTCCAAGTCTTCTGAAGCCACGCGCTTTGTGTAACAGACTGACATCCAGACAAAGCTATCATATGACTTCAGAAGAAAAAAAAAAAATAAGACATATGGGTTTGGAACAACATTGGTGAGTAAATAATGACAGAATTTTTTATTTTTCTTCCAGATTGTAATCTTGCCTATATGCAGTTGCGCAGTTGGAAATGTGAGTGATGTAAAGTTCAGAAATCATTGGTATAATGCAGCAGATTTCAAACTTTTATGCAAATGAATATTCATTTTATATATATTAAATATAACTAAATCAAATTTTAAGATCGAATTTTTTTTTATTGTTGTTGTTGTTTTGGCTAAATGTAATGTTAGTTTTGTCTAAATCATTTTGAAGTAACATTGGTAAGTATTGACATTTTTTTGAGCCCCCTTAGTGGCCCCGGGTCTCCTGGTTGAGAACCACTGGAACTTGAAATGAACAGCTGCCATGTTTATGATGGAGCATTGCAAATTACAGTCAAAAGTTTAGCCTCATGGAAAGATTCTCTGCTGGACTCTTTATTTATTGATCATAAATAAGAATAAAGTGGCTCAAATTAAATTTTAACAAGACTTCCTTCCATATTCTGCCATAGAGGTCCAGTGAACAGGCCAGAGTGACAGGGGTGCGATGCTGTCTTAAAGCGACTATCAGAACAAAATGTCAAATGGGTCGATACTTTGTGGTGGGTAAACAAGCCCTGTAACACTTCAAGTGAAAGTGCTTCAACATTTCACTAGCAACAAAACCAATGCTGGATATGACAGTGAAAGAAAGCTAACCTTTTATATGAAAGACAGTTCTACTATAATCAGTTTCATCTCATTGTCTCACTGCAACAGGAAACCATCAACCCACTTTGGGCATAAAATTACAGTGCACTCCGTTTAACAAATGCTCTTCAAATATTAAATTGCCTGATGGTGCTGCTGGCCATTATGTTGTATCTATTTATTCTAGCATGATCTGAAGGTAGAGAAAGAAATGCTGGCAGTCACCATCACTTTGCACTTGGACAAGAATAGTATGTCATCATTTCAACCACCACTGGACATTTATTTTTATGGATGTCACTGCATGAATGCACTTAAAAACCATCAGAGCAGCATATAACCAAAGAAGTGCTACCGATAAAGGTTTCTTTTCTTATTTATAGAATCTTCCAAAGTCCTCCGTGTCCCAAATTCATTCAATTGAACTACTAGAGCATGCTGATCAAGAAGTCACTTTTCAAAAGCAAGAGAAGTTTCAAAACAAACTGGCATATATGGAAAATATACATTAAATATAGACCACGTTTAATCAAGTGAATATTTCTCTTGGTATGTTTTGTTTTATCTATGTATTTCCTCATTCAATTATTAATTATTGCATGTGTATATATATATATATATATATATATATATATATATATATATATATATATATATATATATATATATATATATATATATATATATATATATATATATATATATATATATATATATATACTTTATAGTGTAGTTAAAGTTTGAAATTTCCACAAGTATTGCCCAGAAATTGTGGCAATACTTGTGCCCCAATATATATTTCAGCTTTAAAGTCCTCATATCATATATTTACTTTGTTAGCAGATATTACAGGTCTTAGGTTGAACAATTAATCCGAGCAAGTTAATATACAGAAAAAAAGCAGAGGTGGTCAGTAACTAAGTGCATTTACTTGAGTACTGTACTTCAGTACACTTTTTGAGTATCTGTACTTTACTGGAGTATTATTTTTTTCTGAAAACTTGTGACTTTTACTTCACTACATTTGAAAGACAAATATCGTACTTTTTACTCCACTACATTTCTATCAAAGTCGAAAGTCATTTCTGTAGCAGCTCTGAAAGTCGGAGGATGATTTTTTCCTTCTTTAAAAGGTTTTGTGTTGTTGTTGTTGTTTCAGACAGTCTATCAGGAATCACTCTTATAGGGTCATATACATTTTCCCAACTTTTTTTGAACACTGATCAGTTCATAGCAAAATGGAAGAAGACGGTTCTTATATAGGCACAAGTCTGTGCACCCATAGCCATACTTTGAAAGTATGTTTCAGTTAAAAAAAAATCAAGATTAGTTCAGTTGGCATACACTTGCTGCATGTCTTATAAAATATTTAAAAAAATAAACGTCTGGAAGAAAGAGAAGAGTTATGTTGGGAGAATATCAGATGTGTATCAGTGTATTGGATCTGTGCATTCAGCCTTAAAGTGACAGCAGCTTTGTAAAGAGCTTTGTAACTTATATACAAGTATTTAAAATAGCTTAAGTTAGTCGTAAGCTAGTACGTCAGATGGAGCATCACTGACTGGCTTAAACCATGATGACAGTGTGCATTTATACAACAATAATAAAATAAAGCATTGGCATAAAAAAGGGATATTTACTTTTGATACTTAAGTACTTTTTAAAACAAATACTTCTGTACTTTTACTTGAGTAAAAATCTGTTTTTACAACTTTCACTTGTAACGGAGTAATATTTGACCAGTAGTACTTTTACTTTTACTCAAGTAATAGAGCTGTGTACTTTGTCCACCTCTGGAAAAAAGTTTGCTGTGTTAATCTTTAAAGCTGCTGTGCGTAACTTTTTTTGTGTTCAAGATTTACAAAAAATATATAATGAGAATGTACAATATGAATCCATTTTCCAAACCGTGTTTTTGTCTTACCCTGAATCATTATGATACAGCTATAATTAGTAATTATATTGGGACTATTTTAGGCCAGACTGGTAGGTACCGCTGCGGAGGAGCACAGTCCCTGCGTGATCTGCCATAGACATAAACAGAGAGAAGTAGCTCCGGCTGCAATGTTCTTCCACAAGACGCATGCAGTTCTGTTTATTAAGGACAAGAGTGCAAAAAGTTACAGACTGCAGCTTTAATCAAAACCTGAAAAGTTACTTCCGGTCTGGAAATGGCGTTTATTCTCAGCTGATGTCAGTTTGACGGCTTATATTTGAAAATGCATAACCACTCCCCTCCAACCATTCACCTGCTATGAGTGAGGGATGGAGAGGAGGAGCGCTGAGGTAAAACCCTAGCCTAGAAATCTAGATGCACCCTAGCGGCAGCAAATTTAATTTTCCCTGCGAGTGTCGTCTAGCAACTCTCATTACCCTTCTGAGCTGTATTCGCCTAACTCTTGCCGGGCCAATCACATCGTGTATAGAGTCGGTGGGCGGGGCCATAATGATGATGGCCGAGTTGTGTTTGCGTGATTCTAGTAAACAGAAGAAAGTGGCGAACGGCGGTCTTTCGAATCAGCTTTGACCGCGACTCTAGAAGACTTGGAGTTAAGCTTTTCTCTGAGAAAAAAACAAAGAGCGGCACTGAAGTCATTCTTAAAATGGAAAGATGTGTTCTGAGTTTTGCTGACTGGATACGGCAGATGTTTAATCTATCAACAAGCTCTGTTTCACCTTCATTGCATTGCTTGGTTGTAGCGCTATCCTATCGCGTGCAGAGGGAGTTTGAAAGACAACCGTTTATCCCGCCCCTCGGATTGAACACTGTCTATGGTGAGTTTCCAGACCAAACATCTTGATGTGGGTCTGGCTTGTCAGGCTAGTAAAACCCTGCTCTCTATTCAATATTCTGTTATACAAATATTCAGTCACAGCACTGAAGAAAACTCACTTGCTACTTCCAGGTCACTGGCAAACAAAAACAATGCTTTGTGCACTGGTGCGCAGTCATGTTGAAACCGGAAGGGGCCACCCCCAATCTATTCCCACAAGTTGGGAGTATGAAATTTTTCAAAATGTCTTGGTATGCTGAAGCATTATGAGTTCATTTTACTGGAACTAAAGGGCCAAGCCCAACCCCTGAAAAACACCCACACACCACAATCCCCCCTCCACCAATTTTACATATGTCACAATGCAGTCAGGCTAGTACCATTCTCCTGGTAACCGCCAAACCCAGACTCGTCTATCATGATTTGTCACTCGAGAGAGCATGTCTCCACTGCTCTAGAGTCCAGTGGTGGGGTGCTTTACACCACCGTGTCTGATGCTTTGCACTGCACTTGCTGATGTAATTTTGGCTTGGATGCAGCTGCTCGGCCATAGAATCCCATCCCATGAAGCTCTCTACGCACTGCTCTTCAGCTAATCTGAAGGCCACAGAGTTTAGAGGTCTGTATAGCTATTGACATTGAAGTTGTCAACTTCTGTGCACTGTGCACAAACTATATATATATGGGGTAAGTTGACACAATGGAATCTACCAGGCTTTTTAGCAAAATCTAGACACTAAAACATTTAAATGTAACAAATATCAAGTCATTCTTTTGGCTAACAAATATTGTAATTCACAAATTGCATACATTTATGCAATTTTAAACACACTTTAAAGCACACACACAAAAAAAAATACAATTTACAATTTACAATGTAACAATTTACCCCAACCTCTCATGAGAGTTTTAAAATCTACCATCATTACATAGTATTGGAGACCAGAGTCTCAGTTTTATCTAAATGGATGTCAATGGAGAAGAGTATTCACTACACTGAATAAAACACTTTTGTGAGGAAACAGCTTATCATTTAATTAATCAATTGTCTGTCTGCTAATCTTAAATGTTTTACACTAAAAACATTTGTTGAGAACGAGATTTTACTATGATAAAAAGGTTATTTTATAAGATATGGCAGAGAAGGGAATGTTGCGACAGGTAGGACTCATTTATTAGCCTGACAAGCCAGACCCACATCAAGATGTTTGGTCTGGAAACTCACCATAGACAGGGCTCAATCCGAGGGGCGGGATAAATGGTTGTCTTTCAAACTCCCTCTGCACGCGATTGGATAGCGCTACAACCAACCAGAGCAACGAAGGTGAAACAGAGCTCGTTGATATATTAAACATTCACTGGTCGGCTAAACTCCGAACACATCTTCCCTTTTTAAGAATGACTTCAGTGCCGTTCTTTGTTCTTTTCTCAGAGAAAAGCTTAACTCCAAATCTTCCAGAGTTGCGGTCAAAGCTGATTCGAAAGACCGCCGCCGTTCGCCAGTTTCTGTGTTTACTAGAAGCACGCAAGCACAACTTGGCCTTCGTCATTATGGCCCCGCCCGCCGACTCTATACACGACGTGATTGGCCCGTCCAGATTGTGAGGAATACAGCTCAGAAGGGTATTGAGAGTTCCTAGACGACACTTGTGGGCAGATTAAATTTGCTGCCGCTAGGGTGTGTCTAGATTTCTAGGCTACTCATTTATGGCAGTAGCATAGCATTTAATGGTAATATTAAGTGATATTGTATATTGTAGAAAGTAGAAAATATTGATGCTTTCCTTTGCTTTCAGGTTATACTATTTATGACAAGACTTGAATAATATCTATTATAACTGCATGTATGCACATAATGCTGATATTATCCATCTACATTAATAAAGAGAAAATGAATAATTTAAATAAATAATAATTATTCTTTCTAGCGCTGCCAGGTTAGTCTTATGTTATAATGATTTATGACTCTGCTGTGTGGCTGATGATGATATAACACTTTTTAATGAATCAAGGTAAAACAATACACATAATTACTGATTTAAATATGTAATACATGACAATTATGTTTTTAGTGTACTCTTAAATGTGGTTTAATGTGCCCTGCATTGAACTATGATTTTTTTTTTTTTTTTTAATTCTGCTCAATAAAGCGCATTCCACAAGCAATGCAGTTACCAGCACATTAATCCAGAAGAAACAGATTAACATAAACTGTAACTGACTTGCATTACTTTGAATGGCGGGCACTGACGTCACTGCCTTTACACATGAGAGGTGCCTCATGTGATCCAAGTTAGCATTATGCTTTCTCCAATGGTAAGAGATACAGAGACCCTCTCATCTCCCTAAGAAAATCTCTGTTAGGAGTGTTGAGAAAAAGAAAAAAAAACATGGCAGAGAAGGCTAGCCTCCCTTGGTATATCAACCAATCATCAAAGAGATGTAAATTACATATTAGTTTGAACTATTACCACTGATGTACCGACTACGTATGGAGAGTAGAGATACAAATTCACTCTCAGAAAAAAAGGTACAGTGCTGTCACTGGTACACTAAGGTACAAAAGTGAACCTTACTCACCCCTAAATGGTATATATTACCTTAAAGGGGGGGTGAAATGCTGTTTCATGCATACTGAGCTTTTTACACTGTTAAAGACTTGGATTCCCATCCTAAACATAGACAAAGTTTCAAAAACTAATGTTGGACGTTTGATGGAGTATTTCTGTGTTAAAAATACTCCTTCCGGTTTCTCACAAGTTTCGGCGAGTTTTTTTCGAGTATGGGTCTACTTGACGTTAATAAGAGCGGAAGGTCCTTGTATGGGCCGTATGGGCTCTTCTCCCGGTAGGGTGCGTGCCCGCGTGACTAGAGCACGCTGTAAACAGTCTCTCAGATGCAGATCCAGTCGTCCGTGAACACTTATGTGGCGCCGCGCTCCACTTTATTCCTATGGGTGACGTCGAGCGACTTCAACGCTTCAGCACAGCATTCCGGGAAGGCAGCGCTGCATTTGAACCGATTTGAACGCAGAAATGACGGGAAGCTTGACAACATCGTTTCAGTTGCGTCTCAAAATGGATTTACACGCCACTGCTGTCACAGGACTTTACCAAATCATACCAAAGAAGTGTGTTTTTGACGGAGCGGTCCCAGCGATAAAGCTTCGACGGTGAGTTAACTTAAACTGCTTCAAATGTCTCTGCTATTGGCTACCGTCACATGAGTAAACATCAGTAAACGACACGATCGCGTGCTTCGTCATTCAAATGCGCTAACGGTTACTCCATTGCTGTTCTCTGTATAACGTTACAGTATTCTGACGTGCAAAACCGTTTTGCTTGCTACTTCTAAGGTCTAGTCGCACACAATAACAGTTAGTCCATAAACCGAATCATGTCCTCATACACTGCGAGTAAACACACAGAAATGTGGAGAGGCCATTAAATACAGTAACTTACATACCACAGAGACGGACGTCCTGCTGTTGCCGTTTCTCCTGTTCAATTTATTTCTCCCTCAGATTTGATTGTGGATCATTATCTGTATTAGCTGAGATAGATGGGTTTCTCCACGCTTGAGGACGTCACCGCTTTGCGCGCTTGTCATTCTTTAGCTCCGCCCACACGATACGCCTCCAGGCGCTCGGTTTTTTCCGGAAAGACTCGGTACAGCCTATATTTCTTTTATAAATATGATAAAACTAAAGACTTTTCGGAGATATGAAGGATGCAATACTACTCTATAGGTACTCAAGATTGACATGAGACTGACTGAAACTGAGTGTTTCACCCCCCCTTTAAAATGTACACATCAGTACTTTAAGAGTGCGAATTAGTACCTTAAAGGTACATAGTAGTACCTTTTCTGTTTTGTACCTCAGGGTACCGCCCCAGTGACAGCAATGTACCTTTTTTTCTGACAGTGTTGAAAACTTTTGGGGCCCTCAAAACATAAACGGGTTTCAAAGATTTTTTTTATAAATGATACTGTTATCATCTCTGTGTAAATTAAAAACAGTTATTTGTGAAAGTTGTGACGTCATGTGCAACATTACGTGTTTAGTCTATATAGGTGTGTAGTGTTTCTTTACAAAATGACATTGCAAAATGACATCAAAATGACATCGCCAACTACTGGCCTGGCATGAATAATACCGTGTTTTTAATCTTTTTCGCTGATCCATGTGCACGGGTTTGATAATTTTGTCATTTTGACAACATTGTTGTCTAAATAGGGCATGATAACGATAGTCATATGATAAATCAAAATTGCCTTGTTCATTTTAAATAAAAAAACTTAAATGTACTATGACAACATATTGTAACACAAAACCTCCTCCCCAGAACAACATGCACTGAAACTAAGCTCCAAAAGCTGAAAAATAAAAAAAATATTTGAAATATGTGATTCGATAAAAATGATAGCAATATTATAACAGTATTTGGGGAAAAATCTTATAATAATGTCTGCCTTTGATACGGAACTAATACCCTATTGCCTGCAAATTCCCACCAAGAATTCTTTTATTTTTTATGGATGAGTCCTTTTCTGCTACCGACTGTGAATATGATTAAAATAGCAGTGGGAAAGCTGCTGTCTTTAAACAGAAATGGATTGAGTGAGTTATTTTTCTCTTAAATCACAAGTAGCGAAAGAAAATGCCACGGCATAGACGGCACATTTTCTGTCAGGTATACTCGGCTGAAGTTGCTCGGTTAGAGACTGAACGAATGCAAACAATTACATGTCTTAAAGAAACATTGAACAAATCTTTAAACTCTTTCTTTTCAAATTTTTCAACAAAACATGAAGATAAAAGGATTTTCTCCATTAGCAACAAATGTTCTGGTGTCAAAGTATTTTCACTTTGTACTAATTTGTATCTCCTCAGTACAAACAATACAATTCTGCAGCTAAAGGTTATTTAGGTAACGATGATTTCCTGTTATAACGGGTGAATATTGCTTCCAGTCCTGTAGCAGCCCTTTTTACCTGACTTACTAGTATCATCCTTTTGAATTTATGATTAGCAAGAAGTTTTAAATATTAAAATATGTTCGGCAAGAGACATAATCTCCTATCACAAATTCTTTTCAACAAGATGAAAATAATTCAAGTGCATGAAATCTATGAAATGAAATGAAATGTACATGTCTTGGGAATGTGAACAGATCTTGCTAGCGCACTTAAGTCCATAGAATAAGGCATAATGTTTGGTGTTAATATGAAGGAATTTTCAATAACACTTTACAGTAAAGTCCCTGGCCAGCTCATTGATGCAGTTGTTCGCTGCTGTTCCTTACTTGGACCCCTTTTGATAGATGCTGAAACTGCAGACTGGGAACACCCCACATGAGATGCAGTTTTGGAGATGCTCTGACCCAGTTGTCTAGCCATCACAATTTGGGCCTTCTCAAACTTACTCAAATCCTTATGTTTGCCCATTTTTCCTTCTTCTAAACAAGCGGCAACCTCCCGCGGTCTCTCTTGAAGCCAATACGGAAGTGACTTAAAGTGTTACTTCAGCGATTAGCATATGGCTTTGTATCAGTAGAAACCGTGGAGTATATTCAAATGATTGTGCTTTCCCCTCTCATATCCCCCTGAGACAAGAGATTTATGCATTTTATTTGTGGAAAAAATCCTCCCATGACGCAAATATCGTAAATTTGCGCCATCGGAGGAATTGTTGGCCAGAGGCTAAAGACTGCAGCCAGCAGAGGGAGCCATTCCCGCATGTTTTCAACTCCCGCGCATGGGGGATGGGAGATCGCACTCACAACACTCAGCTCACAGCTGCAGCCTCAGGCATTCATGTTTAAACGGTGGCCAGCAGAGCAAAGTAAGCCTTTCAACTTCTCAAACTAATTCTTATGAAAGTTAAGCTTTCAACTGAACATGCGTTGTAAATCTATGCTGCAAGTGCCGTCACGTTTACCTCAGCTCTCATCACGAGCTCATCCATGACTGTCAATATATCTGACTCCTGCAGCGTTTTGGGCTGTGAGACTCCCTCAGCGGCTAAATCACATATTGAACACACACGTTCAGTTTTTAATTGTAGTGTCTGTTCTCTAACTGAACTGATTTTATTACTGATTCAGTAATCTAGTAGCGGTGGCATTGGGAATGGCCTCGTCGGGCAGCGAAGCATTCTGGGAATTGTTGTCTTTCACCCCCATGAGCCAAAAATACATTTTCTGTCTTTTCTCAGTCTAGAAAGCACCAAATTAAAAAATAATTTCACATTTCTACTACATTAATGACCCAGTTTAAATACAGATTCATCTTCCCAGCGCTGAAGTACTCCTTTAAACTGTAATTCATCGACTGACACAGGCTCCAGAAGGGAGCAGAATCTCATTGAGTCCCATGTTAAAATGGCCAACTTTACATGTTTACAGCCTGGTACAAATTGTGGTTTATTTTGCCCTTCATGACAAATGTGAGCTTGAGCCTATACTTTACGCTTCAGAACTGCTCTTCAGAATCCTATGGGTGACATCATGGACACTATGTCCATTTTTTCTTCTTCTTAAGTTTATGCTTCATAATCTTTGAGGTCAAAATGTTCACTTGCTGCCTAATATATCCCACCCACTAACAGGTGCCGTGATTAAGAGATAATCAGTGTTATTCATTTCACCTTTTAGGTCATAATGTTATGCCTGATCGGTATATCTTCTATATATATTTCTGTTTTTCTACCACTTTTTCCCCTTACGTTTGTTGAGTTAATTGAGTCCTGATGAACAATAATATCCATGTAATCGTTAATATGCGTCTGAAATGTGTGACCTGGTTAATCCTAATAGCCTGTTGTAACTGAAGAAGAGGATGATAGAAAAAAATGATAGATGGGTTAATGGATGCATGAGATGTATGTTCACACCACACATCAATGCAGGGTGGCCGACTTACTCATAGATCAAGCTGGGATTCTTTGTAATCATTTGTGTCATTTGTGAACTGATATTCACAACAGCAGTAGGCTTAATTAATACAATTGTTGTTTATAAAAGAGGTCGTTTTAAAGCATTAAAGCTAATCGTGCATGCTGTTATAATAATGAAAACCAATGGAGACCAAACCTAAGCCAATAGAAATATTTTTCTAAATACACAGAGCATGTGGTATTGATTTACGTAGTTTCTTATGCTGCAGAAAAAAGTCAATGTGTTTTATCCACACATTTGCTAATCTTTGGATAAAAACATCTGATAAAGAAAAGTAACCATAAATATAATATACTGCAATTGATTTTAACTGTTAAAAGCAACTGAAGTACAAAAATAGATTTTTTTAACACAGTATCTCCATGATAGTGATCTTTATTCATTTGATGCTTAATATGCCATGCAGGTGTTAAATAATTCAAATGAAAACCACTGACCACGTTTGTCCCATTAGATCTAACCGAACGATTCACTGTAAATGCTTTAGGGAAGAGCAATTTAGGGAAGACATAAACATTCTGTTAAGTAGCCTATCCAAAACACATGTTATTATTATTATCTATTCATTTTTCAAACCAATTGTCCTGTGTAGGTTTAGGCAGGGAAACACCCTTGGACAAATGGGCAGTCCATCACCCTGGCAATCTGGGGAGAACATGCAAAATCCACATATTATTTATTATACAAATAAAAAATTAATTAAAAAAAAAAACACATAATAAACATCTGCCACTCTATTAGGTACTATTGAGTTGGACCCCCCTTGGAACTGCAATAATTCTTCAGGTCATAGATTCAACAAGGTTCTAGAAACATTCTTCAGATTTTTTTTTTAATTCTTGACATGATAGTTGTTTTCCGATTTATCGTCTGCACATCCATGATGCAAATCTTCTGTTCCACGGCATCCCAAACATGCTGTATTGCACTGTAAACCCGAAAAAAGTTGGCAAAACTATTTTTTTAAGTTAAGAATTTTAAAGTTTAAGTAGAGCTTGCAGATTTTTATTTTGTACTCAAATATTTGAAGTTAAGAGCAATTAAAATCTATAAGTACGAACGTTGTTACAAAGTCCAACTCACTACAGTAGCTGTACAATAATTTTACAATGCGACAGAAATAGTTATTGTGCGCACAAAAAAAATCTAAATATTGACTTTATCCACTAAGTTATTGCCGTGAACTTGACGCATGCACGAAAATATGACACAGATCCGCCGTTCGAATACATGACCCGGAAGAAGAGGAGCGCCGCTGTCGCTTGAGTTCCAGGTGAGTTCACGTCAGAGACCTACACGGAAGACAATAACTTGGCGGATAAAGTCATTATTTTGATTTTTTTGCGTACAAAAACTATTCTCGTACTGCCACTGTAGTGAGATGGACTTTGTAATGACGTCTTTAGTGCCTTTTATGGGTCTTGTGAGTGGGTCAGTGGAAATGTACTGAATGCCAATGGAGGCCTATCTGAAGCCTTTCTCAGCCATCAGCTTTCAACTAAAATATCTTCATTTGTGTTCCGAAGATGAACAAAGGTAGCATGACAAGCCAGACCCACATCAAGATGTTTGGTCTGGAAACTCACCATAGACAGGGCTCAATCCGAGGGGCGGGATAAACGGTTGTCTTTCAAACTCCCTCTGCATGCGATAGGATAGCGCTACACCAACCAGAGCAACGAAGGTGAAACAGAGCTTGTTGATAGATTAAACATTCACCGTATCCGGTCGGCTAAACTCCGAACACATCTTCCCTTTTTAAGAATGACTTCAGTGCCGTTCTTTGTTCTTTTCTCAGAGAAAAGCTTAACTCCAAGTCTTCCAGAGTCGCGGTCAAAGCTGATTTGAAAGACCGCCGCCGTTCGCCAGTTTCTGTGTTTACTAGAAGCACGCAAACGCAACTCGGCCGTCGTCATTATGGCCCCGCCCGCCGACTCTATACACGACGTGATTGGCCCGTCCAGATTGTGAGGGGAATACAGCTCAGAAGGGTATTGAGAGTTCCTAGACGACACTTGCGGGCAGATTAAATTTCCTGTCGCTAGGGTGCGTCTAGCTTCTAGGCTAGAACAAAGGTGTTACGGGTGTCCAACGACATGAGGGTGAGTAATTAATGAAATAATTTTCATTTTTGGGTGAACTAACCCTTTAAATATCAAAGTTAATTTGATTGAACTGCTTTATTCAATTTGAGATGGCTCTATTCAAACCAGAATTGTTTAGAGTGTTAAGAGCATTTAAAAGTTCTCAAAACTAACACTAAAACATATAATATGAGTTGTTTTGAGTTTTATGAACTTGCTTCTTTTCATTTAGACAACGTAAATTTAACTGAAACTGGGCTGGGATTTCTAATTCCCAGCATGCTTTGCCATGACACTCAAAATGGACAGTAAATGAAGTGTTATATTTTGTTATGCTACCAAAGCATTGGGGTACCAATTAGCAAGGTGCATTGAATTAGCTAGTTAAAGCTAGTCAAGTTTTCTCTACTAAAAAAAAATGGGATTACATAATATTTAAATTAGCTTACTCAAATAATTCAAGTTCAGAGCAATTAACTCTTTCCCCGCCAGCATTTAAAAAAAAAAACTTGCCAGCCACCGCCAGGGTTTTTGACAATTTTCACAAAAATTTAATAGCCCATAGAATATTTTGTTTAATTAATATCTGAGCAGGCAATATATCAAAATAAAGAGCTGACCCTCTTCTTTAAAAAATTATAGCTTCATTCATTCCTTTTTCATCAATACTTTATTATGGGTATAAGTTTCATAAAAAAAAGAAACATTTTGAACAAAAAGCTGTGAAAATCACGTTTTTGTGAAAGACTGTTTCCAGATCAGATTCACAGCGAGGATCAAACACAGATGGAGTAGATCGAGTCCATCAACACCCCTAATGCTTCACAGTCCTGTAGCTCGTCCTGGGTCCACATTTCTTTCACTAACATTAGGCAGTTTTGATTCATATGCTGTTTATTGACGATGATCATGTTATTTTTCATATGCATATGATTAAATGCGAACACTCATCTTACTTGCGTGTGTTTTGATCAGGAGATTCAGTACTCTCATTCAGAAGATGCGCAATAGCGCCCCCTAGCGTCCGACAGTGAAAACACGGAAACACGGAAAATTCCGTTATTGGCCTGGAAGCGTTTTCTCACAAAAAACGTACATTTCCGTGTTTGGCGTGGAAAGAGTTAAAACGTATGATTATAAAATTTGAATCTGCTTAATTAAACTACATTTTCAAACTTAAGAAGTTTGAGCCAACTGATTACCTTAATTTTTGGAGTATTGACAACTTTTTCAGGTTTAAAGTGCATGCTTTCACATTGTTTATGCCAAATTCTGACCCTAAAGAATGTCACAGCAGAAATTAAGACTCATCAGAATAGGCAACGTTTTTCCAGTCTTCCAATGTCCAGTATTGGTGAGCCTGTTTGAATAGTGCCTCAGCTTCCTGTTCTTACAGGCTGCTAGCCCATCTGCTTTAAGGTTCGACATGTTGTGCGTTCAAAGATGCTCTTCTGCAGACCTCAGTTGTAACAAGTGGTTATTTGAGCCTTTCTATAATCTCAAACCAGTCTGGCCATTCTCCTTTGACCTCTGGCATCAATAAGGCATTTTTGCCCACCTGCTGCCCACTGAATATATTCTGGTTTTGGAACCATTCTCTGTAAACCCTATGGTTATACATTAAAATCCCAGAAGATCAGCAGTTTCTGAAATATTCAGGACAGCCCGTCTGGCACCAACACCATGCCACGTTTAAAGCCACTTAAATCACATTTCTTTCCCATTCTGATGCTCAGTTTTAAATTCTTAATATCTTGACTATAGCCCTATTCGGATGGTAATTGTTTCTCTTAGAATCATAAAGTATTTTTATCATTGACAGGGGCTAGTCTGTGATTTTATTGTCGTCTGAATCCAGAATGTCATTGTTTTACTCCCACTAATCCCCGGCCGAATTACCTACTGGTTTTTGACAAACACAAAGGTCGTTTGGTCATTTAATTGCCATACTTATCCACATCTCTGAGTTTTCAAAAATATATCACATCAAACTTCACTGTTTATGTCCTGTTTGACTACTGTAGAGCACTGTACAACTGCGCTTCACTGTAATTTGGATGCATTTTAAAGATCTAGCCTTTTATTACTGAAATGCTGGAAAGTATTTACAAAAGCAATATACTGTGTTTCATCACCGCTCAAAAGATTGCAGCAATTATATTTTTTTAAATAACCAAGCAGTATTATTTTTACCTCATGTAACTAAGAGGATGCAATAACTTATTTCGGCTCATTTCCATGTGGAATAAAATGACCCTTAATTTTGAGGTAAAATACAAGACGTTTTTAACTATAACACGCGTCTATATATCTGTCACAGGATGTTTTGGATGTTCATGTTTCATGTTTTTGAGTTCATGTTCTTAAGTTGCTATGCTTTGTTTTGTTATGCACTTCCTGGTTTGTCATGTGTCATGCCCTGCGTCCCAATTCGCATACTATCCATCCTAAATAGTATTCGAAATTACAATTAGTATGTCCCAAATCGTAGTATTGTGAAAAGAGTATTACAAAGATTGCCGGATGGTTTACTATTTACGGTTCGAATTCACAGTATGGATCGATGGGCACTCTAACGGCTGATATTGCCCACAACCCATTGCGAGTTGGACGAGGATTCGATTAGAACTACAAACGCAGATAAAAAGCGTTAAAAAACTACAAACATGACGGATGTGCGAGTTTGACGGTTAAGTAGAGAAGTTTAGAAAAAGGGGTTTGAGTGACCAGCTATCAATATTTAACCTGACAAAAATATATTTATTCAGTGTTGTCCACATTATATTTCAACTGCAGCAGCATTGTGATTTTCTAATGACACGTTTGGCCATTAACTTTTAAATGCATCATTATATTTAAACTGCAAACACACGAGGAGAGTCTCTGCATTAAAGACCCACAAATGGCAGATCAACGAGCGGCTACATTTCTCTCCGATACGGTAGGAGATTAAGCTGAATGTGGAGGATTTGAGGATTAAACTGTGACGAATCTGACGATGATTGACAGGGCAGATAAACGGTGACGGGATGCACGTAACTAAGCGACAGAGTCCGTTAAAGATGGCGAAGTAGTATGTCCCGAAGCTTGCATACTTTTTTGCTACACACTCAAAAGTATATACTTTTTCTTCACAAAGAGAGTACATACTTTTAGGACGTAGTATAAGTAGGCGAATTGGGACGCAGCAATGTTCTCCCTTGTCTTGTGTTCTGTCATGTCATTGGTTCATTGTTTGATCATTGTTCACAGGTGTCCCTTGTCCAGTCATTAGTCTGTGTATTAATGCTGCCTTCATGTGCTATCAGAAGTTGCCTACTTCCCACTTCAGAAGTCGTGATTACGAGCTTGTTGTGTTCAGGTGCTTTGTTGTCGGAAAGAATAGAGGACGCCAGGTTCATACTTTTGTGCGTCTTTGGAAAATGTTATTTTAACACTACAACCGTTTCAGTCATTTCCCGGTCCCAGAACATCATAGAATCACTTGCAAACATGGCAGGACAACACAAAAGCATACTGTTTATAATCACATTCACAATAAAAGCATAATGTAGACAATAAAGGCTGCTTAAAGACTAAAATGGCAATAGTTTTAAGCCCCACATGATCCTATTATATAGCTACTTTTACACTATCTAGATAGTCAGCTTGCTCACTGTTCTGGAATGATGGTCAACTAGATACGCAATATGCTTCTATGATTATTAATTGATGTAAATATGTTCTACTTTAACAACAAGACAAGACAATGAAATTGTTGTGGGGAAAAAAACCTAGTACGTGCCACAGCAAAAATTCATCTCCCCTCTGCCATTTTTAACGGTTATGCCCCGCCCATCTTTTTTTCTCCATATTATTAACTTAAATATGCATTTCTTATTATACCAAGTGTATGACATTTTATTTATAGTTATTGACCACGTGAGCAGGTTCCCAGGTGCACAGGATCACAAAACTCGCTGCTCCACCGTAAATAAATCGGTGGCATGCAAATGTTTTTTTAGGGACATCCATGTGAGAAACAATTACTGTCCGAATAGGGCTTATGTCTACCTGTTTAAATGCATTGTTGCTGCCATGTGATTGGCTGATTAGATATCTGCGTTAACAAGCAGTTGAACAGGTATGCCTAATAAAGTAGCCGTGAGTAATTTAATTTATAATGAAAATTTATAAAGTAACATTTTATTTTACCAGTAATGTCTTCAACAGCAAAAGTTGGTGGAAGCTACAAAATAATCCTGGCAACTATATAAATAGGATCCACTGACTGAGTTATTTTTGAAAGCTGCTGAGTGAGAGCAAACGCTGATGAGAGCAAATGCTGCATCTTATGCACATATGGAAAACTAATATTATTCAAGAACAAAATGGAATTCCCTTGGTCCCGGGGCCATTGTAGCCTACATTGAAGACAAAAGGATGTGATGTGGGCTAAGCATATGCATAAAACATAACTTTAGTGTGTACATATTTTGACCTTAAATGCTATGCTAACGGAAACAATATGCTGTCCTTGAAAAAAACATTATTTTGTACAAGAACCTTAAGTTGAATCATTTTAATGTTTCATAATTTAGTTTGATTGGGAATTGTGAAAAATGTATCACTTCATTTTTGACAGCTTATGCAAGAAATAATTTTAGAAATCTCAGTCAGTGTATGATTCATCAACCTCTCATCCTCAATCGATTTGATTTCCATCTGTTGATTTTGATTATTAATAGATGCTTATGGTGTTCAGCAGCAGGATGCCCAATAGACTATTTCATTCATCTTTCTTCTGATTCATGGCAAATCTACTGAATGATTGTGAGCACAAATAAAGGAAATGAAGAGAAAAAAAATGAATTATTGATCAGATGTGATTTATGAACCCTCACACAGAGAGTACAGGACAAAAAAAAGAGTTGAAATTTAAGATGACCAATTATGTTTTCTGAAATCCCTGTTGGGATTGTGCACATCACAATATTCTTCATTTAAATAATTCCCTCCCATATGCAAAAAAGGGGAGGCTTAGTTGTGTTGCATTAGTTTGTTGAAACCATAGACTGTATAAAACAATTGACGTAGCATCCATTATGATACATTTTATTTTTAAAGCATTTTATATTTTAAAGAAAATCTCAAAGTGCTACATAATGCACCCGTAGGTTTCTTAAGAGCATTTTTTAAAGGGTTAGTTCACCCAAAAATGAAATTCCTTTCATTAATGACTCACCCCAATGTCGTTCCACATCCGCAAAACCTCTGTTCACCCTCGAACACAGTTTAAGGTAGTTTAGATTTAGTCCGAGGGCTTTCTGTCCTTTGAATGTAAGTGTATGCCCACTTGCTGTCCACATCCAGAAGGTAATGAAAACTTCATCAAAGTAGTCCATATGTGACATCAGTTGGTTAGTTAGACTCTTTTGAAGCGTCAACAATACATTTTGGTCCAAAAATAAACAAAAATACGACTTTATTCAGCATTGTCTTCTTTTCCATGTTCCTCAAATAAAAAATCAAACGGTCATGAATCATGATTCGGATCGCGTGTCAAACTGGCAAACCAGGGTATTCTCACAAAAATGCGTATAAATAGTACGAGTGTGCAATGTCGTGGAATGTATACGCCAAAACTCATTTTGGCGTGTCTATGGCACGCTGTTTTTCGCATGCATATGACACGCATTTTATGGCGTATTATAATAATAATAATAATAATAATAATAATAGATTTTATTTATAATGCACTTTTCATTCCGAAGAATCTCAAAGTGCAACAAAGGGGGGGGGGGGGGGGGGGGAATAACAACAAAAAATGAATAACAAGTAAAAATATAGAATACTACAAACAATCAACCAACACAGAAAACAGAACAGAAACAGAGCTGATGGTGAACAGTAAACAGAGCTGATGGTGAACAGAAACAGAGCTGATGGTGAACAGAAACAGAGCTGATGGTGAACAGAAACAGAGCTGATGGTGGACAGAAAACAGCTGATGGTGGAAGTCTCTGTTAGCTCCGCAGCACACTGTGGTCCACTCCATGTTTCAGATTTCTCCCAGCGGCAGTGTCCCGATGACATCGCCGAGGCACAACAGCTGAAGACCAGATGATGGGTCTTCTTCATGATGATTCAAACGACGGGGATCGCTGCAGCACCATGGAGGAGGCAGAACATTCCACCGGGCACTTCTGTGGACACACCGGGGCCGGCGCAGATGTCCAAGCCGCTCCACGGTCGCAATGCAGGGCGGAACAGCGGCGCAGCCGAGAAGCAGAACATCCCAACATCATGCCGGACGCCGACGACGAGAGCCCGGATGACGCTAGCCCGGTGCAAACTTCAGCCACCATGCAGCTTAAGCCCAAGGGAGACCACCAGTGAGCACCCGCGGCGAGAAACATCAAATGTCCAAACCAGAAACCAACCGCAGCAATTCAAACGTAAACATTAGAGAAGCGGTTGAAAACGGCGAAACGACGAACAATGACCTCTCAGTGGCTGCCAGCAATCAGCAACAGTCCCAATTGTAGCTCTGACTGTTAGACTAGTCACAAACATAAGGAAATAAAATAAAATGTAAATCTAATATTTGTTGTGGGTGGAGAAGCGGCGAACAGACAACGCCAGCGTCCTCTCCCCCACGTTGCCTTATTCGATCATTGCCTGTATTATACATACAAACCCCCCACCCCACCACCCTAAACCTACCCAAGAGCGTGTCATATATACGCCCCACTACCCTAAACCTACCCAAGAGCGTGTCATATATACGCCATAAAGTGCGTATCATATGCACGCCAAAATGAGTTTTGGCGTATACATTCCACGACATTGCACACTCGTACTATTTATACGCATTTATGTGTGATCGGGTTGGGCAAACTGCTTAAATCACGTGACATTGGCGATATGAATAACGAATCAATCTGCTGATTCGCGACCGTTTGATTCTTTATTTGAGGTTTGAAAACAAACGTGGAAGAGAAGACAATGCTGAATAAAGTCGTGTTTTTTGTTATTTTTATGACCAAAATGTTGACGCTTCAAAAGAGTCTAACTAACCAACTGATGCCACTCTAATGATGTTTTCATTACCTTCTGGATGTGGACAGCAAGTGGGCATTCACTTACATTCAAAGGACAGAAAGCCCTCGGACTAAATCTAAAATATCTTAAACTGTATTCCGAGGATGAACAGAGGTCTTACGGATGTGGAACGACATTGGGGTGAGTCATTAATGAAAGAAATACAATTTTTGGGTGAACTAACCCTTTAAGCCCAAAGTCGGCGGATCCAGGTGTTGCAATCTTGGCAGTGCATTACCGCATGTCACTTCTGGATAACCAAAAATGGGCAAAGAGGTCGGGCGTGGGTACACGAACAGACAGAAGACAAACTGCTAGTAGTGACAGCAGCGGTCACTCAAGTTACCACACCCTTAATTATGCAGAACTGTAAGGCTTAATATAATTTAAACGGATGAGTTATAAAAAAAAAAATCACCCCTTTCACAGTTGTCATTGCAAAATTTGCTAGATAGACCAAAAAACTTTTTAACAGGCTGTAAACTTTTTTTTTCTTTTTTTTTTCTGTAAAGCTGAACATTTTAACATGGGGAGTCTATGGCAAAGGTCTTTAATTCTGCCCCTGGGACCCCGGGTGCTTTCCAAATCTTATTTGTGCATCCTTGTTTCATTTCCTAGCATCCTTTCCTCGCACCTTAGCTCCACCCCTTCAGGATGCGAGGAAAGGAGGAATTGAATCAAGTGAAAGGAACGTCCCTTTAACGTCACTTCAAAGCGTCGTCAGTTAATGATGACTGCACCGCTGGATTTAGTCAGGATTCTTGAACAATAGAGATAACTATTTATAGTGTAAGCTTCAACCTCCACAGAATACCACATTTGTCCATATTTTATTTAATATTACCAGTTATTATTAACAATAAATTATTCCGCAAAGGATACACATGTGTATCTTCGCTCACGACTCCTCAGGAAGCCTGCTCACTCCTTGATCCTCACAGTGCAATTAGAGAATTGAGATGTCCTACAAGATGGCTGAGCTCCATCGGTTTCCAGGTCATAGGATGAAGGACAGAGGAGTGAGGAAACTAGGAGGGATATTGAGAAGCACCCCCACTGTCCTGCAAAGTTTATTTCCAACCTGCTTCAGCACACCTGCCTGTGTGCTTTCATCAAGTGATCCTGAAGAACTTGACTAGCTTTAACTATCTTTAATTAGGGTTGGACCTAAACTCTGCAGGACAGTGGGTCCCCAGTAGCAGGGTTGAAGACCTCTGGTCTGTGGGATTGATTCCCTTTTGGAGCCCGTCTCTAGCAGCCAGGAGATAAATTGGAACAAATCACCCTTGTTGAATTCAAGAGTGAGATCGAAGGTTGCCGCTTGGTTGAAACATAGACTGTAAAACATATGGAGGTGGTGTGTCAGTGACGTCACCCATAGTTTTTATATTTGAAGCATGGAGTATTAAAGTTGGCCAATGTCATCTTGGCAGCGTGTCAATGCATGTCACTCCTGGATAACTGAAAATGGGCAAAGAGGCGGGACGTGTGTGAAGCTGAGGTGGCTGGTTGCTGAAATCACGCCCGCCTAGCTTGACCATTGAGACAATTCATTTGCCTCGAAGACCAACCGATGAATTGCATTTTAAGTCACTTTTCGTGTTGGCTTCAAGAGAGACTGCAGGAGGTTGCCACTTGGTTGAAATTTGTGGTTATGGTAAGGTACGTGATATTTCTGAAACACGCTCAAAGCAGTTGACCAATCACAACACACTAGTCTAGCCGACCAATCTGAGCACAAAACGTTTTTTTTTTGCAAGATGGGACTTCATATAGACGGTTTCATCGGCAGCAACATAAACAAAAGTTATTGCATATGTGCGCTTTTGTGGCCCAAACTTAACTTCCGGTAGACGTCAATAACAACAGAGGCTGCTTTATCTTTCCTATGCATTATTATTATCTTTCATTTTAATTGTGCAACATTATCTTATCTTAATTTATGTGTTTTTGTTGTTTCAGCATGTTTATTATAAATTATCTCCCATTTCTGTCTTCAATATAGATAGGGGGAAACACCTCCCTTAAAGGGTAGTTTTCTGTACAGTAGCCTGTATAAATGCGTGCACGCTAGCCTTTCAATTACGCAATGTGTCAGAATAACATGATTCTTTGTTTCATAATATAAGATTAATGTTGGGAAACTTAAACTTGTAGATAAAGTTCCCTAGATTGATTGTATAAAATGCATCACAAAAATCTGTTTTATGCACTGCCATTAATAGAGGATAAAACGAAAATAGTTTTACACTCTGTGATAAAGGCCTATTACATACCTAATTTAATATTTTGCAGGAAACCGATATAAACCGATAACTGATATATCCGATCAGTTATCCAGATGGCGACCACTTGATGTGAATAAATGTAAACGTGCTGTGTCGACTGATGAGTCAATCTGCTTGATAGGATCATGACGATCAAGTTTGAAATGAGAAATCAACTTTCCCTTGAGCTTTTGATATATAAAAGGTCATGGTAATATAAAATTATCCTCTAAGTTTCAGAGCTGAAAATTGTTAGAATTGTTGTCAGAGCTTCCTTGTTAGTCAACAAAAAACTTTTATAGACACCAGGCCCAGAAAACAATCTTGTGCTTCATTCTTATGTCATAGCGCCACAAAACACGTCTCTACAGAACGTCTAATTTAGTAGCTCCACCCAATGACTCATGGAGCTGATCGGCTCGTGCTAGATAGCTAACAACAATAAACATGCAGAGAAAGATAGCAAGATATTGCTCTATTCCTGGTTGTGGAAGAACACATTCCCTGCATAAGCTTCCTTCGGCTCCTAATATTCGGAATATGAGTGGTTGAACTTTATTTTTAATGAAGTTGCAGCTCACGTGGCGAATACATGTTCACTTCATTTCACAGCGGAATCTTTTGTAAACAAATCTCTGGATTTCTGTCAAATGCTGGATTTGGATCCGACAGGAATGGTGCAACACACCGTGAGTAAAACATGTTTTTATATGTGATAGTATTGCATTGTTATAGATCTTTTTGCTTATGTGTACATGTCTAACAGAAACATACCTTTTGCACGCTGGACTCGCCAAGCCCGGCAGGCCGATGAATCTCATAATATTCCATTCTTGATCTGTGCTGTTGTCTCTCTCGACTTGACATTTGCAGGGCGGTGTGCACCCGCACGTGTGTGTGTGTGTGTGTGTGTGTGCGCGGTTCGCGCTTATATCGTCCGATCGTTCGCTATGTGGGTGGATGAGAAATAAATCATTGTGTTTGTTTGATAAAGACGTTTACGAGCCCTGTGATGATTTCGACTTTCAAAACAATCTCTCCTCTCCCTCATGTGAACTGACAGGGTAGCTGAAGCTCATTAAATATGCTAATCTTATCCAATCCGAGCCGTGGGTGTTTACTTCCAAGTCTCCAGTGCGTCATGCCCATCAAACCCCAGCGTTCAGGAGAGAGCCTCAAAACCAGTGTAGAAAATAGCCTATTACTTATTAGTTATGATGTTTTTGAATGTAAAAGCCACACGGACATCATTAGTTGACCTCAGACAAAAGTATAAAACAATAAAAAAGCCAGTTGATGACACTTTTAATGCAATGTGTAAACACAGCCAGAAAAAGTTATACTCTACAGTAGAGTATTTCTGATAACAAGCAAATAAATAGCAGTAAATTACATTAGACATTCAGTCTAAATTACATTAGAAGCTGATCTCGCTTGTAGTCAGACTGGATATTTAGTAAGCATTTTGGTGAGTCGCAAACACTGTTTTACGCTGGTGGTATGTGCTCTCTGCTTGATTTTTTAAAAGTTGTATAATGTTATCCAAGGAGAGTACATCGAAAATGTGTTTTTACTGAGTTGTGCCCCATACTATCCACTAGCCAGACCGATAAACAAACACAGGCCCGAAGTTAACTTGGTGCCAGGTGTGTAAATGCAGCCATGTGCGTGTGTTCGATGAAACCGTCTATAAACAGGAATTATACAGTGTTACTGATAGAGTGGGAAGATAGGTGCTGCAACAATGTCAGATATGTGATAAATAAGGTGTTTTTTTTCTGAACATTAAACCATGAAAATCTATTCTAGAAAACCCCAAAAACATAATTGGAACATAATTAACATAAACATAAAAAAGCATAATTGGTTCTTTTAATGGTCAGAAGTGTTCATAAAGTGCTTTTCCACCAAATAAATGTGATGCAATTATGGTGTATGAGCTTGAGGGAGAGCTAGAACAGGAACATTTAATGAATCAAAACAAAGGAGCAGTGCCTCTTTCCTTTGAAAAAGAAATCAAGGCAATAAAAATAATAATAAGTGGCACTGGGCATCTCTAAGAAATGTGTTAAACGCTGCTAGAACTGATGCCGACAGCTTGGCACCTTTTTGTCTAGATCATTAATACATTGCACCATAAGTTAATGCTTCTGCAAGGAAAGAGAGTTGTCTTCTTTATTTAGACTGTGTTTGTAAAACACAAGGGACCAGCCGTATGTTACGTCCAAGTGACGTCCAACATTTTGACTGTAGATGAGTGGATGAAGGATGCTCATTTTGGTGTAACCTTAGATCTAAATGGCTAGGACGGATGAAGGTATAACAAAGTTAATATCTGAGATATGAATCAATGTAAGTGCTCTAAAATCCGGTCCTGGGGCCATTACCCTGAGGTTCCAGCGTGTACTACAAGGAGACCGTGCTATAAGATTATAATACCTATTGCACAAGTAACCAATATCCTTCTGTGTGCAGTCTCGCATTGTAAACAAAGCCATCAGTAGTACATTAAACAAAACATCACGGGACACTGGGCGCAAAAGCACTTCCGAGCAATAAATGGTTAAAATGAAGAAATCTTAATATGTTTTCTGTATCATAAACTGCGGCGTTAATGTGTGAGTATACATTTAGCATGCTACTCTCAGTGGAAGAAAATGAGAATTGTTTTATTACAGTGGCTGTATTATGCACTGTCAAATAGCATTGTAATTTTTTTCTTTTATGGTCTGTACATATGAGAGCGTGATGTGCATTATATTATTTGTATTGTGCATAAGCACAAATCATATGCAAATTGCAGAAGTGAAATGCTCTAGCCATTAAAACACTGTGTTTATTTATTATGGCATTAAAATTTTAGAATGAACATAAATAAAACCCGCTGTCAGGGTGTGTGTTCCCTACAAAAAAACAAACAAACAAAAAAACAACAACATTAGAATTAAGGGCTAAAGGATGTATAAAAGTATCAGAATCATGATCAAGGTGTTTAGGGCTGTCCTGCATGTTGAAACTGACAAGCTGTTATGATGTCGGCTACACGACCCTCATAATGTGGCCCGCCAGGAGATGTCACTGTCGTGTGACACCTTAAAAGCAACGTCAACGTCATGAAATAGAGTTTCTTGTGAAATTTTCTTTTGTGTATTGCACACTTCCGGGTGATATGTTATTGATTACGATATTTTGTTATAAATGATAAATTGTCTTAATCGTATCTTTGTTTTTAGGCCACAAAACACACAACATTTCAGTATCACTACTATGTTCACCATTGTTTACTCTGTTTGTACCTTTACTATCTGTAATAATAATAATAATAATAATAATAATAATAATAATAATAATAATAATAATAATTGTAGGACTATTTATTTTATATTAACACACGCAAACACATACAAATATGCTTATTTTTCAGGATGCTTGCTTAATTCGATAGGCTATATAAAAATAAAAATAAAACAAACACCAGCTTTTCATTTACAAGTTGAAATGCCATGAGTGTACTTCCCCTCCCACAACAACTGCACAAACTGGGCCATTATACATCATGGTTTCATAATTAGGTTACATCACAATTGTGAGAGTATCTAAAACACACACTGCCTGTATTGTTGATAGTTATTTTGGATTTATATTTGTGTCTTCAATTGTCCCGTTTTTAATTTAACTCAAATGTTTGCTATTTGTATTATTTAGCTAATGCTTACCCTTTACAATTAAACTGCTTAAAATAAGTTGACAATATTTAAAATGTTTTCCATTAATGCTACCACCCATCATAATTTACACACGTGACAGGTGCAAATGCTGTCACTGGGGTTAAGGTAGGTATCTACATTTCAGGTACGGATATAGGCTAGACATTTTAATTTAGCCTACTTATGTAATTTCAAGGGGTAAATAAGGTGAAAATACATCTATCAAAGTGTAAGACAGCTCAAAAAACAAAACAAAACAAAACAAAAAAAACCTGTAGAAATCAAATGTGAAGATGACTACCATTGATAAATTTTGGCTTTTCTCTTAAGGTAATGGGAATTTGGAGCTGAACTGAGATTATCATCATTCACATCATCTTTCTTTTGATCTTGGGATGAAAAGTGACCCTGTCATGCTTTCGTGAGGTGGTGCACATGACGGACGCGTGAAAACGTCAGAGCGGTCTGATTGTAACGACTCGTGTCACGTGACCGCCGTGAACCGAAGAGATTTGAAGGGTTCAGAGATTCACGCGCTACTCCTTCAACTACAGGTCCAGCGGAACGCAACGCGTACTTCACGCCATTCACAGACCGATTGTTAACACGCAAAGTTAGGTTGTGTGACCCAAGGAGGGGTGGTCTAGAATAAATGTCTACTTTGACGAAGCTCAACAGCGAAGCCGAACCTCTATAGAGTAACCTACACAGACCGGAGCGCTGCATTGTTACGAAGAACACAGCCGTTATTTTTTTCCTAACTCCTCGGAGTTTCAAAAAACGGTTGCGAAACGCTTCATACAGTGATACCAACCGAAAAGGCAGTGGTTTATCATATGTTATAGTTACCCGGGAAAGCTTCAGGACTTCAGTTGCTTCTGAGAAGAATTTCAAGACATCTCTCGGACTTCAATCAGGAAGAAACACTTTTTTCTCTCTCTCCATCGGAGCGGACAAGCAAACGTTTATTTTCAGTATTTTGATTTCATTTTCAATAACCGGATCTCATCCATAACATAGACTACACTTTGACCAAATGTCAAGGTTACCATAGGAAATCCTAAATTGCCATCCAACACAAACACGTCGTGTATCAGTTGTCTTGTGATGCTTGTGTAGATTATTAAACTAACAAGCTCGCGGATGACACTGGCATTGTGCTGTAGCGAGACCATTTCTGGCGTTTCATGGGATTATAGTTTGAATTAAAACCGCCTGATGGACGAAAACGACTATATTTCATGCCGTGTGGATTACTGAGAGAGAGAGATACGCGTGGGAATCGAGACACCTGAGCCGGATACCTGTAACTTTTCTCCCTCTCTCAAAAGCTCTTCGTTTTACACCAGATTGCGCTTTCGGTCGCTGGTTGACGCGGTCTTTTATTTAACTCTTACTGGTATAATGGACGTGAATGCTCTAGATAAAGTTCACCAGCATCACAATCCAACAGATTCTCGCTGGGAATTCGTCGCTGGACTGTAGACGTCGGTCGGGAGATATTTTGGAGGAGCGCTGTTATTTATCATCACAAACGGGATTTATTCGTGGAAGATACTACGATGTCCGTTAAACGCTCTTGGATGGAAACTCTGTTGCTGTATATGTTCGTTTCACATGGTAAGTCTTCTTCTTCTTATTTTTTCCACCCTCTTTTTAAAAAAAAAAAAATTATAAATACCATATAGGCTACTTGCCAATTCATGTTTACGTGTTGTGAATGACTGCAGCGGATTTTAGCCTGATATGTTTGGATGGTGGGCTGCAGTGGTTTTTATAAGTCTTAATTGTTAATTCAACACACATAGGCTACACTAAAGCGCAGAGCTGAGATCAAAAACCGAATTTAACGCTTGAAGTTCTTGTTTTGTTGCTGTCTCTCAGCCTTGGTGGGCAACGTAGCCTAAGTGTGAAATGCGCTTTTTTTTATACTTCACATATTGTGCTTTCTGTTGAACACAACATACACTTATTATTCAAGCATAGCAACTGCCCGCAAGGTGGGAGCACGGCTAAAGCTTGAGGCCAGCCGTCACAAAAAGATGCTCATTCTATAAAACAACGTGAAATCAGTTTTAGAGCCTGCTCTCTGTCAGACCGACGTTATTTGCTTTTTCCAGTGTTGCGTTTATTTAAGACTACCCCCCCCCCCACCACCACCAAAAAAGTAGTCAAAACTAAATATGTGGTGGTGTTGAGTGTCTTGAAAAGTAGCCTACACGGGTTATAATAAACTCAATTCTAAATGGGTATAAGGAACGTTTCAAAGATAAAAAAAGGAAATTATCATTAGTCACAAGTTTAACTGCCCTGCCTATTTTTTAGGCGCAAAAAGACGGGCATCCGTCGTCAGAAGAGGTAACCATAGCAACAGTTTTATTATTTTATTAGCGTCTTTAACATAGTACTGAAGACGTTTTAAAAGTCTCAATCTCCTTTTTTAGTTGAGCAATGGAAATATGTTAAAGTTATGTATTTAAAAGTGTTAAGCTAACTGTTAGGTGCAGTGTTGCATTAGCCAGGGTTGCCAACTTTTAAGTTCAGGTTGGAGTGAGATTTTTTGGGGGCCGGGGGGGGGGGGGGGGGGGGGGGGAGCTTTTGATCTTGATTCAGTATCAGTTTATATCTAGTATATATACTGTACATAATAATATGTTTGTTTTGGCACTAGTTTAAAGATTTCTTGGGTCAAATTATATGTGCCATTCCTTAATATTCACTTGTGAGTGCTTATATAAGTATCATTATTCATTAAAAAGATTAGGATGCAAGTTATTTAAGTTTTGAAATTTCACATTTAAAGAAATCTAGTGTTTGATCATCATATCTAAATATTTATTAGAATTCAAAGACTGCAATATATTTTTGAGCAACTAGATTAGATACATGTATATTTATTAAAGAGCCATAAGGCACCTAATGGCATTACAAATAAACATTAATATTTTTTAGCCACAAAATGACTCTAATTTGCCTCTTTGAATTGGAATTCTCTATTTTAATATTAATTACTACACTAATTGTAATATAAATTTTAGAAGAAATACAAATATTAGAAGAAAAATATTTTAAGTGGTCATTTATTGAAAATAATTGTTGCACAAATAGTATTTAGTACCAAAAGATCTCCTCAAAATATTCAATAAATATAATTTAATGAGTATGAGTGTGACCAATTAGTAAGGAATACCTGAGGGCTAAATACAAGAATAACATTAATGTTAACAATGTTGAATCTCTATCACTCTCCATAATAAAACGATCCTGTAAATATGGCTGACTTAATAATCAATAAACACTAACACTATGCTGTACTGTTTACCAAAACTTGCAGCAAACATCTATATGGTGAAACTGTTGTGTATCCGCTTAAGCCATTTAAATTCATTGGCACGGCGCTAGAAGTATTGAGCGCTCATGGGCCACGTGACCAGCGCGCACCGCAGGGAGATGAGAGCATGCAACTCCGCTTTTCAACGACTCTGGCTTTAACATTATGCCACATTAGCGCCAAAACGCTATTTATTGTTTGAATTTCATTAAAACACATTAAAAAAAATTAAAGCTTATAGCTTTGTTTAATATCAAAAGCAGGTTTGGCAATTTGGCGTGAGATTGAGTTGGGCGGAGTGAGAGCGTGAGACAGAGCCTGAAAGCGTGAGAATCACGCCAGATGCGTGAGAGTTGGCAACCCTGCATTAGCTAGCCTACTATTTTTAGGTGGAAGGACAAATTTGGATTATTGCATTTTATTATCTTGTTTATAAGGAATCCGTATCTGTTCAAGTTCATTTCATATTTGCTCCCTTTTTGTCCTCCTCAGTTTCAAATGAACACAATCAAAAAAATGACACTTATGCTCATCTGATTGCCAGTCTGCATTAGGCCTAATACATTTCTCTCTATTTGTTTGATCAGCTATCACATCTGTGTCTGTTTAATTGAAAGATTTGACTAGTTTGTAAAGTAGTTTGTGTCTCATCAAGATGAATCTAAATCCAATTGAAAAACGAAACACGCCATTAGGCTATTTTAGAGTCAGAACTGTATTATGGCATCATAGTGTGACTAGGATTATTACATTGACAGTCATCAGTAGAGAAGATATTTCTTTGAAAATATTCCTTTGAGGTCTGATCCCTTATTTTCCTTTCATGAAACCATAAGAACAAAGGCAACATCATTTGGGAGTCATCAAAGTCCTGAGGTTTCGTAATGTGACTTGACTATAATTTATGGTATTTGACAGAAGCTTGGATGTGAGAAACACCAGAAAGGGATTTTTGTTGGTTTAGATTTTTAAATTATGAGTTACGCCATGGGCCTCGCTACTTGATTTCTATTCGATCAGCTTGTTTGGATCCCACTCTTCCATGGTTCATACCCACATATAAAAGACAGGAGCAATGGAAGGTCAGATGTGCTCATAATGTCATGTTTCAGGCACTGTCCAATACAATTGTGCATGTTTTGACAACAATGCCACTCAGTCATGCGTTTCCATTTGTAATCCAGACAGCCTTCATCTGCGGTTGATACTGATGTACTTGGGCAATAAATTGGGCCAACACAAGTGTGTCTCCTCCGCTTCCAGTTACATGACAGACAGGAACCAGGCATTAAGATCAAGGAAAACATCAACAAACCTGAGATGTGCCGTGAGCTCTCTAGGAATGTCGTTTGTTAATCCACAGTGTTGCACCTGTGCGGAGAGCCCTGGTTCGGTTTCAGAGCTGCTTCCTCGTGAAACCAAATCATCTGGAAAGAAATAGCTTTGTTTTGTACTCTTGTTTTATTTATTAGACCTGGGAAGTTGCATCGGTGGAGCTTTGCTGCCTTGATTGTTAGACCCCTGTGCTTCTTCTCATACTTATGACAAACTAACCTGAAATTATTTTCGACAACATTTCTAAGTGAATTTAGATTATGATATTTTACTCCTCTTTTATGGTCTTAAATGTTTTCAAAGTTGTATTTATTAGCATATACATTGAGCAGAACAAAAATAAAAGCTCCTAATTGTGTCATGGTAAATGATGCATGCGCAAAATTTAAAGAGATAATGACAAAATATGTCATCATTTAATCACTTTCAAGTCATTCCAATCCAATTCGTGTTTTTTTTTGTCCTTTAACTGGGTCCAGTGTTCTTTTTCACAAACAGGACTTATGTTAAGCCTAAAAAATAGGCCTCAAGTATCTTTCATATTTTTGTATTTATATTTCAAGTATCTTTTATAAACGTGACTTATAAAAAACATAAAAAATAAACATTACTGGTTGCATCTTGAGACAAAACAATAACTCTGACATATTTAAAGATACAGCCCAAAATTGTACAATGTGTTCTGGCATAAGGAATGCAAGGAGAGTGCCCATTTGTTATAAATTGGCCATGCTTTTTTATATACTGCTTCATATGAAGTCCTTGACAAAATTGACAGAATTTGCACAGGTTCACCTGGTACTAATGAGATTTCTTAATGGGATTTAGGTTTGTGTGACATTTGTAAACTCAAGCAACCTAATCACCAATGGAATAAGGTCGGTTTGAACCTGAATGAACACGGGGGGAAAAAATGCTAAAAAGGTGAAAAGTTTTAAATTGAAGCAGGATGTTATTGAAGAATTTTTAATTTAGTCCTTTCTGGAGAAGAACATTTCATTTCATCATCTCTTGGCTTACACGTACACCAGCTATAATCTGTGGCACAGCATGTCAAATCATTGATTAATGCAGTAATAGCATTACCTGGCACCAACAGCGACACTACAAAATGAGTTGCAGTAAAAGACAGCTTTGTGAAGTGGTGGTTTTTTCCAGATATGGCATGACTGAAGACCTCCCTCATTGGCCCCGCAGGCCTTTCTTATGAAAGCATACCACTTGCTTACTTTCACTTACAATCGCAAGTACTGTGATCAACAACTGCACCAGGATGGTAAAATCCTTTTAAAATGTTCCTTCAGAGGGTAGGCCTAATAGCATGAGATGGCTGTACTTCACCATCGTTAAAACATCCTCTTTGAGTTTGAAGTTGACCCTTTGTCATGCGAGATAAATTGCCTCTCCCCAGGCAACCCGGCTGACCCATCTGTCAACCAATCAGGGAAAGAGACACTGCTTGTATCCTCCAGACTCTTTAGTTTGGTACCTACTGTGTCCATTCATCACTTACATCCTTCATTGTCATCATATACAGTCATCATATAGCGATAGCTCTGAGAATCACGACCAGAAACACCTCCCAGACAGCAGGGATGAGGAAAAATCACAAATGGACGACATTTGCTCCATCCCCACATTTTGTTTCCTTTGCTTTAATAAGACTGCAGCTATGATTAAAGGGCTGACTCAGGAGACTGTAACCTGTATTTCCTACTCTTGTTTCTAGCCCGTCGTTGTATGCCTGGCAGCTGCACAGGATTAGTGTCTTGACAAAAGGAATGCTTATTAATAAGAAAATTGTCTGTAGCTGCAGGAAAATCAAGTAGATGTGAGATGCATATTTTGTTAGTCTGAAAAATCTCTGTGAGGGTATTAATTAGCCGACTAGGAGCATTTGCTAGGACAGAAACAAATAGATTAGCTGGGAAAATGCCTCTTGCCATTTCGAGTAGAATTATCATTATCGCAACTACTTTCAAAGGCTTAGCTGTGATGGTAGAAATGTGCCAACCGGAGCAGATTTTGCTGTGTGGTTTAAATATGCATTTGTTTGGTTATCAGTGGACGGGACTTATTTACGTTATTTACGTATGAGAGCAGCAAAGAAATGACACAATTAGCCCTTAAACAAGTCAAGAAGAGGAAGAACTTGCTATGTGTGTTGTTGGGTTAGGTACCGAACTCTGTACTTTTTATGCACTGTAAAAAATTATTTAGAAAAAAAGTTACCTGGTTGCCTTAAAATTTTGAGTTAATACAATGAAAATTTTTTGAGATTCGACAGCCTTTATTAAAATATTATTAAAAGATTTTGTAAGCATATTGGGTAATTGTGTGTGTGTTATTTCTGCTATTTTCATGATTTATAATTTTTTATGTGGTTCAGATACAATAATATGTTTATTAAAATAATTTCCTTCATTGTATCAACTCAAAGTTTTAATTTCAATAAACTCACAATTTTAAGGCAACCAGGTTACTTACTTTTTTAAGTTGAACCAACAAAAACCAACCAAAATTTTTTACAGTGTGGTCTACGAGCGAATTACTTCGGTACTACCGAATACCGATTCACATTAATTCATTCGGTACCAAATTTCGCACACACACACAGACACATGATCGTATTACTGTTGTAGGATAAATTACAATTTATAATTAATACTAACAATAATATAATGATTCTAAATTATCAAAATAAATTTAAGTAATCATTTTTTTTTACAATACATTTTAATTTGAACAGTAAAGCTTAGTTGTGCAGCTTTGTTTGACAAAAAAAAAAAAAGTTAAATTAAATTAAAGATAAATTCATGTTTTATGTTTTCATTTGATTACCAGAAAATACACAATACAGAATTTGTGGGAAATCATTCGTAAAAATATAATAAATAAATAAATAAATAATAAAAATATGGTTGTTTTTATGAATTTAATCCATTAAGTAGCTAGTAGCATACTATTTACTGGTAAATATTACAGTGAACCAACTTCACAGACAATAGCAGACCAAGGCAGCTCCGGCATAAGGCCAATAACACTTCTATTATGATTTACATTTTCTTTACAGTTAGTGATCTATCCCTGAAGTACTGGAAACATATACCGTTGGGTACCGGTACGGGTTCAAATGTGAATGGTACCCAACTGTACACATCTTTAGACTGCTGAGCCTTAGACTGCTGAACACACACACACACACACACACACACACACACACACACACACACACACACACACACACACACACACACAGTTAGATTAGGCAGACAATTATTATACATAAAAAGGCATATATATTTGTCAAGCATTGGCCTTCCCCTGATCATATCTACACACATTTACATGAGAAACAAATAATTTCTGCCCAATTCACTGCTGTAATGCAATAATAGTTTCCTGTTTTTTTTCTGTAATTATATATATATATATATATATGTGAGGAGAGCGAGAGAGAGAGAATATGTATGGTTTTTTGTACACTTTTTTTTATAACTAACCCTGTTAAATAACTAAGAAATGTGTTGAAACTAGTGCTGCAACGACGCGTCGACGTCATCGATGACGTCGACTACGGAAATACGTCGACGTTCGTGAAATGCGTCGACGCGTCGTGTCAGACGTTCATCTCGCGTAATGTTGGCTTCTGCTCCTGGTTCTATCACAAAGACCTAGACCGCGAATATCAAAAGTATGGGAATACTTTAAACAGAGGCCAAACAGTATTTCCCACACATTGACTAATTTGTGGCGGACTGCCACATAATCAATAACGGCCGCGACATTCGGCATTCATTCATTTTTACGCTATTTAAAAGACGCACGCATATTCGTTTAGCTGCATTTCCTTAAGTTCTCTCTCCGCCCTTTTGCGCGTCTCTTACTCACACACACACACACGCGTTGCATTCGACCGTAAAACAAGTTTTATTGCATTTTGGCTCATTTAGTATGACATGGCTTTTAAAACCAGAGCAGTTGAATAACAGAGTTGCGACACGCCTTCATCACGCGGCAGCGCGCGGTCACGGCGCTCATATAATTCTAAACAAACCAGCGCGGTGTCAATCAATACAGACCAGTGTTTCCCAACCGGGATCCCGAGCAAAAGTTGCGGGGACGCACTTACACTTCGGTTCATCTCACACCTGATGACGCATCTTTAATATGGGTTGTAACTTGAAAATAATGCTGTATGTATGTTTCTGTCGATGGATACACGTGCTGACTCCTCAGGTATGCACTACAACAACAGCGATAATAAAAGAAAAACGTGGGCAAAATGGTCTCTCTTTGTAAACTTTATAAAACGCATGCGAATGCTGCTGTCTTTGTGCACTCGTCTCAAAGTGCGCAAATATTGAGTTATCTTTCAAATCCTGTGCTTAAACGAACAAACTCACAAAAAGTATGTCAAAATGTCATAGCCTACTCTATGCCTTAAGTGAACTTTATACAGAAAATACAACGACTATCCGTGGGTCTTAAAGGGGCAGTAGCCTTCACTGCTGTCTGTTTAATGTCAAACAAAAGATAAAGACATCACTCACTGCTCCTGACTGAATAGCTTTTGTAAGTTTAATAAGGATTATTTTTTTAATTTTAAACAGTTAAATGTGTGGTTATTTTACTTTTGATTACTTCATTCCATTTCTCTACCTAAAAACTAATGTTAGACCTACCTGAAAAACCTGAAAAGCATTGTTTATTTTGTTCTCATCTTTGCTAAATAGTATTTATTTGTGCTGCTGCTTCTATTTAAGTTATCTGTTCTTATTTTCTTTATTTTCATTTGACAGTAGTCCTTTTTCCCCTGAACATAGCAAATACCGAACTGTACTGAAACATGAACCTAAAACCGTGATACAAAGCGAACTGTGAGCAGTCTGTACTGTTACACCTCTAGCGTAACTTATGCGAGGGGGTGCCACAGAATTTTGAAAAATTTCTACGGGTAAAAAAATTAATCGTTAGATTAGTCGACTAATCGAAAAAATAATCGTTAGATTAGTCGACAGAAAAAATAATCGTTAGTTGCAGCTCTAGTTGAAACAGGTCTTCCTCATAGCATTGTGAAATCCATTTTGCTTCTACATGGGAGACTGTGATCTGTGATCACTGCAGTGGAAGCTGAAGAAATATGGCCAGATTTTTGCCCTCCAGCATTTCTTGGCTCCTCACGTGGTCCTGTTTTCCTCCCTCCCTTCCTCTCTTCCTCCATATCCGCCGCCGCTTCCCCCCACCCCCACCCCCCTCCCGCCGTCCATATCTCATGTGCGACAAATCTGCAGAAGCCGCTTGTTCTCCCAGTGCTCAGGCCAACTAGATGTCCCCTCAGCCTTTAAGCGTTGCTTGCTTTCTTTTTTCCTTACTTTAGTTGTGAAATGTCTTGCTCCTTCTGCACTGCAGACCTACACTTGGCATGAGGATTTCACAACTCCAAGTAAGTTCAGTTAGAATGATTAGAATGGCAAATTGTTTGGATTTGCTGTCCAGATATTCAAATCAGCACACTCAGGCTGATGTGGGTGGTAAAGCCACTGTCTGGCCTGCATCGTCATTACCTTTTCTAATTGAATGACACCTGTGGCAGAAGAGGTGATGATGGCGACGAGGGCTGACTGGGTCAGTGTTGTCTCAGCGTGACTCATTAGTCTTTCTGCTGTGCTCTAGTGCTGCTGCTTGGCTGCATTTAAAAGTCCTCAAGCTTACACCAGTGACAGTAGCACAGTAACCTCAAACTGTGAGTGCAGGGCCACACTGAGGGGGAAATATATGAGGGTTGACTGAATGGTTGTGTCACTGTGTAATATTATGCAACCGTAGTAATAAAGTATTAAACGGGGGCATAATTTACACTTTTATAGGTCAGATTTGTAGATGCCACATTCATATGCCTGCTAAACAAAACCTTATCATTAATAATGGTTTTGCTCTCCCATTGATACTAAATATTGCTGCTCAATATCGAGAAAAAACAAAACAAACTTTTTTTGTTTTGATATTTAATTTTTCTGCGATATTACTATATGAAAAAATGCAGGAAGTTTCACCGGATTACTTGAATAGTTCTTAGTAAGAGTGAATCATTCTAGAATGATTGGGGTGATTTTGTTGGAAAGTCAGTCTGCCGAAATTACCTTTTACTCTGAAGACTTTTTAAAGTGCGGAATACTTTTAGGGGAGAATGAAAAATGATTAAAAAAAAAATTGGGTGTTCATGATTTTATTTACTCTTTACAAGAACCAACTCAAACCATAAAGTGAGCAAAAAACAGCAAACAAGAACACTTGGTTTTCATAAGCCTTATTCACACTGTTTGAATATTTCAGTATGACTATAATAATAATAATAATAATACATATTATTATTAAACATTTCTGTAATAATTCAATTATACTGTATATTAATACTGATATTTATATCTTAATAATTTCCTTATTTTTAAACAATATACCATTAAGATTTTATTTTGACTGGTTGTCAGAAAATCAATGAATCCACTTTAGATTGAAGGCACTGAATGTTCGTTTGAACACGTGTACACTGCAGCTCACAGCGGGGACATTCTTAAACGCTTAACGTGGCTTAATGTTCTAAGACAGTGTTATTAACAGACCAAGCTCAGTAAACTCTTTGAAACACTGTAGGAACACTGTACACACACTGAAATGTGTGTAATAGTGTGTAAATGACGCACTTCACTCAAACAGGTGGCATATATATATTTACTTCAATAAATTACAGTATGTGCAGTTTGAAAATGTTGGGTGTTCAGGTCTGGGATTTGTGCAGGTCAGTCAAGTTCTCCCATAACATGCTCAGTAAAACTTTCTTCATGGACATGCTTTGTGTACTGTGTCATTGGTGGCAGGTTGGCTCAGGTAAGGCTTACAGCATGTTTTACTAATCCAAGAGGTACGTTGACTAAATAGTATATTCGAACACTGAATTTAAGTGTTCAAGAAAAATACCTGGATGACCTACAGCTTGGATCTACTGCCAACATAGTTCATACACTATACACATGCATACTTGCAAAATGTACTGTATTAACGGTGCAGTATGTAATATTGACACCTAGCGGTTGAAATGGGCATTACAGTCCAAATTCAAAATGTTAGAGAGAGTTGTCTCCCCCCTCCCCCCCCAGACTCTGCGCTTACTTGCCAGATTGAGGAAACTGGCAATGAAAATGTTTAATTTGTGTGATATCAAGCATTTGATTTGTACTCATGTATTCCTCCAGTTGCGAGCCTGTGCGGCAGCTGCACACGGACTAGGACTGAAAATAATTCAGACTGACAAAATAATAAAAATGACATTCTTCTTCTCTTAAATAATAATAATAAAATAAATAATAACGACATTCTTCTTAAATAACAATAAGCGTCATTAATAATAAAAATCATAATAATGAGAAGAATCTTACAAATTGTCATGCAATTATTAATGTGAATAAATGGTACACCACATCACATCATCATCACTATCGTACACCCCAAAAAGCTATTTAAACTGCTGGAGTGCGCTTCTCAACCCCCACACTATTAAAAGTACTCTTAATTTGGGTCCATATTTTGTTTTTGTGGGTGCCTTTATTCCCACTCTTTAAACTCTCAAATAAAACATCTTCGTTTTTTTTTCCCACTTCCCTGGTGATGGTCTTGATGGGCGCGTCTCAATCATCTCACTAGTTCAGTAGTCAGGGCACTGATCAGGGAGTCAGCCCGTTGACTTATGTCCTAATCAGTGCCCTGAATAGTGAGAGAAGACTGAGACGCGCCCGATCTCCACGTCGGAGAAGTTTTGCTTCTTTGCTGTCTTCCGTATATCCATGCCGTAAAATGAGGGCGTGGGGGAGGCGGAGACTTGAATATATAGGGGCGTGTTTATTCTAATGACGGTCGTTTTCAGCCGTGGCATTTATCAAGGGCAAGTATTGCGTACACCTGGATTGCAGAGGTACGCACAGCTTCATAAATCAGGCGGTGAGAGGAGTGTAAGCATAATCTTACGCCAACATATACGCCCGTTTCTACGCAAGATTGATAAATGAGGGCCAATATGCTTACAAAATCTTTGAATAATATTAATTAAGGTTGTCGAATCTTAACAAATGTTCATTGTATTAACTCAATATTTTAATTTCAATGAACTCAAAATTTTAAGGCAATCGGGTAACTTTTTTTCTAAATAATTTTTTACAGTGCACCTTTAATTGTCGAAAAGTATGTTCTTCATCAAATTAAGTGCATATGATTTTGGTCCATACTAGGAAGGGTTTGAAGGAAACGGGTGTAGACAAAATAACCTGTTAAACCTTTTTCCATGGGTGTCTACATCCACACTTTTGGCCATGTAGTGTAATGTCGGTCAAGTTTTCTTGCACAATTATTTTTTTTTTTTTTGCAAAACATTGCACTTAGATGATGTGCCTCTATAATCAAATGACCCATTTATTTATTGGCCACAATAATTGTTCAGTTTATAAGTCTGATATTGTGACAGCCATAGAGACGTTGCTGTGAAGGCATTGATATGGTTGGTAATGCTGATATTCTCATGGATGTGCCATCTTAGACTATTTCTTAGTGACCCAATTTTGCTGCTTGGTTTTCTTTAATGTTCTGGACTGGGGAATGAGCTTTGCATTGTGAATTAATTTATTCAGGAGCAGGGAAATACTTCCATGATGTGTCACCTTTTAAAGTAATTGTGTATACAGCTAGGCGTGAACTAAAAGTGTGCTGTACTTCTTTTTATTTTTGTCCCCAAGACAGGTTGATTGAGTTGAGAGAATGGGCCATAATTCCCTTCAGGCCCTGGGGTGAACTAAAACTGAGGAATGAATAAAGTTTACAGACCGTTTTATATAGAGCTTTATAAGACATTATAAGCTGTTCACAGGACATGCAGTTGGACAATATTGCCAGATCCTTCCACAACTGCATCTTTACTCCTGAAAAAAAAAAAACTTAACAGCTGTCTGCCAGAGACCTGAATTAAAGATTACAAGGACAGCACTGTCAGATTGTGATCGCACACAGGCTTTGTTCATTTAGGCAATAAGCTCTTTTTACTTCTCTGTTTTCTTTATGTAACTTATTTATTAGGTTCTCTCAGAGTTTCAGCATGTACTGCCTCATCTCAACCAAAGAATGACACTTCCGTTCACAACAACCAACGTGTTTCTGCCAAACCATAAGCATGGACAAGATGACTGTGGGAAAGGTTTGAGAAACTTTTTTACCCAAAACTCCTTACATACATTCGCTTGCATACTTTTTCCAATCTGCTCGTCACATCACCTGGCAACATGCCATCTCTTTTGGCCATTCTTCGGGATAGATGATGGGGACATTCAAAGTCTTAACTATGAGAAAGAGAGATCCGCTGTCTGCAGATCTGATCAGAATATCTTTGAAACTGCAGAAGTCAGTGAAAATCAACAGTATTCAAAGTGGTGTCATTTATTATGACATAAAAAGCTTTAAATCTATTTTACAATACAGCATGTTGTGTCTAGAGGAGAAATAGAGCCATCAAACTTGTCTGTGCTCATTCTGTCTTTGACTTTATTTATTGTTTTGAGCACAGTAGAAGTTGGCTCTTAGTACATCAGTGATAGCCTTCCCTGGAGACCTCAGTGCTGCCTCAACATGGTTCTCATCTCTATGACGGTCATGTAAAAATGTGACCCTGCTGCTTTTTCCACCTCCCAAAAAGATGTAGAACATGTTTGCTCTTGATACACTCCTCCAGTTGGCTTGTACTGCACAGCTAGCACTGCGGCTGGGAGTTTTTTCAGTTTCAGCCATCATATGTTAGTGTTAGAGTGTCACTGACAGCCATATGTTTCTTCCTGTCCTTCCAAGCTCTGCTGGAAAGCTAGGCACTGTCTGCTAGGATCACTACTGAGATCAGTAAGCAGACAATCATGTTTTCATATTACTTTGATGGGATGCCTGGCAAAACCTTGCAAACGCGGTTGGGGTGGAGTATTAACGTTTTAAAATTTTACATTTAAAGAAATCTAGCATTTGACCATGTCTAACATGTATTCAAATGTAAAACCTACAAATAAGGAAGCAGTTATGATCTGCAATACTTTAAGCAACTTGACTATTATTTATTAAAGAGCCATACAGGCACTTCGTGGGCAATGGCATTACAAATGAAAATATATTATTTTTCTGGCCACAAAATGACTCTAATTTGCCTCTTTGCCTTGGAATTCTCTATTAGCAATACTTATAAGTATAACCTTAATTTCTACACTAATTGTAATATAAATAATATAAATATTAGATGAAAACATATTTTAAGTGGTTATTAATGGACCATAATTATTGCACAAATAGTATTTAGTACCAAAATATCTCCTCAAAATATTCAATATTTAACTAAAGTAAAATAATAATAACTATAATAATAAAAATAACATTTATTTAATTGAAAAATAGTTAAGGTGTACGGTCACATTTGAGTATGATAGTAAGGGATGTCAGGGCAAAATATAAGAAGAGCATAACATTACAATGTTGCATCTCCATCACTCTCCATTTTAAAATGACACAGTAAACGCGGTTGATGTAATAATCAATGCACACTATGCTGTACTGTTTACCAAATAATGCTGCAAATACCTGTATAGTGAAGCTGTTGTCTATTCAAATGTATTGCACAGTACTGGTTTTTTTAGAACTATTGAGAGCGGGATGCCACGAGATGAACGCAGCTCTGGTTTTATTGACTTACGGTGGAATGTGAGTGAGTGAGTGAGTGGAGAGTTAAGGAAATGCAGCTAAACGAATATGCGTGTGTCTTTTAAATAGCGTAAAAAATGAATTTCGAAACGCAATATATGGTGGCCGGTGTTGATTCTGTTGCGGACCACTGAAATGCTGACATGTTCATGAATGGCAACCAGGTATTCAATCTAGATTTTATCATTTTATTAACCCAAATATTATGTAATTAGCCTGGATGCCAGCCGAACTTAGCCCCGCTCACAACATTTTTAGGTCGGGCTCGATCAATAGAGGAGTAATTATCCCCGAACAGAAACTGTTCGGACCAATGAAATCATCAGGGCGGGCTTTAGAGGATGATGGACAGATGATCAACAGTAACGTAATCATGCACGTCATCAAAGGGGCTTGGATTATATTTGTTCGAATCCTAAATGGAGAGCTTGTTTGATGCATTCACCTTCACTGTTTCTCTCAAAAATGATGATCATGTTGGGGAAGTACTCTCTTTAGGCCATCCTTAAAAATATTCTTGTTTGCCGTAACCCGACCGACCCGGTCAATTTAGGGCCGACTCAATTATTATTTTTTTTTTCCCTTTTAGTCCGACCGACTTGCCGGTTGTAAATTTGCATTAAGACCGACCAATTTCTTTTTTTACTCTTCAAACATCTAATACAAAAGTAATAAAATAATATGAATATATTTTAGTAAGTATTATAAATATATAAATTGCCTGGGTCTACATACGAAGGCTACGTTCTTTCTTTTATAGAAAAACCTGTGACGTCATCTACGTTTACACTATGGTTAACGGATGTCACACTACGGCCTGTGCGTTCGTTTCGGCTCATCCTCTCATTCACTGTAACGTTAGACTATTAAAGCCCTGTCGGAGATTTCACCGCATTGTGTGACAGGAGTCAGGACCATGGACACGTCACACACACGTTACACACACCAGGCAAGTGCACTGCAGAGGGGAGGGCTTTGGGGGTTTGAGCCCCCGTGCCCTTTTTGAAAATTAATCAAAAGTGCCGCTCTCAACATTCATCATTGCTATATTGTGGCCAATAAAACAGAATTTGAATTATAATTAATATAACAACGTGTACAAAACAGTAACAAATGGCGGAAAAGCCGTTTATCTTGTCTCTGTCAGTCTGAAATGTCGTTGTCATAACGCGTTGCTATGGGTAGCGTGTGTTCTGCTCGACCCCAGCGCGTGGTGGGAGCGGCGGCACTGGTTGTAACTTGAAAAATAATGCTTTATGTATGGTTCTGTCGATGGATACACGTGCACTACAACAGCGATAATAAAAGAAGAACGTGGCCAAAACGGTCTATCTTTGTAAACTGTGTTCAATGCATGCGAGTGCTGCCGTATGACCAGTCATTTCGCCATCATCACTCAGTATATTCGCCAGAAGACGCGAATGAGAACCCTCTGCAGTGAGAAGATCTGTCTCTGTGCGCAGCGCGCGCACGTCTCACAGCGCGCAAATATTGAGTTCTTCAAGTCTTGCGCTTCAACGGACAAACTCACACAAAAAGTATGTCATCATGTCGATCTTGATGAGTATCCATCAGACATAGCCTGATGCCTTAAGTGAACTGTATTCAGTCGAGAAAGACGAGCATATCTCTGTATTAGGTCTTAAAGGGGCAGTAGCCTTTACTGCTGTCTGTCAAACAGAAGATAAGGACATCACTCACTGCTCTTGATTGAATAGCTTTTGTAATTTTAAAAAGGATTGGTCTTTGACTGAAAAAAGGTTGGGAAACACTGATTTAGTGAATGGCTATGGCTCGACGGCAGGAAAAACAATCCAAACAATCGCAATTTTTTTAAACCTTTTTCATCATTATTGTTAATCAAAGCTATTATTGTAAATGTAGGCTGTCAAGAAGGAGGAAAGAGGGGCAGTGTCTCTTCAAAAAAACAGAGACAATACATAATATTACAAAAATAAAATAACGTCTGAAAAAAATGCTCTGCCATTGTCTGTGATGTTTGTTTACTGTAATATTTACCAGTAAGGAGAAGGTTATAGCTGCTTAATTAATTGAATTCATAAAAAAAATATATATATTTTTAATATTCAAATACACTAGTCTATATCACCAGATGCGTTGGTTTAGCAACAAGTGCAAGCCACTTCAGAGACACAGAGAGTTGCGTGTTCTGAGTTAACACAATCGAGCGTAAAAATACGAATACATATACATCATATACAATACATATCACTGGAAAATACTAAAATTGGAAGATAGCGGGAAAAGAGCTAAAATACGTGAGAAACCCGGAAAAAAAGGAGGGTTGACAGCTTTGAGTCAATGACAGCTAGCGGTGGTTGGACCCTTTTCTTAATGAATGCACCTGAAATTTATGCAATAAACATGTTTTTGACAAATATTTCAATTTGTTTGTGGTCTATATAGCCTGCAATCAGCCTATGCGCCCGAAGGCACGGCTTGAAGACCCAGTCAGTTTAAATTCATACCTACGTAATCACCATCACCAAAAAGTTACTTTTTTTTTTTACATTAAAATTAAAAAAAAAAAAATTGACCTACCTACCGACACTTTTTTTAAAAAAATTTACTGTTACTGCAAACCAAAATATTTTTAAGGATGGCCTTATCCTTAAATTCTTTTATTTTTTTACAACACCGGCAAAGATCGTTTATTCCAGTGCGTGTGCAGACTAGGGATGGGACGATACACTTAAACTCACGATACGATGCACCTCGATATGCCAGGGTTACGATACGATACGTCACGATATCAAATTTTATGTTTATTTTTTTCAAATCTGTGATTTTTTTTTACCACCAAAGTAATGTACTTAAACGAACGGTTGGATTTTTCTCTTTTTTTGCATTTTGGTTCTATGTTGTTTATGTTGTTAAAAAAAAAAGAAGAATTTTTAGAAGTCCGCGACCACATCTTAAACAGGGGTGCCAATAATTGTGGAGGGCACTGTAGGGCTGTCAATCGATTAAAATATTGAATCGCGATTAACTGCATGATTGTCATGAATTAACTCGATTTTAAATCGCACCTTTTTAGCAATTGTAAATGTATCTTAAATTAAGTTTAAATTAAGTTTTTAATACTCTAATCAACATAGGTATGGACAAATAGGCATGCTTTAAGCAAATGTACATTTATTATTAGTGAAACCATACTTATTCAATAATAATCAATACAGTATGAAGACTAGACATATCAAAGATCATAGATATGTTTATCTAAGAAATTGTTCATGTCTCTTAAGCCTAAACTTAAAAATAATGAGTAAGTAACTGTTAGTGATTTCTCTCATTTTAAGAATATAAAGGGAGTTTTTACACTGGCAGTTTAATTCAGAACAGGGCAAAGTTCGTATGAAAAATTGTTAATGTGTACCAGTGAGCGAACCAGAACCACACCATACCTGGAGGAGGTCCATATTACACGAGTAGGAATATAGTGTGGCCCCTTTAAGAGATCCGCATTTCCTGTTGAACTGCCGGTATTTTGCACGTGCGCGCCGAACTGGTCCGCGATTCACGTGGACAGTGTGAAGAACACGGACTCGGGAGCGCGCTTGTTCAGGAAAGTAACCTGTGCATTCGTTTTAGCCGATTGTAATGTATTTAGTTGAATAAAACAGGTGTACTGTAAGCGGTGATGGTGTTAATGATTTACCTCAGACATGAGAGAGTGAGCTGCAGTGCATCGCGCTCAGACTGCAGAGAATGTGCTCAGTGAAAAAATGCCCTTTTCTTTCTGGAGTCTAATAAAAGTTAAACAGAAAATATGGTAGTTTATGTAGGCAATAACTGCATTTTTCGTTTAGAATATTAATGCTAATGTCAACCCTTTTCTTTCCCTATTAATGTTTGCTGCTGCACCCCAACCTCATTCTACGCAAATCATGCAGCAGTGCCATCTATCTTTATTTCGCGATACATTTTTTTCGACCTCGATGCGTTTCGTCACGTTTTGTATCGCGATATTTTGTCAAACGATATTTCGTCCCATCCCTAGTGCAGACAGGGTTGCCAAGTTTTTTACAACAAAACCCACCAACTACTAGCCCTAAACAATAGCTTTTCAAGGGAATTCTCTGGAAAAAAAGGTGTTTGGGGGGTAAAATGTGTGTTATTTTGGCAAGGTTGCCTGCTAAAATTCCCATTCATTGGGCTATATATCACAAAATAGTCGCTTCAACCCGCGGGTATAGAAAACAACCCGTGGAAAAAAATGTGGATTTGGCAACACAGTGCAGTTGAGCTCTGTTGACATTTGACAACTAACGTAATGCGTCGCTCCATTGCTCTGATTGGTTGTAGGTCTATCCAATTCAGGTCTTTCCTGGTTCAGTTGAATAACAGCCCAATGGAGCAGTTTCAGACTCATATTCTGACCAGAATTGAGTATGACCACGTCAGGCTATTATGTAATCAATTACTCCATACAATACAGATCCCATAAAGGGACATGGTGGTGGGGGAAGAAAAAAAAATTAGATGGGAGGAAAAATCATGTCAATACTTTTGCATTCCATCACAGAATAAAGAAGAAACTTTGCTCGCTAAACCTCTGTAATCCCCAGAGAAACTTTGGGTTTGCTTGTAAAACGCTTAGTGAAACAAGAGATGGGATGAGATTACATGAATGAATGAAGCAACACACTTATCGAGTAAAACATGTTTTTTTATATGTGATAGTATTGCACTGTTACAGATCGTTTGACATGTGATTGTGTACTCTCTAACTGAACATAACTTCCATGCTGACACATGCTGGAGAATCTTTTATTTGTTGTTGGTTCATTGTGTGATCAGACTTGGACATGGGGTTAACTTATGTGTTTTCCAGATGGGCTTCCAAAACTTAAGCCCGTCGGACTCGGCAGGCAGGTGAATCTTAAATAGTGACATAACATTCCTTTCATGATATGCGTTATTTACTCTTTATTTGATATTTGAAGGAAAAATACAATCGTGGAATTTCTGATCATGCTGATTGGTCTGACTGCATTGAGGCTTGTGTGTGTGTGTGTGTGTGTTAGTGATGCACGGTTTATTGTTATCACCGATTGGGTGGGCAAAGTAGTAAAAAATGTATTTCAGCTATAGCCTACATTTTTAAATAATAGACGTCCACGCTCAAACATCCATTCCATAAGCATGCGTGTTTATTTTCCATCAGTGAAAGCCTGTAAAACATGACTAAACAAATGATTATAAGTAAATAATGATAATCTTAAGAATATAAGAAAATTAAATATTTGTTTAAAAAAAAATTGTTTTATAGCCTGTTGCCCCGCAAAGATTATATGCTGGTCTGCGATTTGATCTGGGACACACACGAGCTGGATAGACAACTTCTCGAATATCTTCGTTTTCTCCTGATGCTGCAAAGCAACACTTGTTGTAAAACGTCTGAAGAGCGAATTTTATCTTCCACAGGGTCAAGACATTTAGGCAATGTTTGATTATTCACTGCTAGAGAAAATGAAAGTAAAACCGCTGCGTGTGAACTGCGTTATTCAAATAAACTTGAATGTAAACAAAGAAACGCGCGCCCTTGGATCAGTCGGACGTAGTGGTGTATAAGAGGTTAAAAACAATATAAATACTGTTCGTTTTACAAATAATCTCGGATGCCCATGAGGTAAGCTAAAACATATCAAAATTTAATTTCAAAGTGAACTATCCCTTTAATAAGCAAACCAACACTGGAAGACAGATGTTTTGTAAGCCTTATCAATGTTATTCTGTTTGGTGCCTTTAATGTTATAGAAATGACACGCTTCATCTTTAACCTTTCAGTTGTCAGAGATTTTGTCAATTTCTGTATTAACGACTAACTTGTTGCCTGTAGTGTTACAATACCCAGTAGGGATCTAAGGAGAAGATAGGAGAATATCTTGCAGAAAAAAAAATAGCTTTTCGGGCATTATAAGCCATTTTTATTGTTGACTAAAGACGTGGTACCAGTGAGACTGTGACACCTCCTCTGGTAGAAACGGATTAACCCAAGACAAGCATGTTGCGGGATGAGGGATGAGAACACCAAATCCCCGAAATAAGCACTGGGACCCCTGGGAAATCAAACTCTATAGCGAGCGAGAGAGCAACATGCGTTCAGCTCAGAAGCGCACTGCATCACACATCATGCCTTTTATATCTCATGTTCCCAACTGATGTCAAAACCCAGAATCCTCTCAAAGCGCACTGTCTCAAGCAAACACACATGTAGGCACTACACCCATTTATCTTTCTGTTTTTCTCTTATGCACACAAAACAGTTGTGAACTATAGAAGTACTACTCACTGACTTGAAATAAGTTTAGCAAAGTTTATTTTTGCATTTATGTATTGGGCAAACATTTTATGTTGCCCAAGTTATTTGATGCTTGTGTGTGTGAGATACTTAAACTCAAATCTAGAGAATGACATTGCTTTTGGCTAGGGGTGCTCCGATTAATCTGCTACCAATTGCTATTGGCCGATAATGGTTTTGTGAAGTTTGATCTCATAAACCGATCTCATGCTGACAACACACAAAGATGCACACCTGCTGTGAGATGTATGGCATGATTTCAATCTCTGTCTGGCACTGGTAAAATAATATTTATGTATTAAATAACTTACAACGTAATTTGAAAACTTTCTGTGTGATGTCATTTCACAAACAGTGTGAGTGAATCAATACGCTCTCTTTTTCTGTCCCACTGGCATTTCAAGTAAAAATAATATTCGATAATATATATTAATTTGAAACTTGATATACTGTATGTAGATGCCGCATCACCTAAAATATGTCTAAATGTGCTAATCACATTTGAAAAATTAAAAATGGTAAAATGTGTTATTTTGGCAAGGTTGCCTGCTAAAACTTGCATTCCTGAGTCTATATATCACATAATTGACATTGTTTCAACTCGCGGACATGGAAAACAACCCTTGGGAAAACTGTGAATTTGGCCATTCGGTGCCATTGAGTTCTGTTGACATTTGACAACTAACGTTATCCAATGGTGGTCTTTTCTGGTTCTGTTGAAACACGTCCCATAATTGCAGCGTGGAGCAATGGAGCAGTATCAGACTCATATTCTGAATAGAATTGAGTATAACAATGTCAGGCTACAACGACAGCACTTTTCGAGATGAAGTTAGTATTCAACAGTAAAACAGTTTTCATGCACTTCGTCCAAAATCAAATACGTTCCTACTATATAGTAGGTGAAAAAGAGTACGCCAACAGAGTAGTATAACCAAATTAATAGGCGAAGTAGGCAAAAAGTCCCCGGGTGGCCTACTACTTCCGGCGAGATTCTGAAGTGCACATATGATGGTCTATCTCTATACTATTCCATAAGGCCACGGGAGAGGATTTATGAATGGAGGTGAATAATTGACTCGTCTGATTTGTTCAAATATGCTGATTTTTTTGAGGAATCTTTGAGGAAAGCCAGTGTTGCTCAGAGACGCAGCAACTGGTGCTGGTAGGTCACATGATAACAACAAAATGGCAGATGTAGTACATCCGGAGTACATTCATACTACACTCATTTATACCATAGAACACTTTTTTTTAACAGCCGCAAAGTTCAAATTCAAATGTAGTACCGCTCCCGTAGTACGTGATTTCGGACACAGCTGTAGTCTACTGATAATAATTTTTTTCTTCTTCATGACTTAAACAACGCTCAAACAATGCTTTGTAACTGAATGTTCGCTTAGAAACATTAAACTGCTAAACTCTGTGCCACATGGAGTTGCTTTCTAAGTGAAGAATCTATGGTTTAAATCTGTCACGTAAAAGGTTCCATCTTTACTACGATACTGGCTTAGAAAGCAGAAGGCAGAAATCTTACCATGTTTTTGAACTCATTGTCTGCCCACAGGCATTTACCTTTTGTTTATGTATTCATGCTTTTTTGGGGAAAAAATAAAGTAAAAACGATTAACGATTAAAAAATTCTCTGAGGCACCACAATTGTAGTATGAGTCAAAATGAGATTTGTATAATGGTCTGTGAAATGTTTAAGGAGCCTGTGATGAACAAAGCAAAAATCACATCTCCAGGTTATTTCTCTCTACAAGCCACTTCAGATGTGGCTAATGACTCAAGAAACATTACTGCATGGATTAAGTTGAGCTTGACAGTTCTGGCCCAAGGGCTTTGTTTTACTTTCTCTATTTTTAGGTTGTGTTCTATGTATTGTAAGAAGATTATTTTAAACATGAACAGGCTTACACAACAACCATAAAATATTGGAGAAAAAACAAAAACAAATGTTGGTTTACCCTGACCATGTGAAGATATTAAGTATATGTCCAAATGCATTAATGCATTTATTATTTGATCACCATAAAAGGAAAAAAGGAGAGTGGTGCTTCCAACATGACCTTACCATAATGACTTTATTTTCCTGTTATCTCAGCTTATTCTTATGGCTATTTAATATTTACCACATATACATATTGTGCAACAGCAGTCTAACCGACATTGCAGTCTGCTTCTAGATATTGCATTGATAAAAAAACTATGCTATTTATGAATACGCAGACTTATCACACATTTTTTTTCCAGGCCTTTCTTGCCCTCAGGTTCAGGATAATTTCCTAGCATAAATGTTATTTTCAGCAGTGGCCCATCATAATTTTGTCATAAAAGAAACCGTGATCAGATAAGAATGGGAGCGTTTTTCATTGTGCACCTGCAGAGCTGAGCTATAATTTAATTTAAGTAACAATGGTTGCACCTGGGGGATGTTCTCTTATATTTAAGAAAGCCTTTCACTGGGGTTTCATCATTTTTTGGCGCAACAGGATCAAGCCGAAATAGTCATCAGAGTATTTAATGAGGTGCGCCTTGACCTTAAGGTGATGATACACAGGGGGGCTTTTTGGGCAATGTTGCTTGGGCTTTTTCCCAATTAGAATGGGCAACACATTTCTATCTGGATACTTTTGGCCCTGTGTCTCACCTGGTTGCCCATTGACGACATATTACCCAGCAAAAAGTTGCCATGTGTATCATCACCTTTAAGGTGTTACAGTTTACACCAGAGGACCCTGCTCCTGGGGACACACTGTCCTGAAAATTTTATTTCCAACCTGCTTCAGCACACCTGCCTGTGAATTTTCAAGAATTGATCATAGGACTTGATTAGCTTCAGAGGTCATTGATTAGGGTTGGAGCAAAACTCTGCAGGACAGTGGGTGTCCAAGAGCAGCACTGAAGACCTCTGGTTTACACCTTTAGACAGCCCTATCATACACCTTGTGCAATGCGATGCCAGTAAGTGTTTTTTGCTAATTTCAACCCGACGCAGTTATCATTTTTTACATCCAGGCCCACGTTGTTTAAATAGCAAATGCATTTTCACCCATTTGTGTGGCAATGGGCGTGCTAGTTTGAAAACGAGGTGTGTTCAGACGCAATGTTGAGGTGTTGGTATTTTGAGGAAACTGAAATTCAATGGCAATGTAATTTTATTATTTAAATGGCGCATTGGTAATGTGTGCCTATAGGTGGGTCCACACCCACACAGGGAAGCAAGATAACATTTAAGGATTCAAATGTAGAAGATAATTATTGTGTAAATTAAATATAAAAATGCCTACGTCATAATTAGGGTTGGGTACTGAAACCCGGTGTCAATATGGCAGAACCGAATCAGAACGCAGATTTCGGTTCCACATTTCGGTGCCGCCGAAGTTCAAACTCACTTACATATATTTGCAAATCAGAATACCAGATCGGTTATGATATCCACCTTTTTCCTGTTTTTATTTTTTAAATTTCTGCTTTTGAGGTTAGAAAGGAACATAGGCATGGGCATAGATTACTCGGGGGGGTGGGGGGACGTGTCCCCCTCCCTCTTACAGTTTTTGCCCGTTGCTTGAACACTATAGACCCATGCTTATATAAAGTAACAAAGTATTTGTACTTTGTTACATTCCACCACTGCCTTTAAGGACAAGTGTTCACAATCACTAGGCTGCACTGCTAAGACCTACTCGTATCTCATATACAGACACTCAATTTTACGTCACTTTAGACATAACCGACTGTGTTTATATATGTTAACCTTATGAGTATTTGACAGTATTAGTGCACTAAAACTATTTAGTCCAGTAATCACGTGTGGCAATTGTGGCATCCCTACTGTCCACATTGTGTATCGCAACTGTTCATATCTGTTTCCGGAATATCTGCATTGGTTTCAATTGCGATGATGTTGCGTTGTTAGGTATACCAAAAATAATAACATAAAGGGATTTGCAATACAGATGTCTGATATACAACATCAAACTGTGTAGCAACTTCCCTGGACCACTGCGTCTTTTGAGGCTTTATTCCATGCTGTCATCTCCGCCGATCTCAAAACATGTCTCTGTTATTGTCATTTTCTGCTCGTCCGGCACTTTGCAACCACAAAACCTTGTTTCTGCAGCAACTTTCAGCATGTGGCATGAAAAAGTCACATAAACCACGCAAAATCCGATCAGACTGAAATGGGTTTCCAGAAATGGGATTTAAATAGGATTTCAAATCACATATGAATGTAGCTTGAAACGTATTTGTAAAAATCACATTTAATTTAATTTTTTTTTTTTTGTTGCCGTTCACACTTGCTAAATCTGATCCGATTTTAATCGGATTTGCACTGACAGTCTAAACGAGGCTTAAAATACATGATATAGGATCAGCTGTGATGTGAAACACCTTTTAAAGAGATGCTATGTGTATGTCAGTGCGTGACACCATAGGAACCATTCATCAAATATATTAGGCAGCAGAACTGTTTACAACACTCTTAATAAATCAGAATATTAGAATGATTTCTGAAGGATCATGTGATAGACTGGATGTCACATGTGACACTGGAGACTGGAGTAACAATCCTGAAAATTCAGCTTTGCATCACAGAAATAAATGATAATTTAAAGTATAATAAATCAAATATTTTAAATTGTAATAATATATCACAATATTAAATGTTTCTGTATTTTTGATCAAATAAATGCTGGCTTGATGAGCAGAAGAAACTTCTTTCAAAAACATTACAAATAGTAATGTGTCCAAACTTTTGACCTGTACAGTGTACATTCGGCCCCCTTTGCAACCTTTTGCCACATTTCAGCCTTCAAACATAAAGATATGAAACTGTAATTTTTTGTGAAGAAGTGGGACACAATCATGAAGTGGAATGAAATTTATTGGATATTTCAAACTTTTTTAACAAATCAAAAACTGAAAAATTGGGTGTGCAAAATAATTCGGCCCATTTACTTTCAGTGCAGCAAATTCTCTCCAGAAGTTCAGTGAGGATCTCTGAATGATCCAATGTTGACCTAAATAACTAATGATGATAAATAGAATCCACCTGTGTGTAATCAAGTCTCCGTGAATCAGTGAATCGATCAATGCTGTGGGTCGCCAATGTCACGTGATTTCAGCAGTTTGGCTGTTTGACGCGATTCGAACTGCTGAAATCAAGTGACATTGGCGACCTGAATCATTGATCGATTCACTGATTCATTAACCGTTTTAATTCTTTTTGGAAGAACGCGGAAGAGAAAACAATGCTGAATAAATTTATAGTTTTTGATATTTTTGGATCAATATGTATTTTCGATGCTTCAAGAGATTCTAATCAACCAACTGATGTCACATATGGACTACTTTGATGATGTTTTTATTCCCTTTCTGGACATGGACATTAAATGGGCATTGACTGCATATGCTCTGGGACTAAAATATAAAATATCTTAAACTGTGTTCCGATGATGAACGGAGGTCTTACGGGTGTGGAACGACATTAGGGTGAGTCATTAATGACATCAATTTCATTTTTGGGTGAACTAACCCTTTAAGGGGGCTGAATAATTTTGCACGTCCAATTTTTCAGTTTTTGATTTGTTAAAAAAGTTTGAAATATCCAATAAATTTCCTTTCACTTCATGATTGTGTTCCACTTGTTGATTCTTCACAAAAAATTACAGCTTTATATCTTTATGTTTGAAGCCTGAAATGTGTCAAAAGGTCACAAAGTTCAAGGGGGCTGAATACTTTTGCAAGGCACTATATATATATATATATAAAAAAAATATATTAGGGATGTCAACAATCAATCGATGATCGATTAATTGTTGATAAGACATTTGATCGATAAGACTTATCGATCATCGATTAAGCAGGGTCATGCACGTGCGTGCGGCTCAACAGCGAAACGGGAGGAAAAATGATGCGAGCGTGCCCGAGTTCTATTTGGGACAATTTGACAGCTGGAATTACACCTTCATCATGACTGCAAGCTTGCATGTGCATTCGCAGCCTTTTGTTTTGTGCAAATGTAAGTTGTAATATTTTGTTTATTTTGTGCAGGCCTATCTATAGCTGATTTATCTCATAAGGATGCATTTGGTTAATAATTAACGTTAGAGGTGAGCGGTAGTAAAAGTGTGGCGGTGATCAGCTTCAGTGTGCAGCTCCAACAGCACTAATAATGACTGATTGGGACTGTCATATTACACAACATTAATGAGAACACTATTGTAATAAAACATTGTGATTTGTTAATTATTGTGGTTTATTTGCCGTGTGTTTCATTGCGTTGATCCAGGAAGAGCGCATGCACAACATGAGTCACGCATTCTGACTCGCGCATGTAACTTAGTTCAAGTTTACTTGTGCATTCGCATCAGATTGTGCTGAAGTAATTTGTAACATTACATTTATTTTGTAACGTTATATATTTGATCAATCATATAGGATGCGTTTCTTTTAGCGAAATAAAACGCACTAACAAATGGCTTCAGTCAGTGATGGCTACCGGTTTTCATTCAGTGCTTCGGCTTTAGCGCATACAGAGCAATGCATAATAACGATGATTGGGACGATCATATTATATAACAGAAATGAGAACACTATTTTAATAAATGGTTGTAAAGTCATTTGGTTTACGTGCCGTGTTCAGAGCGTTGTTCAAGGAAGAGCGCGTGAACACGCGTCTCCCATTCTGAATATGAATATCAGCAACTCAAGTCAAGTTCACTTGTGCATTCGCATCATTTTGTGCAGATATAATTTGTAATATTTTGTTAACTTTATATAAATCTGATTAATCTCATATAGGAATCTTTTTGTTGAGTTAAATAATGCGCTTGCAAAGAGCTTCAGTGAAACTTACCAGCATTGATTCAGCACATCCGCTTCAGCTCGCGCAGTTCAAACAGTAACGCACGACTAATAATAACTATGATTGGGGACAGCCACATTACATAACATTAATGAAAATAATATTTTAATAAATCGTTTTGAATTAATTGGGTTTAGGTGACGTTTCAGCACGTTGTTCTTGCAAGTGCGTCCACAAATTCTGAATAACAGATCTGAGGCGGCGTTTGTGTTGTATTACATGTTATATTTGGTTATTAAAAAGTAATTTAATTAAATTATAAATAACATCGACTAATTTTACAATCCCATAGCCCTTTGTTTAGATAAAAAAATCCTTCTCATTCTTTTGGTGAAGAACATGGCGTTTTGAGCAGCATTGCACATAGGCCGATTAACGATTAATCGATTGATTGATCGTTAATTTAAACGACGATCGATCATGGGAATTTGTGAAAATGGACATCCCTAATATATATATATATATATATATATATATATATATATATATATATATATATATATATATATATATATATATATATATATATTCAGCCATATAAAGTAAAATGTAAACAATTCATTGGAAATAATTAAATTCAAATGTAATTTTGAATGATATAAATGTTCAAAAAAATTTAATAACCAACTTTAATACACATTTTTTACTTGTGTTTTAGACTTTTAAAAGATGTTTTGGACAGGCTTATTTTTCATTAACCCTTTTTCTGAGTATGATGATAATTTGATTATACAGTGACATTTGTATTCTTTATGTATTGTAAATGTAATCACAGCTAAATGGATTGCAGGTGCTGAGCATAATTACTACATTCACAATATGCAATGGCCTCTTGTAACTTATTGCTTAATTATAATATATTTTACATTATATTTTTACAAGCATCATTGCAGAAATATAAATAATTTTTGTCTTTTTCTTTTTCACTAGCTTTTAATATTTATTTATTTATTTTTTCACACCATACACAATACGTGTTTGCACTTTTTGCGCTTGCATATCTAAAGTGACATAGGGTGTCGTCATCAGCAGCACCAAATGCTCAGGTCTAGAGTGCTTCCACATTGAGCAGATGGGTGACTTTAAATGTATGATTTTTCTTTTACTAATTGCAGTTGCATTTGCAGCTGTTAATTGCTCATGAAAATGTCTAATCTGAATCTTGAATGTAATTTGGAGTCTACAGCACTCTCCATTGAGATGCTAATGACAGCCCTTCTCCATGAACCTAATCTTTTGTCGTTTACGAAATTGTTTTTCTTGTCACATAAGGAGTCCACTTCTTCCTCTGTGTTTTTTTTTCTCAGCAGGATAAAGAGTCTGTCATTCAGTTTACTTAAAGAGATTAAATTTTGTTTTTGCTTGCTATTAAAAATTGTGTTTGCTTGCTATTAGAAATAAAGTAGTTAATATTCTTTAGTGGCATGGTTCACACTTTAAACAAATGCTGTTAAAATCAGTCAGATTTAGTGTTATTCCTGGAAACACTCATACTGTAAGATATAAAATATTTCATAAAGGTTGACATTTTTGAATATTTGAATAGTGGGGCAGGAGGGCACATTGACATGGATTTACAGCAAAGTTTTGCACATACTGATAATCTTGTGCTTTGTTCACACATCATCTTAACAGTAGTTTACTGGCAATGTTGCAACTTCTCATACCTGAAAACTGCCAGCACTGATTTACAGTTATTACACTTTTAAAGAAGATTATAAAGACAGACATTGTGTTCTTTGGAAAACCATGTGACAGTGAATCATAAGATCTAATTTTTATTTATTTTTCTCAGAACAATTGACCAATTGATTTAAAAAAAACAAAAACATAATTAGTCAACTTAAACAACAAAACAAAACAAAACAAAAATATAACTACAATGTGATTCAGGTAACATAAACTATGAAATATAAAGGCAAATATTGTACAAACTTATCTTAAACGTATCCTGTAAACTCAGAAATAATCGAAAAAGCCCCCCCCCCCCCCCCAAAAAAAAAAATCTAAATATTTCTTAAGCCCTATTTGCACGGGATTAGTATTATCTAGGGACCTCTGTGATTTAGAAATTACTCCCCCACATCTGAATTTTACATGGCACATTTGCACGGGATAAGCAAAGCCTGTGATTTTACTCGAATTTACTGACTTATCTCCCGGATATGATGTCAAGACTTGTAATGTTTTTTAGTTATAGATATAGCTGTATGAAATCATAAACAGTCATAATGTATATTGATATCATTTTGATAGTTTTATAGTAATACAAATAATTTTGTACAGTCAGAGAACAGACGCTACAATTAAAAACTAAACTGAGGTCAGACCAGCAGCAGGAGTCAGATTTCATTTATCACGAGTGAGAAGCTGACAATATACGGCGGAAGATTCAGTTTCAAAGCTAAATGTAAAAGCGTCAATTTAAGGGAACTTGTCATTGTACTGTTCTGTTATGTTTTTCATTAAGAATGGTATTGATATTTATATTAAACATACCATTCAAGCAATTTGTTCCAAAATTGGTACTGTGAAAGTAGGGCTGGACAATAATTCAATATCTATATATATCGCAATATAATTTTTTTCAATAACGGTGATATGATTTTTAAACACATTTCCGATATTTCGATAAATATATTACAGCATTCCTCACTGACTGACGTTCAGGGTGCAGCCGTCAGAAAGAGCAGAACATGATTGGCTACTTGCGCGATGACGTACACCACAGAAACGCAGTCAGTGCTCAGCAGTAGTTGGCTGATAGATCCAACGCGGCAAGTTTTAGCTACAAAAAGACCGTTTCCCTGACCGCAACACAAATGTGACTGAACGAACTTCCACAAGTAAGGAGAAAGAAATAGTTGATAAGAGAAGAAAGACTAACGTTAATTCAGTGGGGTGGAAGTGGTTCGGCGTGTCCCCCGCACTTTTAATAAAGTGTATTTTCATCCCCCGCACTTTTACTGGGTCTCACCGGTCCTAGTCGACCCGCTCCGAGCGGGATTCCAAACGGCATTACCTGGAGCGAGGGCGGGCAAGTTAACAGGGACGCTAAAGACCGCTTTCTCTAACCTCGGTTGATAGCGCGCTTCTTGAGGTCACGGGCAAGTGTATACATAGAAACCAACGTACATCAAGATTTAATTTCAGAGATAAAAAATAATCTATGCATGACCTGTCATTTTATTCGTATCTAAATATGAGGAGGCTCTCTCACAGAAATTCCAAAAGCGGATTCGTAGAACTACTTTCACGCTGGAGCTGCAGCTGAAGGACAACTTTACATATACATACAAATCGTTATGAGCTGAAAGGTGACGATTGACAGTCAGATGATTGCGACAATATATGAAAGCAATGAAGGAGCATCATGAGCAACAAAACTGTTTTTAACACTGATAATAATCATAAATGTTTGTTGAGCTTCAAATCCTAATATGAGAATGATGAGTGACACTGAAGGCTGGAGTAATGATGATAAATTCAGCTTTGATCACAGAAATGAATGACACTTTACTATATATTCACGTAGTGAACAGATGATGTAGATCAGAATAATATTTCACTGTGTTACGTTGTTTACTGCATTTTTAATTAAATAAATGCAGCATTAAATATATGCTATAATTTTGCATAAATGGAAAATAGAGCGCTATGAATTGTTCTTCACTGAAATTTAAAACTTAAAAGAAAATGCTCAATAAACTGTGTCTGCGGCATAGGAGCGCTGTACGCTGTGAAGCAGATCCATCCGCTAGAATATTCTGAGTGATGAGTCCTGGCTGAAGCACTTTTGTTTAATCTATATTAAGAATAATATAATCAGCCTATGTTATAGTTTAAACTTAAAGATATTAATATTAATAAAGTGAGAGTCTTATGTTTATTTGATGTTGATTTCACATTTCTTTTTCATATTAAGGCTAAATACAAATAAAAGATGAACATTAATTAATATGTACTGGTTTTATTTCTAAAATATTATATAGTTTTATAGGAGGACTATTCATAGACTTGGCAAATACATTTTTCAGAAGTTTGTAGGTACAGACATCCTTTGTGGCAGTCCTTATTAGTTTTTTCTAAAGCTTTTATATAGTTCATATTGATATCGGAATTATATCGTATCGACCGAAATTAAGAAAAACATTGTGATATGAATTTTGGCCATATCGTCCAGCCCTATGTGAAATTATAATTTGTGCGGGAATTCATAATAGTGTGCATTATGAATGCAGCCTCCATTCTTCGTGAAAGATAAAGATAGAAATGCGCACAGGAAACAAAAACTTTGCAAAATTATATACGATCCGCCTAATCCTGACCAAATCTCAGAGATGTCGATTCGCACAGGACTACTATCATCACAGGACCTCGGTGTTTGGTAAAATATGGTAGGTAATTTGCGGGAGAGTTTTTACTTTACAAATTACAGACATGGCCGATTCGCACGGGATTAAGATCACAGACATTCTCTGCAATTATTACAAATCACCAGAGGTCCCGAGATAATACTAGTCCTGTGGGAATAGGGCTTTAGCCAAAAAGTAACCGCAATAAATAATGCCAGTAATAGGCTATTTTTATTCTTAATATCAACAATTCAATTCTAATCAACAATTTAATTGCTACTATTGACAATGTTCATTTCTGATATCATAAATGTTATTGTTACTATTAAGAAAGCCATTTTAGATATCAGCAGAATTCTTGATATCAACAATTAAATTCTTATTAACAATTAAATTCCTGATTTCAACTGTCAGACCGCATCTGTGTGCAGTGTGAAAGCTCTTACAGGCTAACACGGGTACAGAAAAAAATTATGCACCACATACGCACTTCAAATGGATTATGTGTTAAACTGGTGTAACGGTGCGAGCTGGAAAATCTAACTTTTCCCGAACCCCGTGGGGAGGAGGGCCACAGCATAATGGCCACCAACAAAACTCAGCAAAGAATAACTTATAAATATTCAGCAGCGTTGTCACAACAGACCGAATAGCTTTGCTTGCATCTTTCTCTGCCGCCATTACTGCATTACTTAACTACAACCCAAACTAGCATAGACATCAAAGTCATTGTTCTCGACCACTCCCTCTGTTCGCTGATTGGACTGGTTAAAACTTGATCGGAGAAAACCAGAGAATATACCGCAATCCCAGACGGACTACTGAAGGAAAATGAAAATTGAGCGGAAGCATGTAGGAGGACGAAGGGATGAAGCCAGGCTACGTAGGTGTGTACAGGAAGTAAGAATTTCAAGAACTTATGACTATTTGTTTCAGGCAGTTCAGAAATCACTTCTTTCTTTTGGGATACAATAACTTTGTTGTGCACTTTGATCTTTGAAACTTTGCATTCATTTTACATTCTCAAACCATTAAATTACACATTACATAAAAGGTAATATTAAAAAATATAATGCATATACGTTTCACAGTCATGGTCATTTTAAACTGCAACTGGAAAAGAGCTGTATGAAGATTCTTCATCACATCAATTTAACTATCCCTTTAAGAATATGAATAGGGCAATTTTGATATCTTTAATTACTGATTAAAGGGGTGATGAATTTAGAAATCAACTTTCCCTTGAGCTTTTGATATATAAAAGTTTATGGTAATATAAGAATATCCTGTAAGTTTCAGAGCTGAAAACTTTCTTGTTAGTCAAAGAAAAGCTTTAATAGACACCAGGCCCAGAAAAGGATCGTGTGCCACATCTTGACATCATCCTGTGGTGAAAAATGCCTCTACAGAATAATAAGCATGTGAATTAGCCCCGCCCACCGATTCATGGAGCTGTTCGGATCACGCTAGCCAGCAGCAATAAACATGCCGAAGAAGATAGCAAGATATTGTGGAAGAACACAGTCACTGCATAAGCTCCTTCGGATCCTAATTTTAGGATTGTCTGATACTTATTATTATTATTATATTATATTTTTTTAATGAAGTTCCAGCTCACGTGGGAAAGACATGTACGCGTGTTCGCTTCTTTAACTGCAGAAACATTTGTAAACAAGTCTCAGGTCGATACTGGATTTGCAGACATATTGAGATTAAAACAATGCTGTGCCTTCTATATTGGATCCGACAGGAATGGTGCAACACACTTATGTGAGTAAAATGTCTTTTTTATATGTATAGTAGTCCCGGGGCTGTGTGTTTTCCAGATGGGCTACCAAAATGTAAGTTTTCAAATAGTGATTATTTCAAATAGTGAAATAATATTCCTTTCTTGATCTGGGCGCGGTTTGCGCTTATATCCACCGATCGGGCTGGCCAAAAAAAAAAAAAAAAAAAATATTCCAATCAATTGCGGGTGGATGAGAAATAAATCATTGTGTTTGTTTGATAAAGACGTTTATGAGCCCTGTGATAGAGAGAATCATTCCGGTTGCCGCTTTCAAAACAAACCCTCCCTTTTTTGTGAACTGAACTGACAGGAGCTGAAGGTGCAGTGTTGATACAATGACTTGTCAGTATTCTCAGGGGTCAGTCTCTCTCTCTCTCTCTCTCTCTCTCTCTCTCTCTCTCTCTCTCTCTCCATTTCTCTATCGTTAGTTTTCTGTTTCTTTTTCTATGCATGAGAGGACGCTCACAACAGATCCTCTGTTTGCTGCCGCACAATAGGTACCAGCGTTTTTGGAGACGGTACAAGCCTCTTTCTCTTCTCTCCCAACCTTCACCCTGCAGTCAGCACTTGTCCTAGATTTATTGTGTGTTCTCTCTCTTTATGCATGTCCTCCTCTCTCGCTCTCTTTCTTTTTCATTCTAAGCTTTTCACTGAAATCTATTCTTCAGTGTCACTCTGATTTCCAAACGGAGTGAAGCTACAGTACTAAACTATAGGATGAGAAAGTTCCCCATTTTACATTTAAATTATTCCCATTTGTGCAGCCACATGCCTGAAGCTAGACTGTCACCTGTCACAGAAATTTCTTTTGCCATTTTGAGTACTGGACCAGGATTGTATTTTCTTCAAATGTTTGTGCAAATGTGTCACTTTGGCTGTGATCTCATGCTACCAGGGAGAATTAGATGAAATGGAAAATAGTTACAGCAAAACTGCTGACTGTGTGAAGCCCACTGCACAGTTTTGGCCAAGAATTTTCTTTCTGAGATGAATTTCAGAAATCATAAATTCCTTCACCTTAATCTGCAGTATTGTATCACTTCTTTCATCATGCGTGACATTCCCAATTGATGACGTCTTTATGTTTGTGAGAGAGACATTTAGTTAAAACAGTTATGGATAAGTGACGTGACCGTTACCGGCCCACCCAATTAGAATTTAGACAGAGGAAAGTAGAGGCTGACAATCACACTGGCGAAAGCGGTAGACATATTAATGTTATATCAAATTGTGAATTACAGAGGGTTTAATGTATGAATATGTATTTTCATATTTACTTCACTGACTGATGTCCATCTCCATATTACTGACTGATTTTAAAGTGTTATTTGGCTGCCTGTCATAAAAATAGTTCATACCATTGCAATTCTGAGCAATGAACATTAAACTAAAATAAAGATCAACACAAACTTTATCCATATAAAAAAATGAATTAAAATTACATTGAAACATTGAAAACAAATCACTAAAACCTTTAACAGAATTAAAAATTGAAAAATATGAAAATTAAAATCAATTCAAGGAATATCAAGAAAAACTATAATACTCTCAATATAATACTACAATAACACTGATTCATACGTATAATTATTTGAATACAACTCTTCTAAAATAAAGTTTATAATAAAAAAGAATGTTGATATATTTTAGGTGGCATTAAGTAAAAATATCTGATTGGTACAGATGTCATCATAAGGATGAAAAAAAGGATGGAAACAATTCAGAGTTCCTGAATCCCTGAACTTTCTTTGGATTTACATTGGCACCAAGAATGTGATTTTTTATTTTTTTATTTTTTTATTATTATTTACATCTGAGACAGATGTTGCACAAAAAAAAAAAAAAATCTGTTTTCTTTTTTCTTTTTTTTTCACATTTGATCTGAGCCACTTTCAAATGAGGTTTTAAATCAGATACATATCCAATATCTGGACATCTGACCTATGTCTAAACCAAGCAACAACCTCCCGCGATCTCTCTTGAAGCCAATACTGAAGTAATGTGAACTGCAATTCCTCGACTGGCCACTAGGGAAGGGAGCAAAATCTGCTCCAGAAGGGAGCAAAATCTTATTGAGCCCCATGTTAAAATTCCCAACTTTACAGCAGAAAAATCATGTTTACAGCCTGGTACAAATCGTGGTTTACGGCTAATTTTAACCTGGATGACCACTGTGAGGGGGCTGAATTTTTTTTTATGACTCATTAGTTTACATTATATAAAGCCTTAAAGTTCTGCATAATTAAGTGCATGGCTACTTTGAGTGACAGGTGGATAGCCATTTATCCTCCGTCTATAGTCATTGTGTCACCTAAGCTCCGCCCACATCCCGCCTTTTTGCCCATTTTCTGTTATCCGGAAGTGACACGCGATGACTCGCTCGCAAGATGGCAACACCCAGCTCGCCCCTACTTTAAGCTTCAGAGCGGCTTATCGGAATCCTATGGGTGACGTCACGGACATTACGTCCATCTTTTCATACACAAAAAAAACGATTCCCCAATGAATTCCAAGCCACCACAAGATGAGATGCGACAGACTTTCCTACAGTGGAGGCTTTTTAATGTTGTATTATGAAGCAGATGTGCCTGTATGTGCGCAATCATTTTTTAAAACAATATTTTATTTTTCTTTACTTCTTTAACTTTATAAAGGAAAGAAATTGCACGTGCACAGAAATGTTCAGGAACTGTTGTTCTACCTCTGCACAGTAAGCTTTATAAATAAAACTGCTTCACTACTGAAAATTACATTACATTTCTCATCAATTAGGTGACAACTTCCCTCTAATTAAACCAACAAGTTTTGCTATTAGGCTACTTACTCTCTGGTTAATTCATTTGAATTTTTGAACTCCCAGTGGAGTCAGATAGAGGATGCAACAAGGGAGTGGTGAGCTGAGGGGATGGCGACGGGCTGTCAGGCTGAGGTGGAGACATTGGCCTTGAAGCCTGAGGTACAGCCAAGGACAGCCTAGATGGTGGAGGGGAAGCTTGAGGCGAGGTAGATGAGCCACATGAGTATTAGTAGACTCTTGAATTAAAGGTGCACTATGTAGTATTTTTGCAGTAAAATATCCAAAAACCACTAGGCCAGTGTCATATATTTTGTTCAGTTGAGTACTTACAATGTCCCAAATGTTTCCACCTATTTGTAAATTGTGCGAAAATTGCTATTTTAACTTAGGACCGGGACGTTTCAGCATAGCGTTTGAGCGAGTCGCCTGTCAATCTCATCATATCTGCGTTACCCTCGGTTTTATTCTGCAGAAGCTTTTCTGTTAGCAGTGTGAACATGTCACAGCAGCGCCGAGCAAACGCACAGAGTAACGTCATAACATCATTTTAAACACACTTAAATGTATCTAATATGTTAAACAGAGCTGCTTTACCTTATATATCATATATCATGAACGGAAAAAGCGGAAGTGCGCGCACACGGAAATTGTGTCCCGTCCCGTCATTATAAAAGTCCCAGTACTCGCTAGCCGTGTGTTTGTGTAACAATCGCTCCAGCGGCCGTGCTCAGCTCCACAACACTCAGTCCTGCTCTGCTTTACACTACAGTAACGTTAATACCCGCATCCATGAACATGATTTCTGCCCGAGTCCTATTTTCCACCGGCTGTGAGGTGAAGACCACATGTCCCAAGATACTGCGCTCACACTTGGCGTCATCAAACTACGCCTTTGTTTAGAATAGCCGCCCTCCAGTGGACGGAAAGTTGCATAGGGCACCTTTAATATGTCCTAACATTTTATTTTGATAGCTCACCAATAGATATTCTACTGACTATAAATAACTTTGCAAGTACACATTACTTAGTATTAATTTACACATTAATTAGTTAGTAAAATGTCTGAAGTGGACCATTGAAATAAAATGCAGCAAATAAATATATCATACTTCACTGCTCAGTACAGTATACAAAAAAAAACTTTTGTCTGTCAAAAGTCTTTAACATCTTAATGAGTATGTCAACGCGTGACAAGATTGATCACCAAGTCAAAGCCGTCAGTTGTGACAAAAGTTCTGTGATGTATTTCGTACAGACTGTCAAAGGACTCTTGATGTTGCACAGTCTGTCTTGATTTTGCTTAAGGTCTCACCCTGGGGTTGTATCATACAATCTGACAACGAGGACAGACAACAAATTGCATGGTGTGCAGTCTGCGCACTGAGCTTTACACTGCACTCTTAAAGATAAAGGTTCCAAAAGGGATTTCACAGCGATGCCATAGATTAGAACATGGGTTTTCAAACTTTATAATGCCAAGGACTCCAAATATGATTTGCTTTATTTTGGAAATTTTAAATGGAAATGAAAATTTCCTTTATGAGAGACCCCCTTCCTAAAGATAGATTTATGCAAGAATTTTTTTTTTAACTGTTAGATAAATAGTAAGTGTGACAATATAAATACAACATATTGTTTCCAAACTTAAATTGGATATACTTAATGTTGAATCTATAAACCTGAAGATCATTTTTCAAATAAAAATGATTTGTATAAGCAACTTTCCATATACAATAAATGTGTATGTAAGCAGCATGCATAGTGCTTTAAGAATACTGCCTTATGGCTAGTGCTGGGTAAGTTACTCTAAAAAAAGTAATTCATTACTAGTTACTAATTACATATTTAATAGTTTAACTAGTTTACTGTACAAATTACCGGAAATTTTCAGCCGAAAATGGCCCTAAAGCACGTTTTTATCACCGAAACAATAAGGCCGAAATGTTGTGATGACGCAAACAGAAACCGACCTGCACGTGCTTGTCTTTAGCAACATATCAGTGGTGTGGACGTATGTGGTTCATCTCACATCTGATGACGTGACATCTCACATCACATATCTTTAATAAGGGTTGTAACTTGAAAATAATACTTTGATTATGTTTAGGTCGATGCGTGTTTCTCAGTGATACACTACAACAACAGTGAGCAAAACGGTCTCTCTTTGTAAACTTTGATCAATGCATGCGAGTGCTGCCATATGTCCGAATAAGGCCAGTTATTTTCACCGTCATCACGTGTGTCGTCAGAAGACGCGAATGAGGACTCGCGCACGCTGAGAAGATTTATCTCTGTGCATCATCCGAGAGTAGTTTAAAAAGTTAAATATGCTGTTATTTTATATTTGATTACTTTATTAAATTTCTGTACCTTTCTGTAGGCCAGTAGGCCTGTGCATTATTTAATGTACACATAAGTGAGGTCAAGTTAAACATTTTAGTTTTTATTTTATTTTATACTGTGCATTGTTGCAATGTGCTAAATAAATATATGCATAATTTGTAATTTATGTATTATTTGAAACTTTAATATAATTTATGCAATCACAATGCCTGGATTTTTAGTAAATTTATACAGTCAAATTAATCTTCTTAACTGACCAAAGTATTACAAATGTGAGAAGGATACATAAAACATGCATTTTAAGTTAGACTTTAAATTTTGATGTTAATTCCACTATATATGATTGTTCTACAGTCTATACACAGTGTTTAGTTAAATTAGCTCAGACGTAACTGTAATTCAATTATAGGTAAAAAAAAAAGTTATCCCTTACTTTACTTTTTCAAGGGAAAAGTAATTTAATTACAGTAACTAATTACTTGGTAAGTAGTTCAACCCAACACTGCTTACAACCCCAGTGAGCAAAATAAAGGGGAGTATAGAGAAAAAAAGAAAAAAAAAAACTCACTAAAGATACAATGCAAACATATACAATTCTGGAAAGCATGCATACGGCAAGTCAGGAGAGAAACATAGACTTTATCCTTTTTCCCTTTGTCTTTATATTCGCTGCAATTTTCTGGGGACCCCTTAGAACCTTCTGGATGACCCCTGGGGGTCCCCGGGCCCCATTTTGAAAACCCTTTTCATAGAAGAACCACTTTTGGTTCTCCAAAAAACCTTTCAATTAATATTTCTTTAAAAAAAACAACAACATTTATTTCTGAGCATGAAGAATATTTCTTGATGTGTTTCATGAAATGGCAGAGCAAGACAGTCAAATGCCAATTGGCAGAACACAAAAATAGCAGAACTATGACCCGAGACCTCAGCTGTCCTTGGTCACCCGGGTATTGAGGGCACTTCATTATCTGTCCTTCTCCAGTGTAGCAGCTTTTTCAGACCCAATTTATGGCATGTATTCAGTTTGCTCTTTCCTCCACCGTTATACAATTGCACAAGTCATTATGAAATAAATCAAAAGAATTATCTTTTTCAGATCAGACGTTAAGATATCACCCCATCTAATTAGATAGATATATAGGTTTGTTTGAGTCCTTTTTTAGGTTACCAGAATAAAATAAACATAGTACAAATACATAGCCTAGTTCTTTTTTCCCCTCTCAAGTTGGAACAAAACATGAGATTTTTTTATTTTTATCAAGCTTAAAAAGATAGGCTTTGATGTCTGATTGTGTAATAATTTATTCAGTATTTCACAGGTAATTATTAACAAGAAATGTATACATATTGACCAAACACTTTGTGAGTACATGAAATGAACTATTACAGTAGTATACTATATCTCGATATACGATATTTTGCTATATCACGATATACAATATATATCTCGATATCTTTACAGAAAAAATAACCCCCTAAAAACAACAGCAAAAACAAATATGCCAAAAATCATAGCCTTTTTTTTGTAGCCTTCTTTTCATTCATTTCATGCTTTCAAAAGATGAATCAAAGACTCCCTTTTTTACAGTTAAAGTAAACAGTAAGCATTTTGCAGAAAGATTGGGGCATAACTGGGATATAAATAAACTGATTTTGTCATAACACCACTTCCTGTTACATTTGTATCAAAATTCAAACAATAGGCTAGATGTCGTGCTCTTTACTAAAGTGTGACTGAACGCCTCATCATGCGGATCATGTAGGCTACACGTGAGGCGAGCTTCCCTTCTTTTCCAGTTACAGAACGAAATATGAACGCCAGAAGGTAGGCTATATGATACAGTACAACTTATAGAAGAGCACTGTGTCTCAGGACACCCGGGATGAAGAGTTTTTCCCTTAATGGTTAAAACATGAATAGACCTATTCATCCTGTGATAAAGCTGACAAAAATAATAATAATGATATTGCAATAATTTTTAAAGGTTTTTCAAATATGCGATCATTTTGACATTTTAACCGAAAACCATGCGATCAGTTAGACTCAAATCATAAACTGACATGATTGCGACTGCGAGTGCGCCTCAATCACCTGACTGTGGGTGAAACTTGTGATTTGAACATTATGAATGAACATTAATATTTCTATATGAATTTTAGCAATCAGTTGTGTTAGTAGGAAAATCGTGGTCTCTAAACTAAGTCTTAAACAACGCACACGCTTGTCAACATGATACCTAATCCTAACCTGGTTGCGGACGCCGCCGTGTTCAATGAGACCACACGCGAGGGGAGGGGGAACAAAAGCAACGAGGCGGGAGGCGTGCGAGCACAGCACAGAGAAGGCAAACAAGCAAAGTGGCGGAATCAGAATTAAATATAAACAAAATATCAATATACGTAATGTCAAAATCCATTTCGAGTTAACAAAATATCTCGATTTATTTTAAATATCGAGATATCGCGCACCCCTACCCGACGCATGATGTATTAATGTGGAAGCATAGAGGATAGAGCAAAACAAAATGAATTAAAGTCTGAAGCCCTATTCGGACCGTATTTGTCCATTAAAAATACATTTGCGTGCCACCTCAGTGATAAAACTTGTGCGTTCGGATGGTGATTTATTCATGTTGGAGGAGCGAGTTTTGTGATCCTACAGCCCCGGGTATACGTGTCTTACAGGTAGTCGTGTCCATGCAGCTTTCAAAGTATATTCAGCCGTGCCCACGGATGGCCGAGTTCAACACATGCGCAGTACAATTTTTTTATACTCTGCTCCGAAGACAGCACTGAGTCGTGTCTTTAACAGGGTCGTGTCACTGAGTCATGTCATAACCTCCTGGAAGCCGTTTGGGTTACTATTAAGATAGACGAATGCACTTTTTTAAGTTTTAAAATCTATGGTACCATTCACTCTCATTATTAAGCTTGGGAGAGCCAGGATATTTTTAACATAACTCCAATTGTGTTTGAATGAAAGAATAAAGACATTCAATTATGGGATCATTTTTTAAGAATTTGAAGTTTTCAAAAGAACAACAAAAAAAAAAACTTTTCAATTAAGTTTGTCTTTTCATGAATAAAACCAATTTTTAATATTTATTTCCCCCCCCCCCAACTTCATATTAAGAAGAAAACCTATATCATTCTTTAAAATGTTTTTTTTTTGTCTTGTGGAAAAGGTTACTAGGTGTGATTCATGATCTGGGAAATGATAATTTCCCAGTTGTGCCCTTGAGAAAGGCCTCTAGGGTGCTCTAGGTGTTCTGTCCCTGTAAAATATGTACTGTCACTTTGGATAAGAGAGCATCTGCTTAATGACAGATTTGATACATGTCTCTTCCCATTAGGCAAGGCAGGATTATATCATTTAGACCATCCGGGCATGTCAAGTGGCACTGCAAATTGAGATTCTGTTAATTTACTTTCTAAATCCCCAGATGTAGCTCTATTGTAAATAACGTTATAAGGACATTGTCTGACCAGCCTACCACTGGGTGTCCCATTGACTGGCTCACTGTTCCTATGTTCCCCATGCAGCAGAAATTAGTCAGAGAACTAAGCTGGATTTGCTGTAGCAAGACGGCAGTGCTCCCATAAATACTAGTATACCACCCAAGGGTGAGTGTTAATGGACCGCAGTTAACAAGGTTTCGCCAACACCATTTCTTCGCTTTTGTAAGGAATGATCACTGGACCCTGCCCACATTGAGAGTGCTCCATTTATCTGTGGAGACCAGACTTTATGCTCTGAAAAGGACCAAATAATATACCCTACTCATAACATTAGGCCTATTACTTTAGCTGATATATAACTGAATTATTGCTGACGAATATGCTGAACATATAGGGCTTCCACACGGAACACACAAAACATATACTTTTAAGGCTGATGTGTGTAGTTTAGGTTCTAAAGTACTTTCTTCTATCCCAGCTTAAAGTGTTGAGACGTATAAGTAAGCCATTTGTAATCAGTGGCTCTGTTAGCCTAGAAATCTAGACGCACCCTAGCGGCAGCAAATCTAATCTGCCCGCGAGTGTCGTCTAGCAACTCTCAATACCCTTCTGAGCTGTAATTGCCAAACTCTTGCCGGGCCAATCACATCGTGTATAAAGTTGGTGGGTGGGGCTGTAATGACGACGGCCGAGTTGTGTTTGCGTGCTTCTAGTAAACACAGAATCTGGCTAGCGGCGGTCTTTCGAATCAGCTTTGACCGCGATTCAGCCCTGTCAATGGTGAGTTTCCAGACCAAACATCTTTATGTGGGTCTGGCTTGTTAGGCTATGGCTCTGTGGCAATTTCAAAACATTAATCTGCTTGTGCTGCTAGAAAATTTCAACTTTATCTCAGCCAATAGCATAAGTTTGGGGTTGAACTACCTGCTTGAATACCCATCTTTACGCATGAGAGGTTCATATATATGTATAGCACCTTTGAAGATGACTGACATATATATATATATATATATATATATATATATATATATATATATATATATATATATATATATATATATATATATATATATATATATATATATATATATATATATAGGCACATTATATTTCACCTGCAGCAGCATTGTGGAATTTTGTAATGACATGTTTGGCCATTAACTTTTAAATGCATCATTATTTAAACTGCAAACACATGAGGAGAGTCTCTGCATTAAAGACCCACAAATGGCAAATCAACGTGCGGCTACATTTCTTTCTGATACGGTAGGAAATTAAACTTAATGTGGAGGATTTGAGGATTTAACTGTGACGAATGATTGACAGGACATTTTAAACAGTGATGAGATGCACGTAACTAAGCGACAGAGTCCATTAAAGATGATGAAGTAGTATGTCCCGAAGCTTGCATACTTTTCTGATACACACTCAAAAGTATGTACTTTCTTCACAAAAAGAGTGCATACTTATAGGATGTAGTATAAGTAGGCGAATTGGGATGGAGCATGTGTAAAAACATCTTGGATAAATAAACCTAAAAAAATAACATTAACTGCAGAAAGGCCACACTGCAGACAGGATTTGCATTTCACATGTTGGCAAATCTAATTAAAACGGCAAAATTGCCTGTGCAAGCATGCTCTAAGTACAGCGTAACATCAATGCCCTGGAAAAAAATAAAAATTTAATATAGAATATACCTTTCTAATAAATACAAATAAATAACTAAATAAGTCAGAATTAGGTCTCAAGGTGCAGAACAAATGTGTGCAAAATAAAGTGCAGGGGAGCATATATTCAAAACACAAGCCTAAAAAATAGTTCAATTAGATAATAAAAATTTTAATATAATAAAAATAAAGAAATTATTAAGATGATGTTAGTTTAGCCAGAATGGTCAGATTTGTCTTTTTATCTGCAGAGACAAAACTGGAATGGCAGTTTGCAGCATCCAAAAATCAAATTAGAGCCGGCTGAAATGTTTTGAAATTACTTGTACCTTACCTGATCGGGTCTTTCACTCTGACTGTGTCTGTTTGAGTATTTTCATATTGTGTGCAAGGAAAACCGGTAGTTCTATGTGAAAACAGACATTAACCCCTTTCACACAGCAATCCCTGGAAAATATCGGGACTTTACTGGTAAATACACAAGAGTCTGCTCGCATAAGCACCAAAATGCCAGTCAATTCTGTGATGACAGTCATCTTGAAATGCTTTGTCGTTGTCTTCATTCGCCTGCATGAGAAAAAGTGCTTTAGTTTTTTCTCTGTTCAATTTCGACAACATATTTTTACATCTTAATGTAAGGCATAAGGGGGTAATCAAGCAGAATGTGTTTTGCTCTCAAATACATGAGACGTGCAAGCATAATAGTATCCAACTGCAGAGCTCAACACCTGATAAACTGAAAAGAAAGCTGGGTCTCGAACATATGCTCAAAAAAGCTGTGAGACGTGCCATGGAAAAAGCTAGAAGACATGGCTCAAAGATCAAAGTAAAGTCTGTGTGTGTGAAAGGTGCTATTGAGCACCCCCATATATAGCCAAAATGGCATGATCCTTGTTTCATAGCACCCTCAGAGAAGATTTGACTGTGAGATTGGTGGTCGAAGCATTGAATCTTCGACTGTTTGGTGTCACCCCTACATATCAAGCCATCGAGTGTCTCTCAGCCTAGGCCTAGCCGTGGCACTAGTCAGACCCCCATCTGTGTTTTTGGGCGATTGAGCATGTTGAATTGGGGGCGGAGCCAGACCGTGAGAGATTACTCTGATTGTCAGATCAGCTTAATGAACCAGTGCGTGTAAAATAAGAAACGTGTAAGCGAAACTATGTAATCAAGAGGGCGCACGCAGAAGGCTCTTCTCATTTTTCATCTTTATCTCATCTGAGCATTCCACAACGTAAATATTTACATATCAACATGCCCATCTGGAATTAAGTGCAGATCGCCTGTGGTGAGACTGAAATGTAAGCAAGCACTATTGTTTACAGTTGGTATGTTGCAGTTCTAAATGTTTCAGTTCCCTATTTTTAAATTACAAATAAAGAATACTGCCATTTGCTGGATATGGAGAGTTACATCCTCTTACCCACATGCAGAATAGAATGTCCATGATAGTTGGCCAGCGGCTATAGTCTTTAAGGTATGTTCAAACGCAACTTTTTGGCCTATATGTCGGTGACTAGAGGTGAAACCTCAGTTGGCTTTTTCCGCCACTAATTATTTGATTTTGGTAGACATTTAATCCAACTGAAATCATATAAACATGGTTTAATCAAAGTCAGACTAACAGATTGAGTGCATTGACTTAATTCAGCATGTGTATGTACATATGAACTGGAAGACAATTGCATTTAAAGTGCACTTGCTTCAAAAGACACGGCACACATTTTTATGTTCGATTATGCATCGTGTCAAACGACCATAGCTTGGCTACGCAAAAACAGTGGCCTACACAGACATATTTCTTGAAAAATTAAGCATTGGAAAAGCAGTAGTAGGCCTACTGTACCTGTGGGACCATTTAGACAGAGAGGGCGACGGAGTTACTTGCAAAATATGCTATGTGGTATTAAAATACAAGCTAGTGACTAGTGGAAAACAAATGAAAGGCTGAGGCCGGCAACTCTAGCGAGGCCTGCTATTTTTATTTGATGAAAAAAAAAAAAAAAACTATTCCAGCTCTTTAAAGCTTCAAACAGATTCAGTTTATTAACTTAATTTGGTAATTATTTAAGTGAAAATGTTTAGTGTAGGCCTATTTATTTAGTGCTTTTGTCAGAAATGCTGGAGGTGTGTGAATTTTATATTGTGAATCCAGGTTCTGTTGTTGATCTGTTATGTATACTGCTGCTTGCACAGTAAAATAAACACGTGTTTTTTTTTTTTTTTTGGTAACATACACTCGTCAATTGTATTTTTATTTAATGCCAATTCAATTATATTATCTTATCAGTTGAAGGTTAATAATCGGATAATAAACGGCGGTTGTCGGTCAAATGAGCATCCCTATCCTGTACAGATCTACACAGGTTTGTAACAAATTTGCATTATGGTATTCATTGGCGCCCCTTTAACAAAATCTATTTTACCCGCCCCCTTAAACACTGTATTGTAGCTGAGGCCTGGAAGAGTTTGGTTTGTGTTGTTGACATGTCTTCTGCACTGCAAAAACAAATCCACATAGCATGCACTTCCAAAGTATGACGACTTTAGCTCAAATAATTATGGAAAAACAACAGACTGTAAAAAAAACATGGACATAGTGTCTGAGACATCACCCGTAGGTTTCTGAAGAGCATTTTTGAATCCCAAAAGTGGGCGGAGCCAGCCAGGACCATCTTAGCAGCACATCACTCGGACCTGGGTGGACTAACAGACAGCAGACAAACGGCTAGTAGTTTTTTCTACTGTAAAGTTGGGCATTTTAACATGGGGGATATATAGCATTGACTCCCTTTTGGAGCCTGGTTCTAGCGACCAGCCCGATGAATTGCAGTTTAAGTCACTTCTTTGTTGGATTCAAGAGGTAAAACCTATGTCATCATTACTATTCAAATCACCGTGTGTACAAGTGCTGAGAAATCCTCCGGAGCTGAAGTTCAGATATAGAAATGACCATTTCGTTTCGGAGCTGAAGACCAATCAAACATATTCTCTGCTATCTGACCAATCAGAGCAGAGTAAGATCTTGGAAAGGAGGGGGTTTAGAGAGGGCTGAATCCTTTATCAAACAATTCCAGACACTAAAAGAATAGAGGTGATGCTGCTTTGTGTTTTAGAGCTTAACATCACAATATGTAAGATTTGGGGATTTAAAATATCCAAAAAACACTTTAATAATGTTATTTAGATTTTGTTGACTAGTGTACGAACATTATCCCAAATGTTTCCAGGAATGTTTAAATCCAGATAAATAAGACATTTTAACCAGGACCATGTGCCCCACCTATCAGTAACGTCATACCTCTGTTACCCTTGAATTTATTTTGTAGAAACCATGGAAACACCAAATACGCTTATATTATACTAATAATATATATATATTAATAAATATATTAAGTATATTTTTATTTATTTATTTTGTCAAAAATAGGAGCTTTAGGATATCTTTGAATTAATTTCCTTCTTCAGGTGCCTAATTTGCAGTGGTTTGCCCTACAATGTTAAAGTGTGGTATTATTATAACATTATTGGAAGTGGTTAGCTTTTTGTTTTTTCACATGAACATGTTTCAATTATCTCGGATCTGATAATTGCTCTGTAAAATCATGAATTTTCATGTAGAGCTCTGGCCTATATAAGCTGAAATAAAAAAAGGAATAATAGATTAATAGAATAACAAAATAGACTTGGAAATGGGACGCTGAATAATGTTTGCTTTTGTCTGTTGCTTAGAAAAGCACAAATTGCAAGAGCCACAAAGATTGATGGAACAATTCTACATAAGAAACCTGTTCACTTCACCTGATTTCTCAGAAGCTCTTGGTATTCAAGTGTACTCATCTCACACTGTAAAAAAGTTCCTAGATCTTCCTCAGTTCAGAAATGTCATGTAGTATCAGAAGGTTTCTGCATGTGCTGTGTGGAGCTGTCTGCCGATACAAGCCTAGGTATACATTTCTGTTGATTCCTCCAGGGGCCCTACAGCTCATGTAGGCAACACACAGGAAGAATGTACAAAAGCCCTCTTCTCTCAGATTCCAGATGCAGAAAAAGATATATAGTGATCATCATGGCAGAGTTTTGGTCGTTTAGCAAAACATTTTATTAATTTGTGAGTGATGTCACCTCAGTGTTGCTGTCTTTGACAGTTGATTAGGAACAATGTGCTTCTCACCATATAAGTGGTCAGTCTTTTCCCTGACACATTCTCTAAGAGTCTTAACATAAATTCCTTTTGACCAGCTGAAATATGTTTTGACTGGAACTGTTTTTTAATTCTATATTTCACATGCATGCAGTTTCTCCGGTATTTGATTTGAGACTCTTAAATTCCTGTAATGTATGGGTACAAAATCTTGTCACTTAGTAAAAAAATAATAATTTTTACATGTAGACCTCTGTGTTCTTACAGAGCTGGCCCTATTCATGTCCAGGTTAAAGATGCACTTATTTAGACTTGCCTTTAACACACTGATGCACTCTGTCACTTTCAGATTTTTTACCGCGCTTAGTGTATTTTTGTGTGATATTTTTCTTTTTCTTTTGGTTATTATTTAATGTATTTATATATTTTATATTGTAAATGTTATTCTGTTTTAAATGTAAAGCACCTTGATCCTCCTTTGGATTGTTGGAAGGTGCTATAGAAATAAAGATTGATATGTGTAATTAATTAATTAATTTATTTTTATAGTAAGAAAACATTTTATTTTATTACCATACACTGATAACTAGCTACTACATTTACCAATAATTTAAGGGTGAAATAACAAACTATATCATATAGTATATAAAATTATAATGCACAAGTGACTTTAGACCAAGTTTCAGTTGAAAAGTAGCGCAGTGACTTCTTCTGGATCAGATTCAGAATGATGATCAAAACACAGATGGAGTAGATTGAGTCCAGCAACACAAAACACAGAAAAACAGAAACACAGAACACATTAGTCCAGCAACAGTCCTAATGTTTGCACAGTCATATAGCTTGTCCTCGGTCGACATTAGTTTCACCATAGTTTGGATTTATATGCCATTTAATGTTGGTGACCGCGTTATTTTACATATGCATATGATTACATAAGATATTGCTTGTTATTACTCTTTCAGAAGATAGTGTACTCTTTGCGTAATAGCTCGCCCTACCGTATAACAGTGAAACACGAAAAGCCAGACATTTCCGTCAATGGCAGGAAAGTGTTATCTCATAAAATGATGAACATTTTCTGTCAATGGTGGGGAAAGTGTTGCAAATGTTACAAAATTACAAAGCAAAAGCACTGTGTTAATGTTCACCTATGCTGTTTGTCCTCACTTCTTTTAAAAAATGTCAAGCAGTGACTATGGTTAGTATTAACTTTCATTCAAAGCTTGGTCTATATCCAGCCATATAATGGGATTTTAAGTTTGAGCTTATTAAGTATTCCAATTATATTAATGTGACCATGGTCATTACAAAACCTAATTTAAATAAATTTGTCAGGAAACTATCATGTGAGTCTATGCTCAAATCCACGTCATGAACATTAAAAACCTCTCAAACAAACATTTTGCATTTGAAGCACATATAAACCGGAGCAACAAACAGGCACACTGCATTGGAAATTAAGTGTAATTTTTTGCTTTGCTTTGCAGGGTCTGAAGGATATGTGCATTTATCATGTGTACATATGCTTTTTATGACTAATTTAGATGCTAGGCGACACGCTGTTCTTTGATTTAATGTCTACGTGTTGAAAGATTGAAAACTGGAAACAGAATTATCTACAACTTCCTCTTACCTGAGACACTCCAGAGCGTTTTATTTCTGCAGAGCTGTTTGTAATGCTGACTCATTCACAGACACTGCTGGACATGATATTTTGCGATGTGCGGCAGTGGCCCCTCTTTCATTGTGTGCATTTTAAAGACCCCCAGAATCCCATTGGCTCATGGGTAAATATAACAAAAGAGAAGCATTTTTCCTTCTCACCAAAGATGTTCCAACCTTTGTCATGCTGGTTCATGAAGTATAAGAGAGAGACTTTCTTCAAATCCCTTTGAGCTTATATGCATACAGTACCTCTGCAGTTTTGTATATTCTTTAGATTTATGTCAGTATTCCTTTGCTTCTTGCTTGATAGTAGAAGGGGGCAGAATATATCGAGACTTGACGCAATTTAGTTTCAAACCTGCTCAAAAAACCCATAAAAAACTGTGCGCGACTTTTGAGTCTTTTGAGCATGAGGTCTTGTGCTATTAAAGGGCATTGGATAAAGGGTCTGGTGAGCACACATTGATTAGACTATGTTGATGAGTAGCCCCTTCAGGTTTAACACCCCTGTCTCACCTCCCTCTATTAGATCTCATCGTATTTTACAGCAGGTGGTCCATATGTCTCTCAGCACTGCAGGCTGTTGCTGTGTCAGTGCCAGTGTCAATGATGAGGGGTGCAAACCATTAGCCTGTCATTGACTGGGCCGTTTAGTCAAGGGGAGCGATTGGGTACTACATGTATCTATCCATGCATGATGTAATGATCTCCCTTTGAGCATGTGCCAGACGTATGTCCTTTGCAGAGGGTTTTGTTTTTGCTGGTAGTACTTTTCCAGTTCTTGGGCTGTAACCATTATACCCATTAAGCAGGACACAACCACAGATGAATGATCGACACATTATTTAGTGGGTTTTTCAATAGCCAATTCTCCATCTGTTAAAATGGGAGGTCAATGAAAAATATATACACTGAACAAAATTATAAACACTCTTGTTTTGGCCTGCATTTTTCATGAGCTGAACTCAAAGATCTAAGACTTTTTCTATGCACACAAAAGGCCTATTTCTCTCAAATATTTTTCACAAATTTGTCTAAATCCGTGTTAGTGAGCACTTCTCCTTTGCCGAGATGATCTATCCACCTCACAGGTGTAGCATATCAAGATGCTGATTAGAAAGCATGATTATAGCACAGGTGTGCCTTAGGCTGGCCACAAGAAAAGGCCACTCTAAAATGTGCAGAGTTATCACACAGCACAATGCCACAGATGTCACATGTTTTGAGGGAGCGTGTAATTGGCATGCTGACTGCAGGAATGTCCACCAGAGCTGTTGCACGTGAACTGAATGGTAATTTTTCCACCATAAGCTGTCTCCAAAGGCAGTTCAGAGAATTTGGCAGTACATCCAACCGGCCTCAAAACCGCAGAACACGTGAAACCACACCAGCCCAGGACCTCCACATCCAGCATCTTTACCTCTAGGATCGTCTGAAACAAAACTCCCCTGGACAGTTGCTACAATGATTGTTTTGCACAACCAAAGAATTTCTGCACAGATATTGTCAGAAACTGTCTCAGGGAAGCTTATCTGCATGCTTGTCGTTCTTATCGGGGTCTACCTGAATGCAGTTAAAATTTTGTGTAATGATATTATTGACAAGTGTTTTACAAAATAATATGTTAAAGTGCTAATGGCAGGTGCAATGCAATAGATATTTAATAGATATTTGAAATATAATAATATTAAATATCTTTAATATTCCTGATTTTAGAGGGTTTTCTTTCTATCTTATGGTGTAATGGGAATTTTGAAAATTGGTAATTTGGAAATGTATCAAATGATATTAAATATTCAGTCGGTTAATTTCCCCCATTTTACATTTAGATTACATTTGCTGTCAACTAAAAGTTAATCTTTAAAAACACTAAATATGTTATTACATTCATTCATTCACTCACTCACTCATTTTAGACAAAATAAAATATAAATATAATTTAAATATGCCAAAGCTGATTGAACATTGGTGAGAATATTGCTTTAGAATAAATAATATTTACAAAAAAACAAAAAAAAAACTAAGCTTTATTAAATAAAAATCTTTATTAAAATCTCGATTTACTTGTAAAACAGATTTAGCTACTTGTTCACAAGCATGTGAACAGGATCAATGTCGAGCCCTGGGGAAAGGAAGATAAAGGAGGTATACCTTGAATGCAATGTATATCGCTTTAGGTTAAAGTACATTAATGACAATAGTTATCAGCCATAAATGAAAAAAAACAAAAAAACATCCCTACTTGTAATAGACTGTCACTAGAAAATATTACAACTGTGAAGTCAACACTGTAACATTGGCTCAACCAATGGTCTGATTTCAAGGCAAAAACATTTTTTTTTTTTACACCAATGGGGTGTGTTTGAGAAACCATTGGTTTTACATTTTTGACATTTTATGATGGGGTAGTTTCACATTATTTCAAGCATCTGCCTTTGTTTAGATGAATTCTAAATATCTTTTAATATTCCTGCGCAGTTGCATCCTGTTTTTCTTGACATCTAACATTACATTTGTCCAATGTCCAAGCAAGGGTGTGTAAGTTTTGGAAATATTGTGGAACTCGGAAGAGCTTCAGTTAACTCAGTTTCCTCATCTTTTGCTCCATGACGTCATACTCCAGGGATCTGCAGTGAGGATTTGGGAGGCTCTATGCCCCAGGCATCAGGAATTAGTCACCTCTTATCTTCAGTGAGCAGCTATATTTCCCTCTAATCTTATCTCACAGTCAGTGTTTTTTAAAGACGGGCTCCAATGTGAATCCCTGTGCCTTCAGAAACATGCTGAACACTGCATTGCACCTGCCATTGGCAGCAATTTGTATCTCTGTCCTAGATAAAGACATAAGGTGACACCACTTTCTTGAATTCACTATTTAGCTTGTACTTTAAATATACATTTCTATAAATAAATTTCTGTTAATTACTCTTGTAATATAGCCTGACAAGCCAGACCCACATCAAGATGTTTGGTCTGGAAACTGACCATTGACAGGGCTCAATCCGAGGGACGGGATGAATGTCGTCTTTCAAACTCTCTCTGCAGGGGGTGCACGCGATAGGATAGCGTTACAACCAGCCAGAGCAAGGAAGGTGAAGCAGAGCTAGTTGAAATAATAAACTTTCGCCGTATCCGGTCGGCAAAACTCAGAACACATCTTCCCTTCTTAAGAATGACTTCAGTGCCGTTCTTTGTTCTTTTCTCAGAGAAAAGCTTAACTCCAAGTCTTCCAGAGTCGTGATCAAAGCTGATTCGAAAGATCACCGTTCGCCAGTTTCTGTGTTTACTAGAAGCACACAAGCGCAACTCGGCCATCATTATGTTAAGCTCCGCCCACCGACCCTATACACGATGTGATTGGCCAGACCAGAGTTTGGCTTTTACAGCTCAGAAGTATATTGAGAGTTGCTAGATGATACTCGCGGCAGATTAGATTTGCTGACGCTAGGGTGCGTCTAGATTTCTAGGCTTCTTGTAATAGGCATACTGTCTGTCCTAAATAGTATGTGAGATTATTATTATTATATTGGGTCCCAAATCTTTCATAGTATATTGAAAATACAATGTGAAAGATTAACAGATGGTGTATTATTTATAAATTATTATTATTTTATTTTAAAAATAAAATCATTTGGGGTGAGGGGTTAGTTTGGCATAATATTTTATTATTTTCTAACAAAACAAAAAAAACTGCTTCATGACTTATTAATGTTTAAACTTTTGCCCACCAGAATATTCAATACACTGACAAGGCATAATATTATGATCACTGACAGGTGAAGTGAATAACACTGATTATCTATCTCTTCATCACATCACATGTTAGTGGGTGGGATACATTAGGCAGCAAGTGGACATTTTGTCCTTAAAGTTAATGTGTTGGAGGCAGGAAAAAATGGGCAAGCGTAAGGATTTGAGTGAGTTTGACAAAGGCCAAATTGTAATGGCTAGACAACTGGGTCAGAGCATCTCCAAAACTGCAGCTCTTGTGGGGTGTTCCCAGTCTGCAGTGGTCAGTATCTATCAAAAGTGCTCTAAAGAAGATACAGTGGTGAACCGTCGACAGGGTCATGGGCGACAAAGACTCAGTGATGCACATGGGGAGCTAAGTCTGTCCCGTGTGATCCAATCAAACAGATGAGCAATTTGTAGCTCAAATTATTTATAATGTAAGAATGTTTTACTTAATGGTTACACCACATGAACATTTTCAAATCATCGTAGTGTATGTAATAATACTGGTAGCTTTTTTCCTTTTTCTTTTGTTCCCCATTTTATGTTTAAAGAAAAGCACAATACAAGCATCACATTTTTACAGAACTAAGTGGGGGTAGAAAAAACAAGCATATTTAAATGACCACCTACATATGACAATATAATCACATACATAAACACATACATACATTGGCTCCAAGGTTTTTTTTTCTACTTAAAAGTTTCCCGTCATAAGCATAATGTGTACTTTGAAGAAAGAAACTACTAAGATGCAAAGTAAGATATAGTTTTCTGGTTAACCCTCTAAATGCTCCAAAAATTATGAGTTAAAATTGAGTTACATGCGGAAAAATGTGGACTACATTGAAGAAAAAAAAAAGAGTCTTGATGTTTTTCACTTGTGCTACACTCATTGCTTTGGAATTCCAAGAAATAAACAATGATTCTAATGCTTTTTGAAAAACTAAGACAGTGTTTCACTACTTTCCAGTGAAATTGCATCTGAATTTGTGACAACTTTTTTTCACATGCGAGTTCCAAATGAAATATAGTAGCACAAGATGAAATAGAATTTTAATAATGCTTTAATGTTTTTTTTTAAGACCTAAGACCATTTCACTACTTTTCAGACTTTTCAAAATACATTTGAATGTGTGTGAAGATAGGCTACAGACAATTTGCCAAAAACAGTGACGGATGATGAAACCCTAAAAAAGGTCAAAGTGCAGATTTTGAAAATGTTTTTAGATATGGATTAAATTAAATATATAAAAGAAAAAAAATAGTTGTTTATTTTTTCTAGCTGTGATTTCATAATTAGTCCTATAGAGGGTTAAATATTCAAAACCATGCTAATATCTGAACACTTAGAGTGGCATTATCGTACAGTACATATAGCATGCATTGTGAGATATGCATATGCAGAATTGTTTTAGAACATTTTGTACACTTACAAAGCAATCTTTCAAGCTGGATGGATGAAAGTAGCAGGAGGAAAACAGTGTACAGTTTCAAACAAAGCGCAGAATAATCCACTGAGATTCCACCTCAGTTTGCCCCCGCAAAGGGATTACATGTCTACCTCGGATCAAAGCTGGGATTTCTTTAATGTGCTCAGAGACGGCACATACTTCAGTCTCCTTCTTTCATTGTTTAGTCATTGACCTTGAATTTGTGCAATTAGCTGAAAAGATTGTTCTCTTAATATCAAGTTCTGTCATTCTTGAGCATACTAAGGGTTTATTGACTCTCTAAGGAGGGACGTCTTCTCTAAAGGTGTTGTCTATTCAGCTTACTGGAGCTGTAATCTGCTTTGTAATGTTTACACAGGCATCTCTAAAGTTTTTCGATCTCTTTCTAAGAACACCCTTTCTTCTGGCACTAGTGTAAATCCCTTTATGTTGAGTCTCCTGATCAGTATGTTATCGGATTTGTTCTCTGGAATGGCAAATGTCAGTGATTCTCAGTAAAGCAACTGTTATGAGATAATCCAGTCCCAGCGGCACTTTGCGAACCTTTGTGAATGCACCTTTTATGTTATACCATTATCTGGCTGTATCCTTTTTTATTACCTGAGTTTTTAACACATGAAGAATTTGATGTAAGAGCATGTCAAGTGTTGTAGTCAGCTCTCCCTGTCCTCTCTCTGCCCACACGAGGACCCCTCCTCTGTAATTAAGCCCGACTGATAAAGGACTTCGACTTGCTGACAAGGGGATGTAAAGTGCTGGCTCAGCGCTGGATGCCCCGTACCAGCCCAGGGTCATCAGTGCAGTGTGTATTTGTGACAGGAAGTGAGCTATTGTTGTGGACCCATTGGTACTATAAGAGTTACAGAAGCCAGATAAAGAGGATAAAGAACTGTTGTGATGCTGTAGAGAACATTTTCCAGAGGTTCAAAGGCTCTGTGTGACCCCAGACGAGGGTCTTATCTAGCAAAACCATCTGTAATTTTCAAGAAAAAAAATACTAATTTATATATACTTTTTAACCTGAGCAGTGCAAGATGATCAATTTAAGTTAAAACGTATTCATTGACCAATGGTTTCGCTAGATATTACCCACTTCCCCGCCAGGTATTGTGCAGAGCCTCTGAAGCCCTTCAAAACTGCATTGATTTGGACCTTCAACATTTTGGTTGCTGTGGAAGTCTATAATGTGAAGAAAAAATCCTGGATTTTTTTCTATAAAAAACGTACTAATGAAATAATCCTTTAATAAATAAGCTTTACTCCAAAAACTACTAGCCTAACATACATTTTAAATATTAATACATACAATAAGAAAATTATGAGCAACAGCACAAATACAACAGAACAAACATACAAATAAAATAAACTTCTTTCCAGGTTTTTCAATGTAGGCCTAGGTGTAGAGTACAGAATCTCCAAAACACATTCGAAGAAGCAGCAGAAACAAGCAATCTCATATAAGCAGATGCATATGAAAATAATGTGATCAACAATAAACAGCAAAGCTGCCTAGTGTTACTGAATGAAATGTCACCCCAGGAAGACCTATAGGACTGTGAAGCTTTGGGGGTGTTTTGATCATCACTTTGAATGCCGTCCGAATGCAGTCTTTGACAAAGACGTTCTCAAAATGTTGCTTTTTTCATGAAACTTACTTACATTAATGTTTATAAAAAAGTGTTATCTGTTCTTTCTTCAGAATCAGATATACAAGATTTTCTGTGGGCCATGAAAAAACAAAAACACACAAAAAAAAACACTAGCAGTGACTGGGAAATTTCATGTTTTCATTCATTTAAGAAATAACCGACGTTGTTTACAATGATAACCAACAAGACAGGCATTTTGACATAATTTCATGTGACATTACGTGTGTCACTGAACCAAACTGAGAGATACGGACAAGTTTATGTCTGCCTGAATATTCAAAATTGGCCAGGCTTTACAAATGCAAAAAATATCAACTTCCCTGAAGATGCAGCATTGGCCGGAGCGGCAAGTGACAGTTCTGTCAACACTGGCCCCCAGGCCATCGGGCAGTCCTTATTGTCATGCCCTGTTTTATATATTATATACACCATCACATATTATACATACTTTACATATCTTATTTGTAACCGTGTTATTGTTTCTGTTTTCTTGGATAAGTGGGGTGACCATATTTTATATAAAATATTGTTGCTGTAATGTGGAAACCTTGAGCTTCTATTTAGGCAATGGGGAAAAAAGTGGTGACCAGAGAATGTCGGACATGTGTTTTCATCAACTTACAGGTTATGAAGTTTATTGTAGGTATGTCGTTGCTCAGTTTTCATTCTCATTTGGCCACAGTGTTATAAAAGATGAAGTGCTTCCTTCGCACAGGCTATTTGAGAAAATATTAGCTATGACTGGATGACAGATGCTAGACTAAAGAAGCTTTTTTTCTCCGATCCTCAAATACATAAGCCATTAGCGTTTATGCTGCAGTCACACAGGGTGTCGCAGTCAATGCTTGACAGAGGGCGTCAGAAGCTTGGTGCTGATGCGACCATCATAGTGACAACAGCCAATCATATTACTTTTCCGGTATTGCATGATCAGAATTGGCTAGTGTCTGTGCTAGGGTATTTGCATAGGTGATCTGATTGGCTTAGGCCTGCATTGATGCATGCATATTTGAAAACTTTTCATCTTATAGCACAAGAGTTTTTTTTTCCAGTTTTTTGTCCAAACTTTGTGCGACACTCCATTTTTGATAGAGGTGGGTGGAGTTATGAAGTTTGACCGACAGTTTGAGGATCCAATGAAGTTACGAGTTTAATCACAAGCTCTCTTTAACATTTAATATGTTTTAATTATTAATATTTAATGAAAACTGAGAGAAGTTTGCTCCTCCACTGCAATATATTATATTGTATCTCCATATTTCCACATTTATATGTTAATTAGTGTTTTGAAAAAATCATATGGGTTTGTTAGACATGAGGAATTGAGTAATGAGTAGGCCTAATTTTTGACAAAATTTCCAGTTTTGGGTGACCTATCCCTTCAACTCTTTGCCCACCAGCGTTTAAAAAAAATTACCAGCCACGGTCAAGGTTTTGTAGATATCTAGACGCACCCTAGCGGCAGCAAATCTAATCTGCTCGCGAGTGTCGTCTAGCAACTCTCAATACCCTTTTGAGCTGTATTTGCCCAACTCTTGCCGGGCCAATCACATCGTGTATAGAGTCGGTGGGCGGGGCCATAATGACGACAGCCGAGTTGCGTTTGCGTGCTTCTAGTAAACACAGAAACTCTTTCGAACTCTTTCGAAAGTCTTTCGAATCAGCTTTGACTGCGATTCTGGAAGACTTGGAGTTAAGCTTTTAGAACAAAGAATGGCACTGAAGTCATTCTTAAGAAGGGAAGATGTGTTCGGAGTTTTGCCGACCGGATACGGCAGATGTTTAATCTATCAACAAGCTCTGTTTCACCTTCGCCGCTCTGGTTGGTTGTAGCGTTATCTTATCGCGTCAGAGGGAGTTTGAAAGACAACCGTTTATCCCGCCCCTCGGATTGAGCCCTGTCAATAGTGAGTTTCCAGACCAAACATCTTGATGTGGGTCTGGCTTGTCAGGCTAAAGGTTTTGACCATTTTCACCAAAATTGAATAGCCCATAAAATATTTTGTTTTATGAATATCTGAGCATGTAAAATATCAAAAGCAAAGAGCTCTCTCTCTTCTTTTAAACAACAACAACATATTCTAGCTTCTTGCATTCCTTTTTTATCAAATCTTGAATGTGGTTAAGTTTCATAAAAAGCTACATTTTTAACAAAAAGCTGAGAAAATCACATTTTTATCAAAAACTGCATTGAGATCAGATTCAGAACGATGATCAAACACAGATGGAGTAGATCGAGTCCATCAACACCACTAATGCTTGCACAGTTCTGTAGCTCTTCCTGGGTTGACATTTCATTCACTTACATTATAGTTTTGATTTATGTGATGTTTAATGTTGATGATCTTGTTATTTTACAACTGCATCTGTGTTTAATCAGGAGATTCAGTACTCATTTAGAAGATGCGTAATAGCCCCCTAGCGTCTAACAGTGAAAACCCGGAAACACAGAAAAATTCAGTGTTTGGCCGGAAAGTGTTTTCTCACAAATAACAGAAAATTCTGTGTTTGGTGAGGAAAGGGTTAAAGATTAAAATGTCTATTCCCATTGACTTTTTCGTTACAACGGAGATCAATAGGAACTATCCCTTTTTTTAATATTCTGATCTAATATGATTTCTGACCTGTAAGGTTGCCAGAATAATAATCATACACTGTTTGTTAATAGGCCAGAGGAGAACTGGCACCCCGACTGAGTCTGGGTTCTCCCAAGGTTTAGTTTTCTTGCAATTCTGTTGCAATATTTTCCTGTTTAACACTGTGAAGCTGCTTTGAAACAATCGTCATTGTAAAAGCGCTATAATTAAATATATAAATAAAGTTGACTTGACTTTAAGTGTTACATTTTAATTTAAAACAGTAGGTTTGATTAAAATACATAATTTACATACTTTTAAATAATAAACATAAAAAAATATTTTCATATACAATAAAGATAACGTGGATTGAAGCAATTTTTCATTAAATATTTATAGAGATATTTTCTAGTATTTGCATCTCCACTTGACTTAATTTTGTTTTGGGCAGGACTAATAAAATACATATTTATTTCTAATTTTCTAAAAGCAACAGAGAAGAGATCATGTATTTTCCCTGGTCTTATTTATTATTGCTGTACTTTTAGAGCACTTAAAGTCTGCAATTTGTCTTTATTTATTGCATATTTTATAATGTAGCTTTTAATTCTCTGCTGATGCATCAGGGCTATGGAAGGAGGATACAGTAGAGGGTCAGTTTACATAGTAAACAATGACATTACAGTTGTTATGGATCCACCGAACAGAATCCTGCCTCATTAACAGCAACAGTACATAAAGCTCCCATGCATTCTGAATACTCCCTGCTCTGTGTGTGTGTTTGTGTGTGCGCATGCACGTTTGTGTTTCTGTACACTGAACATTCCGTTTCTACATGCTAATATCATGCAAATTTAAATCAGAGTTTGTAAGATGAAAATGTATTCATCCACCAGAGACTTGTCAAAATATGCATCATGTGAAGGAATGTTTATTGCGTTATGTTTAACATACGTTACTGTGTTTTTAGTACATGATGGCAAATGTGTCCGAATTTAAGGGGCTTTCTATAAAAGATCCCCTCTTTAATGAGCACATGTGATAGAACCATTAGGACAAGAGTTGACAAATCTAATCTTATTTTATTATGTTTTCCGCCAAGCATCTGGCTCCTCGTTGCTTGTGTTGTTTACAGAATGCTGTATCACGTCCAGCAAAGGCTGTTATGTGTTTACAGAAGCATCAGTTTCTATCCTTTCACTCTAATAAACAGTGATGTGTGCAAACAGAGGTCCACGTCGGAGCTTCACAATTAAATTGACCCGCCCTGGTTCCCCTCTGTTGGCAATAATACTACCTAAACAAAATAAATTAGCCAGTGTTTGTGATATTGCTAAAGAGAGCACAGTTATTATGCTGTCAGGTGATGGCACTGAATTTAGGTTTGATTGATTTGGTTTCTGGCACATTTTTGAGATATTAGAAATATTGGACACTGCAACTGTAGATCAGTAGTTATGGTCTGGCAAAGCTTCATAGACAAATCATTTCCAAAGGAGTGTCACCAATGGACAATGACGTATGCAGAGCGACGGAGAAACGTCTGATACATCAATTCTCTGTTCGTGATTTCGAAAAAGCTGTTGCAATCGCTTCTTACGACTTTTCCCATTGTTGTAAAAGAAATATGGGCCCCACTTTATATTAGGTGGCCTTAATTACTATGTACTTACATCAAAAAAATAACTACAATGCACTGTATTCAAATCGTATTGCAAAGCACTTTTGCTGATATTGAGGTGGGATACGGGTAGAGTTAGGGACAGGTGTGGTGATATGGGTCAGTTTAAGGGTAGGGTTAGATGTAAGGGAAGTGCCAACGGTGTAATTACAAATGTAACTACAAAAAATTAATTACAGACATTAGACATGTGCCGATTTTCGATAATGCGATTTATCATGATAATGAATATGCACAATATTGTTATCGTGGGCACTTTAAAATATTGTAAATAATAATATATTAACAATTTATATTTTTTTTATAATGCACTCAAGAATACTTTGCCCATCAACCGTATAAATGCTCAACACCGCTGTATTCTGCGTCAAAGGGACACGCGCTCAGATATAAACAAGCCCAACGTGCGTTTGCACATGACTGAACCGGTGAAGGAGACGCGCTGCTGAAGTGCCGCTCAGTGACAGCAGAGGGCGCTGATGGAACGGCAGAATGCCACGGTTACCCCGGAAACCAGCAAACCCACCAAAAACGCATGTAGTTTTTAAAACAGCCATTCGTTTTTGTAATCTCAATGTTGTTCATCACAGCACCAAATACTTAATAGGCTATTTATTTTCAAACTTAAACATTTTTATGTTTTAATCTGGACTACAACATGCACTCATGATTAGAACTGCTCTGATTATTTGTTATTGTTCAGTCAAACTTTGAGACATACGACTTCATTATTACCAAACTGACAATGAAAAATACTTGTAAAGAATTAATCATTCTATGTTAATTTCTTAGTTACTGTTTAATAACATTAAATCAAAATAACTTTTTTAATGGACCTAAGATAAAACTAACAATGATCAGTATTTCTTAACTAACATTACCAAAAACATTATACTTTCTGTACCAAATGTAGCTATTGCTCAATCTTAGTTAATGCATTAAATAATCAGACCTTATTGTAATTTGTTAGCCTACCTGTTGTTCTTTATAGCCTAATTCTTTTGCACTTTAATCGGTTTGAAAATTGTACTGTACTTTTGTCTCAATGAGGGGGTCTCTTAATTTTTTTTCCAGAGCTGTATATATTTTTGGTGCTTTGTATTATTGTATTTAAACATTCAGTTATTTTTGTTCTTACAAAAATAGTTCTTAAAGCTGTTATGCTATGGCAACACTTTTTTTTGCAACTTATGTCATTATCGTGATAATATCGAATACCGTGATAAAACGTCATCAATTAATCGCAACATGAAAAATTGATATCGGCAATTGCCTAACAGACATAATTACATGCAGGTATGTTGAAAAATGTAAGTACAATGTAAAAACATGTATACACAATAAGTGCATTGTATCAAATTATTAATTAAAATGTTAGTACATAGTAGTGAAGGCCACCTAATATAAAGTGGGTCCAAAATACGATAATAGCTGGTGTCCAGTCCACCGCCATTCCATTAACACTTTTGCACAATTTAAAAAAAACCTAATAGCATCTCAGACCGACTGAAACATCTTAGATTGACTGTCAAACAGAAAACATCAAGCTCTGATCGCATTTGCCCCGCTGTAAGGCATTTGTATTGCGATCAGAACGCGATTTGCAATATTTAAAAAATAATAATAATATTGAGCATTCTTTGGAAAATTGTGTCTCAAACTTTATTCAAATTCAGTCATTTCAGATGTGTTAGAACAGTTTTAGACTTAAACATAGTTACGCTAGTTTTTCATTTACAATTTGTACATGCCTACCAGATATAGTGTGAGGAAATAAGCACACAAAGGCCAGATCCAGAGCTGCTGTGTGGTGTTAGCGGATGATCACACTTCCCATTCTCCTCATCAGATTAGCCGGTGTAATCCACACTTTGTTAGCCGAGTGTTTTTCTTTGCTCGGGTTTTAACAAAAATTTTAAAGTTTAAATTGCTTAAAACAGACGCGATTGCTGATTTGCGAATGATGTTCCACAGCGTCATCCATCTTTTTAATGTACAATATCTGCTTCACCATCTGCTGTCGTCATTGCGTAAAGCCCACCCCAACGTTTCTGATTGGTGCCGCGATTTAGCCGGATTAGAAATGGGCTTGTATGGGCTCTTTGTCAGACTACTTACAGACTACTTCCAAAAGTTTTATGGGTTTTCCCAGGCTAGTAGATCACTACAAATGCCCATAAATGTATTATTTTATTTTTCATTTGAAATAAGTGCTACTAATATGCTATTTTAAAGGTTTTTAAGTTTGTTTTGTGGTCTCCGACAATAGGTTTACATGAATCCATGGTAAAAAAAAAAAAGAAAGAAAATATAATGAAAATCATAATGTACTGTACATTGCAGCATCTCTTCTTTTTCCTCACTATCTGAAATGGTATGATAAAAGATTGTCTCTATAAACTCCTCCTTTCTGAGAGCCTACTCTGCTCTGATTAGTCAGATTATGATTGGTCTACAGCTTTTTGGAAAGGGAGCACCCATTATCCATTATTTGATTTGCATTTGCAGAACAGAAAAAAAGCATATTCTCAACATTTTGCAAACATAAACAAAGAATCTACAAAAAAATAATAATAATGTAGTCTTCATGTGATATTTATTACCTATATTAATACTTTCATGCGTATTCAAATGAGTAGATGGGAATAGCAAACCTTCAAGGTTGTACTTCATTTTACAGTATGTGCACTTTCAATGTACTGAGTAATGTAAGGTAACTACATGGGTTAAGTTATGATTTAGGGGTAGGTTCAGGGTTAGTAGTTATTACCCAGTGTCACCACGATAAGTACATAATATGTTCATGCCAAACATGACTGTCAAATAAAGTGCTACCATCTTCAGTGTGAACTGAAAGGATGTACTCTTAGGGTGCAAGTTCTTCTCTTAGGGGGTAAAAAAATATATATATCAATGTGACCAGCTAAATATTTTAGCTAACATCCCAACACTGCACTGCTGGGAGCGGCGTTTAGATGAATATGTAATTAAATGATATAATAGAGTAAATCACGCAGTGAAAGCGTGCACTCTAAATGTGCACCCGCACTCGTCTAATCTACTAGACTTTCATGCATTCTCTGGGTGTATTTGAGGGGTATACGTGATAATGTCAGATCGCATCAAAGGCGATCGCACACCCCTAGGGGTGACAGCCAGTGAAGACAACAAAACTGGCCTCATTTGTTATAAGCCTATGTCGGTTTGTGCAGGAAGTCGTTTCAGGCAGTTCAGAATCTGTTTTTTTTTTTTTTCTTTTGGGAGAAGAATAGGGATGCACTGATCCGATTCGGTATCGGCTCCTAGCTGCCATTATTTGCCAGATCGGGTATCATCGGATCCAAATCCGATATAATATTCTGTGTTATTGTTAAGCCCCAGTACCCCCACAAAAGGCACAAAAACATTATAAAGCATCATCAACGATTTGTGCACTATATTATACGTGTTCTGAAGCCATACCATAGTTTAATGTGAGTACAGATGAATATTTAAGTCATTAAATTCAAGTTCACGTCAATGCATGCTTCCCTCCGCTGCGGCTCAGTCACTCTCAATTCAGCTTTAAACTGTGTGTCGCGTTCGGTTACAACAGTCATCACGAAACTATCTTCAAGGTGATTCATTTTTCCTGTTATTTTGCTTGATCTGTAGATAACAGTCTATGGTTTTGCATAAAATGGCTTTATCTGTCTGGTTTTTCTGCTGTAAATCATACTCCTTTCTCTAAAGTATGGATCACAACACTGGAGTAGAGATTGTATTGTTCTTCACACACAGTACCTGAAATGTTAAACTGTTAAAAGAAAAGTCTCAATAAAATATTGCATAGATACACTACGTGTCGATATATCTTCACTTTGTATTTTGAACTTCTCAATGCAGACTGAGCGCTGCGGCTGTGACTCTGTGTTGCTTCAAACGGATCATCCTGAGCACGGGCTTTGAGCCGCTCTATATTATAATACTTTTACGCTATTAAATATTATTAATAGCCTTTCTTGTTCTGCCCTATCTATTATATGTTGCTGCCTGATTAAAAAGATGCGCCATATCTTTAATATAAATATAATTTCCTAGTAAACAGGGCCTCTATTTCAAAATTTATTTACTTGTTTTTCATGAATGTATTTTACAATGTGTAACATTTTACCAGATTTAGAGCTACACTTATTCACTTTTTTGGTTTTCTTAATTTTTTCCCCCACTAGATTTTAGATTTTATACAAATATTGTGTACTTGTGATTTTTCTAGAGTAATTTTTGCTTCTGAATTATCCACTAATCTAATTTAGCCATCATCTAGTTTATAGTAGAATTTTTGTCATATATATATATATATATATATATATATATATATATGTGTGTGTGTGTGTGTGTGTGTGTGTGTGTGTGTTTTATTAGTTGCTTTTCTTTACAATGAAGTCTGTATTAAAGCGGTGGTAAAACATGATTTCACTTTTCTAACTTTAGCTAGTGTGTAATGTTGCTGTTTGAGCATAAACATCATCTGCAAAGTTACAATGCGCCAAGTTTAAAGCAAAGAGAGATATTTGCTTTTTAAGAAATCAATTTCTAAGGACTACAGCAAATGGCCGGTAGGGAACTACAGCCTTTTCCTCCACACTCGCTGACATCAGCAGCTCCAATGTTTACATAAACCCCACCTCTGAGAATATTAAGGGGGGCATGGCCATTTTTTATTGCTTTGGAGAAAAGTAGGCTGGAGTGTGCTAGGCAGTTAGCGAATCAGAACACAGCTGGGCCAGCTAACCAATCTGAGCCCATTGCGTATTTTTGAGGGACTGGCTTCATAGAACCAGCAAACTATCAGACTGTTTTTACAAGGATAGACAGAAAATAGTGTACAATAAAGGTAAAATATATGAAAACAATGCAATTTTTTTAAAACCAAGCATGAACACTTTACAGTGCACCCTGCAAATACAATCAAGCCTTTGAAAGAATGTATTTTACCACCCCTTTAAACAAAACTTTTAACTGACTTTTAAATCCACACACTGCTTAATAACACGCACTTAATGACATCTTTTTTTGTTCTTTTTTTTGTTGTTGTTGTTAATACCAATACTGTCTCTAGGATTTTTTTTTTTTAAGTTATTAATTATAGGCATTAAAAAAATACTTTTAATTGAAGTGAACTTAGAGCAATCTTCACATAAACCCTTTATAATACATTTCACATTGACCTGTCCTTTAATATATCACAAAATGCACAAAAAAACATTGTTTTCATTGTTTTTGAACCATGTGACCTTGCAAACAGATATTTTTAGCTAGGTCTTGCAGGTAAGAAATATACAGAAAATTAATAAAGGTATCAGAAAAAAAGGGCACAATTTTTGTTTAGTTTTTATCCATTTAAATGTTGTCTGAAGCAGCTTTCTGTGTGTATGCTTGTGTGTCACTGACAGGAGATTCATAGATGCGCTCTATTACTATTCTCTATTATGTCTTATCATGCTATATGACATGAATAAGAGCATGATCATATATTGTAACGGTTGCTAAAGGATGATGGGATGATGCGTTAATTGTCTGAAATGTGCTTTAAACTGAGAAAAAAAAGAAAAAAAACGATAATAATAATGGCATGCATTAACACATGAAAGGTAATATTCAAAAAGCATAATAGGGCACTTTGAATAATGGCAACGATGTCATTTATGTTCAAACCATACTACTATAATGAAAGAAATCCCAGACAGAATGTAAAGGCCAGTATGTAGTGATCTGATTCGCTTTTCTGGCAATAAACCAACCTACATTCAAAGACACTCTCATCTCTCAGGCCTTCATTTGGCTGCTGCAACAGAATATATGAACATAGAGCCAAATCATCTGTGGATAAGGCCATGGAAGCGCACTATATCCATTAAAGCTGTTCTCCTAGATCTCATTCTCAAAAGTGGTAATTACCAACCACTCAGTGAAAGCAGTCCAGATCCTCCCAGGCTTCAATGATAGAAAACAGTCATAAAGTAGCTATATATTTTTCGTCCTCCGAGAGAGACTATAATGGTATAGTACAGACATTGCTGTATGTGCAGTGCTCTACTACTTTATGCTCTATACATTTTCACAGGTGCTTTTGAAAAGTTGGAAACTACTTTGAAAACTGTCGCACGACATATATATCCTTCCTTCCTTCCTTCCTTCCTTCCTTCCTTCCTTCCTTCCTTCCTTCCTTCCTTCCTTCCTTCCTTCCTTCCTTCCTTCCTTCCTTCCTTCCTTCCTTCCTTCCTTCCTTCCTTCCTTCCTTCCTTCCTTCCTTCCTTCCTTCCTTCCTTCCTTCCTTCCTTCCTTCCTTCCTTCCTTCCTTCCTTCCTTCCTTCCTTCCTTCCTTCCTTCCTTCCTTCCTTCCTTCCTTCCTTCCTTCCTTCCTTCCCTCCCTCCCTCCCTCCCTTCCTTCCTTCCTTCCTTCCTTCCTTCCTTCCTTCAACTATATAGTACATGCCACTAACAAAATGCACACAAAAGCTATTCAATGTACTTGTTCTTGTATTCGTGTACTTATAATTATATTATACGACTTAAATATTTGAAATTAAGCAAATTAATCTGCAAAAATACTGCAATTTAATAAAGCAACACATACATAAGTACATCAAAACATTAAATACATAAAAAACACACTTCAAAAAACCTACAGCAGAATCAAAATCATAAAAACAGCGGTAGGCTTAGTATTTACTTTGCTAGAAGAAAAGGGTATAAAAAAATGTTGTGTAGCAAAATTCAGGAAAAGTATTTAATTTATTAAAAGATAAAATAGTTAGAAATAAATATTGATAAATGTGTGAAAGACTCATTTAGATAAAGATTACCATTAGTCTAAAAAACATATGTATATAAATAACTTGGTGTACAAAGAAAACGATTGAATTACCATACTTAATTTTTTAGGCGTAAGTGGGCAATTAAGCTCTTAATTGTGTTTCTAAAGGTTATTTTCTGCTCTGTATCAGATAGCTCACACTTTACAAGTGCTTTTTGGCCATCTGGCCCAAACTATCCCAAATGATATGTCTTTCTTGCTAGTAAATACAAAGCATAACTGTTTATGTCTGGAAGTTAAAATGTTCAGATAAAGCAGAAACTCACACTTTAAAGTACGGTATCTGAGCCCATAGAAGAAACCTTAAGTGCACCCGTTGAAAACAAATCTGATGTCAATATAATTTGGGCATCACTCAACATAAAACCTCTCACAGTATAGTGTGTACGTGGCAGTAAAAGCCTTTTCATTCAATGCTTTTTGAGTGGGCTCCAAGATTAGAGGACTATCTCTGCCTATTCCTTTTTTCTCCTCTTTGCCTCTAGCTACGGTAATGGGCTAGTAAAAAAACGACGATGACATTCTTGCATCTTTAAGCTCCTAGAGCTCTTCTTTTTATATCTGTTTTTTATTTAGATTCCTACCCATTGGATGGTACTTGTAGAAAACAACAAAGGTGAAAAGAGTAAATCCGCAGGGTGCCTTCTGATCGGAAAAGAGGCTTGCTTTTTTACTGTGCCATTAATGCTGTCTGGAAAAATGCAATTGTCCTAGTTTTTCATGATCATGTCATCTGTTCACCATACAAGCTTGCATATTAAAATGAAAATAAACGGTACTGTCAATCTGTTGGCCTCTTGTCATCTTGGCGTTTTTTTCTCTGTTGTTATTTCTTATAGCACAATTGATTACTTTTTTAAGACTCTTTCTTACATGACATCTCACTGTTAAAAGATAAATCAATATCACAGAAGATATTCAGTTCTTATCCGCAATCAAATGAAATGCTTGGTGGACGTTGTTGCTGCCCAACAAGGGTCAAGCAGTGGTTTTATTTTTAAGGGTTCAAAAAATGAGAGCAGCACGAATCTGGATTTTTGTTTTTGTTTGTTGTTGTTTGGTTTAAATGAATGAGTCAATGTCTCACTTAGTGTTGTCACGATACCAAAATGATGACTTCGATACGATATCGATATATCGATACTAAATCGATACCACAGTAAAAAAAATAAAAAAATAAAAAAATAAGATAAGATGCTTAATATGACAACAGAACTTGTTATTATTCATTGTTATTTTTTACTAAAAATTCATGTGGCCAGCATGTTCCTTAGGGTTGGGCATCGTTTTGATTTGAACAATTATTGATCAATTGATCAATTACTATTAAAATTATCTCACAAATTTTTGCTATCTCAATGTATTTTTTACAACGGGTAATTGTGTTGCAATAGCTTACACACAGCACAAGAAAGCTTGATTTCGAATGGTAAATTGAATTTAAAAAGACGAGTAAACAGTAATAAAATAAGAACAAATAAACAGATTACAAACAATAGCACAAATAAATGCAATAGAATAGAAAATACAAATTAAATAGACTGCTTTATTTTAAAAAAAATGCATAGTAATTACATTTAAAACAACATTGGATAATGTTCTTTGTAAAAAATTCAATAGCGTACAGATGAAACTATTAAAGTTACACAAGTTGATCAGTCAAGAGCAGTGTGATCGTTTGTCTTTTTGTAGTTTGAATAGCAAATGACTGCGGTCCCTTTAAGACTAACAGACGCATGGATCCTAAACACTGTTCCTGTTACTCGTTCTTCCTGAACTGTTTGCGACTGTGTTTACGTTAATACTCTTCCAGATGTGCACTGATAATTCTTTGAGTGTATTTGACCAATAATAAGCTGGAAAAGGAAGCAAATGTTTGCACTTGTATCATGTCAGAGGCTTTATTACGGTAGGCTGTGTGTGTGTGCGCTTCAGATGTGGAGCACGAAATCTGCGGGGATTAGTAGAATTAATTTATGTGCAATCCCGCGCGAAATTCAGACCGATCACTCACTAACACTAACACACTGTCATGAGGAAAAAGTCCAGCAGAACGCGCGTTCGCCGTGCTCAGAGGTTAACCGGGCTGAGTGAGAATATGCCGGTGTGTGTCAACTCACTGACGGTCAGAGAGGAGAGCGCAGCTGATATCGATACTGTAAAAACTGAGAATCGTATCGTTTCAGATATTCCAGTATCGATATATATCGAAATATCGATATTTTTGACAACACTAGTCTCACTCATAAAGACTTCACTTGTTTCATCATGGGATGAATCCGCACTTTTGAATTAAACTCTTGAATTAATTACTTTAATTTATTTATTATTTAAAACACTTGTCGCCAATATGGATGGATTATTAGTCTTATGTGAACGAACACACACACACACACACGTCTGGTTCACTATCTTTGTGGGGACTCTCCATAGACGTAATGGTTTTTCTACTGTACAAACCGTATTTTCTATCCCTGCCCTAAACCTACCCATCACAGGAAACATTCAGCATTTTTAATTTCACAAAAAAACCTCATCGTGTATGATTTATAAGACTTTTGAAAAGTGGGGACCGCTGGCTGGTTCCCACAATGTAGGTAATCTCAGGTTATACTATCCTTATGGCGACATTTGGTCTACACAATGTAATAAAACAAGGACACACACACACACACACACACACACACACACACACACACACACACACACACACACACACACACACACACACACACACACACACACACACACACACACACAAATGCATACCACATGTCTGCATGACGTTTTTCCAGGTTTTTGATGTTGGGCCTAGTATTGGAGTCCCTTCTCTCGAGTATTGTTTCTGAATACCTAAAGCATGCAAACTAGGTCTGGGTTTCGATTCAAATTTCAAGAATCGATTCGATTCCGATTCTCAAGATCTTGAATCGATTATCATTATACAATCCGATCTGATCCGATCCAATCTTTGAGATTTAGATAAGTGTTTTTAAAGAAAGCATTTTTTCCAGCTGTTACCTGAATATTACAGGACTGTAGTTATGCAACATATTGATACTATTATTATAGACATTCAACTGCAAATTAATGGAGTATTGATGGTCGTAAAGAACAATCCCCCTACCAGATTTCTCTAGTCAGCGAACGCGTGCTGTCATGACAAGGCAGCCATGACAACTTCCTTGGCAGTAAGCGCGTGCTGCAGTGAGTACGGCTATGATGTAAGCCGGGTTCTCGACATATCCAGCAGCCCGAGTTCACTTGTCTAGCTTACTCTAGTATTCTCTGTCCGCCGCGGTAACGAGAGAAGAGGAAGAGTGAGGGAAAACTGGGTCTGTCCGCGGCGCTTCTTCAGCACGGCGGCGGCGGTATAGTGACGAGAGCTTCGGCTTGAGTTTATTTACCCACTCTAGTTTTCTCTGTCCGCGACGGTTCTGGAGTTTTCGAAGCTGCCATGTTCATTGTTTTAATGTCCTTCCTTCCACCTCGCGCGCATGCGTGAATGACGCAGCAAATTAAAATTCATGGGGAAAATGTAGGCCTATTATTAAATCGATCCTCTGAGTTACGGATCGATCTTTAGAAATGAATATGAAAATCGATTTAGAATTGGTGAATAGATTTTTTTTTTCAACACAGCCCTAATGCACGCCCTTTAAACCCTTGCTTAAAAAACTAATCTTAACCCAACCATATCACAATACTGAGTCAGCTTTATGAAAAGTTTTGTTTTCTGTTGACTCGAAGGATTCTGTGATACTCTTGCTCTTAGATTTAAGTGTTGTCTTTGATACTGAAGACCGCAAACTTTTTTATCTCCCGTTTTGAATAATGTTACTCCTGATGGCGACCTGGGAGATTTGGTCCCCTATATAAAACACTCTGTGTAAAACCTTGAGTGTTATTTTTAATTCTGCCCTTAAATTTGATACATGCTGTAGGCAAATCTATTTTATTTTATTTTATATATATATATATATACAGTCCCTGACAAAAGTCTTGTTGCTTGTGTACAAATTGACCAAAAGTGCCGCTGAAATATATTTCTAATCAAGATTTTTTTTACAAGAAAGGGCTCGTTTTAATCCCACCAGCTTTTGTGATAATGTTTCAGTGAAAAACTAAACTTTCAAAAAGTATTCTAATATTCACAGCTTGGTAAAGCCCATTGAGTCAATTTTTGCAAAGACATAAGCGTTGTCACCTTGTCATATGAGCTTTACCTGTGACTAATAATGGATCAATTAGGTCTCAATTGTGTATCAAAAGAACCCCAGTACACTAGACCTTCACATCGACTGCAACTAGACCTCTGCAAACATGCCTAAGATTCACCCTGAGACTAAAGTTTTGATTATCAAGAGGCTGAAGACCAGATCCACTGCTGATGTGGCAGACACCTTCAATGTGTCTCAGCGTCAAGTACAGAGGATAAAAAAAAGATTTGAAGAGACTGGAGAGATTTTTGACAAGCCCAGGTCAGGCAGACCCCACAAGACAACTGCTCGAGAGGACCGTTTGTTGGCTCGAAAATCCAAGGCCAGCCCATTTTCCACTGCAGCAGATCTCCACGAGACCTGGTCACCTGAAGTCCCTTTGTCAACCAGAACAGTTTGTCGGATTCTGTCTCGATATGGCCTCCAGGGTCGAATCAGTGCCCAGAAGCCAGCACTAAACAAAAGACAATTGAAAAACCGTGTGGCATTTGCCAAGGCCCACAGCCTGCTGAAAGGATGGACGCAGGAAAAGTGGCAGAAGGTGGATTTTTCAGATAAATTTTCTGTTGAATTACACCACAGTCGCCGCAAATATTGCAGGAGACCTACTGGTGCCCGAATGGATCCGAGATTCACCCAGAAAACAGTAAAGTTTGGTGGCGGAAAAATCATGGTCTGGGGTTACATCCAGTATGGGGATGTGCGAGAGATCTGCAGGGTGGAAGGCAACATCAATAGTCTAAAATACCAAGAAATCTTAGCTACCTCTTATATTCCCAACCATAAAAGAGGCCAAATTCTGCAGCAGGACGGTGCTCCATCGCATACTTCCATCTCCACATCAAAGTTCCTCAAGGCGAAGAAGATCAAGATGCTCCAGGATTGGCCAGCCCAGTCACCAGGCATGAACTTCATTGAGCATATGTGCGGTAGGAAGAAAGAGGACGCATGGCATGCAAGACTGCTTTCTTAGCTGTTCCTGATGACTTCATCAATAAATTGTATGAATCCTTGCCAAACCGCATGGATGCAGTCCTTCAAGCTCATGGAAGTCATACAAGATATTAAATTTGGATCTCACAGCACCACAACTTAATTTGCTGACATATTTTTGTATTTGCAGTAAATTTGTTCAATTTCTGTATAGGCGACAAAACTTTTGTCTTGCCAAAATTGGACCTTTCTGTCTTGATTAAATGATAAATATTTTTTCTGTGAAAATTATTTATTTCAGTGCATTAAACATCATTTGGGACGGTTTTAGCTTTTCATATGAGCTATTTCTAACACCAAGTCAGGTTAATATCAGGTATTTCTAGAAAATAGATAAGCGACAAGACTTTTGTCAGGGACTGTATATATATATATATATATATATATATATATATATATATATATATATATATATATATATATATATATATATATATATATATATGTGTGTATATGTGTGTGTGTGTGTGTGTGTATTTATTTTTTATTTTTTTCAGTTAAGATCATTATCTAAGGCTAAAAGTTTGAGAGAGTGATCCATTCATCTATTTCATTTAGACTTGATAATTATAATTCTCTTTATATTGAAATGAGTCAATCAATATTAGTCGTCATTAGATTGTTAAAAATGCAGCTTCCAGACTTTTGACTGGCACATGGAAATGTAATCATATTTCCCCGATATTACATTCGATGCACTGGCATTTCAGCTTTTTGTTTTTAAAGCCCTGAACGGATTAGCTCTAAAATATCTCTCTGATCTTTTGAAATTAAATAGTCCTAACTCTTCTAGATCATTAAGGTCATCTCAACAAAGATTACTGATGGTTTTCTATATTTTTTTTTATTGTTGGTCAAGAATTGTGTAACAGTCTTCCTATAATATCTCTAAGACTAGTATCTACAGTCTATATTTAAATTTAGGTTAAGAATCTACTTTTTTTCCCCCACAGGCTTACAACTGCCTTTGATTTTTACTGCTGAATTTTCTGACTTTTTTTTTTAATGTAACTCGCCTTTATCATTGTTTTACAGTCTTTCTTGGTTTTAGATATTTATCTTGTTGTACATCTCAATTTCCATCACTTGTTTATGTGTTTACGGTACCACTTTATTTTTTTATTAACTATAAATTAGTTGCTTATTGTCATGCATATTATTAGGCTATTGTCTGTTTATTAGTACTTATAAAGCACATATTAATGCCTTATTCTGCCTGACCTTATTCTATATCCCTTAATCCTACCCAATACCTAAACTTAAATGCTACAAAAACGACCTTATTAACTATTAATAAGCAGTAAATTAGGAGTTTATTGAGGCAAAAGTCTTAGTTAATAGTGAATGTGTTCCCCATACTAAAGTGTTACTGTGTTCACTTAAAAATGTGCATAAAAACAGGATGACAAAAGAGCTATTGTCTGTCATTTTGATGGACAGCGTGGTAAATCACAATCTATTATTATCTGTCATTTTGATTTTCATATTTTAATGATACTACTATGACATTTAATAGCTTTTGCCACAACATTGGTTACATCACTTGCCCACTGCGGCACCAACGCCATCACTTCTGTAGAGTAAGGTCAAAAACCTGGCACGATAGATTTTATTTTTATATATATATTCCTCATTATTGCCTGCACTGATCAGTCGAATGAGAAATCCGAATCAACTTATACTGGATGGGCTGAGAGCCGTGGGAACAAAGTGAGGTCAGGGGCACGAGTGCTAATGCGTGTCACCCCAGACTTGAGTCTCACGGAGGAGCTCCAGAAGTATGAAATGAGTGACAATAGTACAAGACAAGAGAGGACCAGGCCTGGGCTTAATGTTGTGCTGTATTATGTTTATAAGCGGAAGTCATCCGGCTTTTGTTGTTTGATTATTTTATGATTAAATGTCCCGTAAAATTCCATCACATTCCTTTTCTGAGCCTTTAAACCTTGCTACAGGCAGAACATATTCGGTTAACGCAAACCTCTGAACATATGTGACTTAGTTGGAGATCAGATCACTTTGTATGACAAATGTAGGTGGAAATCCGCTTTAGGGGGTTAACATACTTTTTCTTTTTTATTCCCAAGGATCTTTTTTTTAAACTCTGGATTAAATAGGCGAACTACAGGAATAAAATGTCAATCCGTATCTAATATAAATAAACAAAAGGAAACAAATAAGACAAAGGATGCTGAACTCTCAAGGGCACAAAGAAACAATTTATTGTTTTCTTGAAACCCTACTTTGTGGATGGATGGTGAATGCAGTGCTTGTCATAAATAAATATTTATCTGCATTCCCTGCGGCCTTTTCTTTCAGGCCCAAACTCAATGCATCCGGGAGCTGTTGAAACTTTTGATATGAATCTGTCTTTTGGTTTATTACCTGGTAACAGTTTTATGAAGTCTTTTGCCACATTCTCCCATACCAATTACAAAGTTGTCATTCACACCATGATCTTCAACGACAGCAGAGTGACACACCATATTAAGAATCATGCTATTCTGCATTTTTTATTTATTTGCTGTTTGTTTAGTTTTCAATATATTCAGTATAAGAATGTGATTACGCATCAAACTAATTTAGAGAAATATGCTGAACTTACAGATTGAGGAATGCAGGCTTTTGCTTAATGTTGAAAATGAAATGGATCTCAAGGGGCTTTTTATGCAAATGTGCAAAGCTGTTGATCAGTGACTGACACCTCGTGTTTTGCTGCATAATGTAAAATTTAATTGTGGTTGTCTAGTTTAGTTTAGTTTTGATTATTAAGAACAATGTAAAACCAGCTTTTGTCATATAATGGATGAAAAAAAAAAAAAGAACATGTTTCATGTTTTTCCACATCAAAATAAGTTACGTTGGCAATCTTTTGAGGACCTGTCACTGTAGCCAGATGCAGCATTACAATTTTGTTATTAAAATGTTTTACTATCCCAGTTTAATATGCAGATAACCTATAATTATGTCATTTGTATGTTTGTGACTATGTAACTTTTGTCATTTTTGAAATATTGCTATTTGTTTGAGTGTCGCAATAAAGCAATAACTCAACCAGTGGTGTGAGGGCCGACGAGGACCTGTTTGACAACAGTCATTGTTTTTGTAATATTGTTTAGTGACACTAACCAGTGTACATTTAAACTAAAAAGCTTAAAAATAGAACTATAAATACAGTTGTCATTTAAACATCTATGGCAGTGATTTTGCTGTTGTGAGAGCGATGTTGTATTTGTAATGTGTTGTAATCTGTTTGTATTTTTCAATTGTTGGTGAGGACTGAAGGGTGCTACAGACACAAAGCGAATTTCCAAAGGACAATAAACTAAACTCAACTAAACTTGTGCCCAGTAGCAGTGAATTAGATCATACCAGGCACTTTACGGTTACATACTCAACATATCTTTGTTATTGTTAACCCACTCTCTTTGTGCTGCCAACTTTGCAAAGCGATGCAGCAAAACTACATTCATTTCCACTCTATTTATTGCTGCAGTTTTCACTGTAAATCGAAATGTTGCTTACCGCATTGATGCATGGTGGACACTGCAAAGATTGCAAGCCTATCATTTTTATCCTCTTTTGTATACATTTCACCCAGTGTCTGTGTTATGAAAATGGGTTTCTTTGCTTGTAAATCTAGAGGAGATGTTGTGAGGGAAATTGGACCTCAACTTACAACTTTTACATAAAAGAAATTAAATTTAGCCTCATACAAATGAGACGAAATTGCTTGTTTTAGGTATACAATTGAGATAGGATTTTCAATGACCACTGAGCAAACGAAAGCTTATGTACAATATGTATGTGGTGTATTATAAAGATCTCAGACTTTCAGAAATGTATACTGCTCAATATGATTTTTAAATATTAATATGTATTACATTTATTTTTTTTTTGTAACCCGGCGGGACAATAAACAGAATGTGTAATAGGAGGGAGATAAATCTTTAGTTGTTCATTTAGGGATTGAGAGGGAGTGAGTTTAACATGAGCGTCAGGTTAAAAAGCATTTCGATATATTGTAATCGGCTGGGTTAAAGGGTGGGATGTATTAGGCAGCAAATGAACATATTGTCCTCACAGTTGATGAGTTAAACACAGGAAAAATGGGCAAGCATAAGGATTTGAGTGAGTTTGACAAAGGTCAAATTGTGATGACTAGATGACTAGGTCAGAGCATCTCCAAAACTACAGCTCTTGCAGTGGTCAGTATCTATGAAAAGTGCTCTAAAGAAGGAACAGTGGTGAACCGTCGACAGGGTCATGGGTGGCTAACAGTGGTGAACCGTCGACAGGGTCATGGGTGGCATTGATGCACATGGGGAGCGAAGTTTGGCCTGTGTGGTTCCGATTAAAAAGACGAGCTACTGTAGCTCAAATTGCTTATGAAGTTTATGCTGGTTCTGATAGAAAGGTGTCAGAATACACAGTGCATCGTGGTTCGCAGCAGGCAACTCAGGGTACCCATGCTGACCTCGGTCCACAGATGAAAGCGCCAACCATCAGTACAGCATCAGAACTTGACCATGGAGCAATGGAAGAAGGTGGCCTGGTCTCATGAATCACATTTTCTTTTACATCACATGGATGGCCAGGTGTTTGTGGGTCGCTTACCTACAGAACACATGGCACCAGGATGCACTATGGGAAAAAGGCAAGCCGGCAGAGGCAGTGTGATGCTTTGGGCAATGTTCTGCTGGAAAACCTTGGGTCCTCCATTCATGTGGATGTTACTTTGACACGTACCACCTACCATTGTTGAAGACCATGTACATCCTTTCATGGAAACAGTATTCCAATTATTCCGGTATTATTATTTAATCTCTGATGTCTGATGTCTACACATCCAGTGCCACCAGAGATTTGTTTACACACAATTCTTCAGTGAAATGAAGTGAATAACATGTCTTCCCCATGTCAGCTGGAACTTCATTAAAAATTAAGTTCAACCATAAGTTCCTTATATTATGATCCACAACAACCAGGAATAGTGCAATATCTTTCTATATTCTTTGGCATGTTTATTGCTGCTGGCTAACGTGATCCGATGAGCCAGTGGGCGGGGCTACTGAACTACACGTGCTTATTATTCTGTAGATGCTGTGTTTCGTCAGTCGATGACGTCAAGATGTGAACAGGATCCTTTTCTGGGCCTGGCATCTATAAATGCTTTTCTTTGATTAACAATGTTTTCAGCTCTGAAACTTACAGAATATTCTTATTTTCCATGACTTATATATATATCAAAAGCTCAAGGGAAAGTTGAATTCTTCACCCCTTTAATGTAGTTCTTACTTCTTTCCAGCCTTCATACATGTTCCTTTTACTGATTATTGATTAATCACAAAGATACTAAATCAGGAAAAGTTACCCAGCCAAAGTAATCTGTATCCTGCCACCATAGCCTTTCCCGCCACCACCCATCCTCTGAGAAAACACATCCTCACTCAGAACCAGGATGACATCAGACAGATTGAATTGCATGAGAGCGCTTAACTCCCAGAGAAAATGTATACCTCCCTCGGTGGGAGATTCTTTCTCTGTTCCACACTCTTATTCATTTAATTTCCCTCGGCCTGATGCAGACTGTATTACAACATTGATCAAAGAGCAGATAACACTGCACACTGCTAATGGCCTCCTCTTTCTGATCACAATTCTCCTGACTACTGTAGTCGCTGTTGCCCTAAAGCGTTGTGTATGTCCCCAAAACCCAGTTATCTCAAGTACCATATCCTCAATAATTATAGTGCATTTGTCCTAATAGAAAGCCTGTTTTTCAGTAGGTAACCTGTACTTAACCATATGATACAGTTTACAGATTATGTATATTGTCACGGTTTGGGGTTTTGTCATGTGTTCCTGTTTGTCATGTGATCCATCCATGTTTTCCATTGTCATGTGATTCCATTGTCCTCATGTATTATGTTCTTATTGATTATTTTTTCATGTGTTCTCAGTTCAGTTCTGTCATTGGTTAGTTTATTTTGTTTAGTTATTAGTTTAGCCCTCATGTTTGCCGTGTTCCCTTGTCTAATATTGTCCTTGTAACCATTGTTGGTAAATCCCAGTTTCTCACGGCACTTTAGCCAAGCCAAGTCTTTGTTTGTTTTATGCATGATTAAGTTCATGTTTGGATGTAAATAAAGCTGCACTTGTGTTTTATCAACTTGCCTGCAGTAGACTAGTGTTACAGATTACTAGACCAGCCAACAATGAACCAAGCAGTCACCCTACTTAGCCTCTGTCAAGGTGACCGTCCCATTAAGGATTATGTTGAAGAGTTTTGTGAGTGTAGTAAAGTTCGATATAAGGAGGAAGGAAGAGGACAAGGGGTCGGCTGGACGGTTGATGCTTGCTCTTTATTTTCTCAATAAACTTGTTAACACACACAGTCAAGTGTGAAATCTCATAACACGATCTCTCGATCACTTCCGGGTCGGCACTTCCGGGTTCCGGTTTCTCAGTCTCTGAACATGGGGGTTCGCATCAACCGTCCGGGTTCTCTCTCTCCTCGATCTCCGGTTCCACTGCTGTTTTATCCCCTCTCCGCGCTCATTACTAGAACCAGAGACAGGTGTTATTAATCTGCTTCCAACCCACTCACGTACCGCTTGTCCCGCGGCTCTCTCTCCCGCTGCAGACCTCGCTGAACCACGCCCCCCTTGCCACATACCCCCACCGCCCGACTCAGGCCGGGGAGCCGTCCGGCCTGCAGCCCCCCCCCCCCCCCCCCCCCATTTCTGGAGAGGAAGTCGGCCACAGCCATCTGAGCACCCGGCCTGTGGACCACCTGGAACTTAAAAGGCTGAAGAGCTAGATACCAACGGGTGATCCGCGCGTTGGTATCCTTCATGCGGTGGAGCCACTGGAGAGGAGCGTGGTCCGAACAGAGGGTGAACTCCCGCCCCAGAAGGTAATAGCGGAGGGTGAGAACGGCCCACCTGATGGCAAGGCACTCTTTTTCGATGGTGCTGTACTTAGCCTCTCTCTTCGAGAGCTTACGGCTAATGTACAGCACCGGCCGCTCTCCCCCCTCCACCTCCTGGGCCAGGACTGCGCCCAGCCCCCTGTCCGACGCGTCAGTCTGCAACAGAAAAGGGAGAGAAAAGTCAGGGGAGTGTAAAAGCGGCCCGCCACATAGAGCAGCCTTAACTCGGGTGAAGGCCTGCTGGCACGGCTCCGTCCATTGGACCGTATCTGGTAGCCCCTTTTTAGTAAGGTCAGTCAGGGGGCTGGTGAGGTCCGAATAATTTGGTATAAACCGTCTATAATATCCCGCCAGCCCCAAGAACTGCCTTACCTCCTTTTTGGTCTTGGGCCTCGGGCAGGTCGCAATTGCGGCGGTCTTATCAATTTGGGGACGCACCTGCCCATGACCCAAGTGGAAGCCCAGATACCTTACCTCCACCCGCCCAATTGCACACTTCTTCGGGTTGGCCGTGAGCCCCGCTCCCCTCAACGACCTCAAGACCGCCCGGACATGCTGCATATGCCGCTGCCAATCGTGACTGTAAATCACAATGTCGTCCAGGTAGGCAGCAGCATATGCGGCATGGGGACGCAAAATCCTGTCCATGAGGCGCTGAAAGGTAGCGGGTGCCCCGAACAAACCGAAGGGAAGCGTGACGAATTGGTGCAATCCGAACGGCGTGGTGAAGGCTGTTTTTTCTTTGGACAATGGAGACAAGGGGATCTGCCAATAGCCCTTCGTTAAGTCCAATGTCGAATAAAATCGAGCCGTGCCCAGCCGATCAAGCAACTCGTCAACCCGCGGCATTGGATACGCGTCGAATTTCGACACTGCGTTCACCTTGCGGTAGTCCACACAGAACCTGACCGAGCCGTCGGTTTTAGGGACCAAAACGATCGGGCTCGCCCAGTCACTGTTGGACTCCTCTATTACTCCCATATCGAGCATTGCCCCTAATTCTTCCTGAACTACTTTTTTTTTGTGTTCAGGTAAACGATACGGCCGGCTGCGAACTACCACGCCCGGCTCGGTCTCGATATGGTGCTGAATTAAGTCGGTACGTCCCGGTAGGGGCGAGAACACGTCGGCGAATTCCGCCTGTAGTTTTGAGAGATCAGTGAGTTGGGACGGTGAGAGGTGATCTCCCCCAGGGGCCAGTGCGACCGATTGTGCTTTGATGCTCGCCTCTGGCCCGAGATCATCCTCTCCCCCGATCACTGTCGCCAACAACACTGATTCGACCTCATTCCATTTCTTCAGGAGATTGAGGTGATATATTTGCCGTGCTCCGTTCCTATCGGACCGTATCACTTCATAATCGAGGTCTCCAACCTGTCGAGCGACCTCAAACGGCCCCTGCCATTTCGACATTAATTTAGAGCTCGATGTCGGGAGTAATACAAGCACTTTCTCTCCCGGTGTGAATTTGCGTAGTCTCGTACCCCTGTTATACGACCGGCTTTGGCGGTCCTGGGCTTGTAACAAATTCTCCCTAGATAGCCGCCCCAACGTGTGGAGTTTTGTTCGCAAGTCCAGCACATATTGAATTTCGTTTTTGGCCAAAGAAGGCCCCTCCTCCCAAGTTTCTCGTAGGACGTCCAGCACCCCCCGGGGCTGTCGTCCGTAGAGAAGCTCGAAGGGGGAAAACCCCGTGGAGGCTTGCGGGACCTCTCGCACAGCGAATAAGAGGGGTTCTAACCACCGATCCCAATTTTTGGCGTCTTCCTGTACAAATTTACGGATCATGGATTTAAGAGTGCGATTAAATCGTTCGACCAAGCCGTCTGTTTGTGGGTGATAGACGCTTGTCCGAATCGATTTGATGCCCAATAACCCGTATAATTCGCTTAACGTGCGTGACATAAACGCCGTGCCTTGATCAGTGAGGATTTCCTTCGGAATCCCCACTCGGGAGATTAGACGAAACAGTGCGTCCGCAACACTCTTCGCCGAGATGTTGCGGAGAGCCACTGCTTCCGGATATCGTGTTGCGTAGTCCACGATAACTAGCGCAAAACGATGTCCGCGTGCGGATCGCTCTAATGGCCCGATGAGGTCCATCGCAATTCTCTCGAAGGGGACCTGCATTAATGGAAGGGGGCGCAATGGCGCTTTTGGGGAGGCCAGGGGATTCACCAACTGACATTCAGGACAAGACGCGCACCACCTGCGCACATTGTCGTGAATGCCTGGCCAAAAAAATCGGGTCATTAAACGATTCAGCGTGGCCGCCTGTCCCAGGTGGCCCGCCATAGGGTTAGAGTGAGCCGCCTGGAAAAGCATTTCCCGGCGGCTCTTTGGTACTAACAACTGGGTTGTATCCACTTTTGTCTGAGCGTCTTGGGTCACTCGATACAACCTATCCTTAATTATGGCAAAATAAGGATACGTGACGGGCAAGGCGGGTTGAAGGGACTGACCGTCGATCGTGCGGACCTGGTGGAAAGCATGTTTGAGGGTATCGTCTTGAGACTGCTCCAGAGGGAAGTCATCGCGGTCCGAGAGAATCAGTCTCTCGACCCCGCTCGGTTCCTCTGAAGCAGTTCCCGAGGGTCCCGTATCAGTCTCACCAACCTGCACTCGCACCGCCCCGTTCCTAGCCTTGTTCCCCCAAGCGGCATCCGCGCATATCGACCCCAATAACGCCGGAAAGGCGGGCCAATTTGTCCCCAGAATTAGCGGATGCCGGAGGTGGGGAATAACCGCCACCTCAACACTATGATTTTCTCCCCTAAACTGTATCGTGACTGGGACAACCGGATATTCCACCACATCCCCGTGCACACACCGCACCTTAACCATGCGGCTTGTATCCAATGCCCCAGGCTGCATCAGGCTTTGATGGATCGAGGTTTGGTTACAGCCTGAATCCACCAAGGCCTGATATGTACCCCCCTTGATACTCACAGGAACTTGGTACTCTCCTGCTTGATCAGGGGTGGTCCGCTGAACGTCCGGGACCCGGATCATTGTCCCGATGTCCATCATTGGACATCGGTCCACAAAATGGTCCGGGTCGCCGCACCGCCAGCAGGCCAGCCCAGGCCTGCCCGCCGCCCCTGCGGCGGGGAGTGGGTTGGAATATGAGCGCGGAGGGGGGGTGGAACCGGAATCCCCGCCCGACCCCAGCAGCCCCGCCCCCCTGGGCGGGGCCCTCGAACTCCCGTACTGTCCTGGGCCCATTCCACCCCAACCTCTGGGGGGAATGCGAGGGGGCCCTGGAGGGCGGGACCTAGGGAGAGGGACAGGGTGAGAAGGAGAGACAGAGGGGGGAGAGAGAGAGGGACAGGTTAGTCGGGGTTCGCCGACCCCTGGGCACGCCACCAGATGGTCCTCCGCCAGGTTGATGGCCGTCGTCAGCGACGTGGGCCGGTGGCACTGGACCCACTCGGCGGTCTTCTTGGGTAGCCGAGCGATGAACTGCTCCAGTACCACCAGATCGACGATGTGGTCCACGTCGCTTCCACCGGCCAATAGCCATTTGCGGCAGGCGTCCCGGAGCTGGTGGGCCATCGCGAAGGGCCGGCCGGTCTCCCCCCACTCCAGCGAGCGGAAACGCTGACGGTGCTGTTCGGGGGTCCGACCGACCCGCTGGATGATGGCCCTCTTCAGATCTTCGTAATCCAGGAGGTTCGCCACCGGCAGTTGTTGGGCGGCCGCCTGGGCTTCTCCGGTGAGCAGTGGAATAAGGCGCACCGGCCACTGTGCCCGGGGCCACCCGCAGGCCTCCGCCGCTTTTTGAAACAGGTCAATGAAGGCCTCGGGATCGTCTTGTGGCCCCATCTTGTGTAGGGGCACGTGGACCGGTGCGCTGGCGAGCCCGGCGGCTTCGGTGCGAACCTCCCGGTCTATCCAGCTCCGGAACCTCTCGCGGTCCTCTTGCTGGCCGCGGACGATGGCCTCGAATCGGCGCTCCTGGTCCGCCCGCAGCTCCAGCATGGACTGATGTTGTTCCTGGTGGAGGGCCGCGAGAGAGGTGATAATGTCCGCAAACGGCGTGGCGGAGGGCGTTGGAGTAGTCATGGCGGCGGCGCGGTCCTACTTCCTCTCGGGTTTCGGCACCACTGTAGTAAAGTTCGATATAAGGAAGAAGGAAGAGGACAAGGGGTCGGCTGGACGGTTGATGCTTGCTCTTTATTTTCTCAATAAACTTGTTAACACACACAGTCAAGTGTGAAATCTCATAACACGATCTCTCGATCACTTCCGGGTCGGCACTTCCGGGTTCCGGTTTCTCAGTCTCTGAACATGGGGGTTCGCATCAACCGTCCGGGTTCTCTCTCTCCTCGATCTCCGGTTCCACTGCTGTTTTATCCCCTCTCCGCGCTCATTACTAGAACCAGAGACAGGTGTTATTAATCTGCTTCCAACCCACTCACGTACCGCTTGTCCCGCGGCTCTCTCTCCCGCTGCAGACCTCGCTGAACCACGCCCCCCTTGCCACAGTGAGCTTTATGTGTTGGACTTCAATGATGTAGCACTAAAAGATTTTTTAGGATGGGGCTAAATGAACCGCTTCGGTCTCGATTGCCAGGGGGGAAAATTCACTTGTCCCTGGCCCAATATATCGACCATGCGTTACTGTTGAGTGGCTCTGCTTTCACTGTGGGTTTTGCAGATGAGGATCCCTGCAATCCCTCCGTGCACGCCACACCAGAATGTTTCCACACCCCAGCCATCATGTCAGGATTTGTTCATGCTATGACCACCCTGCCACAGTCTGTCCACATCCAGAGTCCCACGACGTCTCCTGTCCACGTCCAGAGTTTCCTGTGCTACAATTTATCTGCAAGTGATTTTCAGTAAATGTCATATGTACAGTTTTCAGTTTAACTTATTTAGTTCATCTTAATGTTAATTCCAAAAATAACATTTACAATCAGAAAACATTGATTTTTCTTTAAATATCCACTGTTTCCCTAACTCTTGTGGTATTATGGAAACTGAACATGCTCTTGCTCTCGCTCTGGTTGGTGTGCGCATTCTCTTCCGGAAGAAGTATATTTAATTTTACATTTCCATTTAATAACTAATTATTTTTGTTGAGCGCTGTGGAGCTGTAATCGTAAACACCTCTGAATGGCAATTGTGCTCACGCACTCATTGGATGGGCCTGTGATTGGCTACAATGATCAACGCATGGGAGCATTTGAAAGCACACAGAAGCGTTTAAAAAGCTGGAGAGTCTGAAAGCACTAGCAGGTGTCGACCAGCGGACTGGTAGGCTCTTAAATGGCAGCATTGAAACGCTCTGTGCATTTCTTTGTAAACGCTCTGTGAAAAGCATAATTTATATATATTTACAACATGTTTGTGAAGCGCTGATCATTGTAGCCAGTCACAGACATATTTGATAAGTGTGTGAGCACAATGGCTAGTCAGAGGTGTTTACGATTCCCCTCAACAGCACTCAAAGCGTCAAACATTTTTTTACATTTCAATACCGATTTGATATCGCGGTCAGTACTTTTGACAACACTAATCCTAAATAATATCATACTTTGTTTGTTTACCTATGGCAGAGTATCATCCAGTTGTTTTATTACATGTCCATTTGGAAAAATGGGCATTTTGTTAAGCCCTGCAAGAGGGATATCTATCCTCTTTCACAAAAGAGGGATTACTATTGGGCCCATATCCAGATCAGTGTCATTAATTTTTATATGTTTGGAAAACAATTGGAAATCGGCATCTGCTCCTTTTTGTTCCAAAATCAAATATTTGAGCTCTTTGATTTGTCTCTGTGAGGTTGTGTTGTTCCAACCTGGCTGTCCTGGGTTTTACAACTGTATTACATTTGTTTCATATGCAAAATAACTATTAATCTGATCTGTGACTAAACTGCATTAACTCCACATTGCAGATGCCATTGGAAAACCACACTAAAATCCAACAGCTGTTCTAACTAACACTTTTAGTTAACTTTACTTAATGTTTTTACTTTGAGTACCATTTTGTCAAGCAAAAAAAGAGTTTTTGAGGCAGGGCAACTCTTAATAGACTTTTCACTCATTTCCTTCTGTAGTTATCTTCTTCTAGTTGAATTCACTCATGTCCCAAAGTCATCTTGAATGTTTAATTGTAAATTAGGCATGTGCCGATATCAATTTTTTCCATGTTGCGATTAATTGCTGAAGTTTTATCACGATATACGATATTTTCACGATATTGAAATAAGTTGGGAAAAAATAGCCTAACAGCTTTAAGAACTATTTTTGTAATAACAAAAATAACTGAATGTTTAATACAATAGTGCACCAAAAATATATACAGCCATGGAAAAATAAAATAAGAGACCACTTAACATTGAGAAACAATGAGAAATCAATGTTAAGTGGTCTCTTGATTTTTTTCAGAGCTGTAAAAGTACAATTTTCAAACAGATTAAAGTGCAAAAGAATTAGGCTATAAAGAACAACAGGTAGGCTAACAAATTACAATAATGTCTCATTATTTAAGGCATTAACTAAGATTGAGCAATAGCTACATTTGGTACAGAAAGTATAATGTTTTTGTTAATGTTAGTTAAGAAATACTGATCATTGTTAGTTTTATCTTAGGTCCATTAAAAAAGTTATTTTTATTTAGATTGTAATGTTATTAAACAGTAACTAAGAAATGAACATTACTTACAATGATTAATTCTTTATAAGTATTTTTCATTGTCAATTTGGTAATAATTAAGTCGTATGTCTCAAAGTTTTACTGAACAATAACAAATAATTAGAACAGTTCTAATTGTTAGGGTATGTTGTAGCCCAGATTAAAACATAAAAATGTTTGTTTGAAAATAAATAGCCTATTAAGTCTTTAAGTATTAAGTATTTGGTGCTGTGATGAACAACATTGAGATTACAAAAAACGAATGGCTGTTTTAAAAACTACACGCGTTTTTGTTTGTTTGCGGGGGTTTCCGGGGTAACCGATGCATTCTGCAGTTCATCAGCGCCATTCATTCATTATCAGGTTGACAATAAGGACTGTCCGATGGCCCGGATACAGCGTGAAAGACACAAACTGTCACTTGCCCGCTTGGGCCAATGCTGCATCTTCATGGAAGTTAATTTGCACCTTGTTTAAATATCGAAGTGCTCATAGACGGGTATGTGTCCGCGTCTCTGTTTGGTTCAGCAACACACATCCTAAACATGCCCACGTGTCTCACGTCATGGAAATATTCACCAAAAATTGTTAAAATGTGAGTATCATTGTAAAAATAGTTGGTTATATCTTAATGACCAAACACACTGGCTAATTTCATATTTATGTTAAAGTTTCACAAGTTTCATGGTCAACAGAATATCTTGTATGAATTTCTGAACATGCAATACTTCAAAAGAAAGGAATTTCAGAACATGCAATACATCAAGAGAAAGGAGATAAGATATCAAGATACAGATGTGACTCAGAGCTAGGGATGTCACATGTACCGGTACTCCGGTACCAAGTCCGTACTGAAATTTTAAAAATGTGACGATATCAGCATTTCTGTAGTACAGCCTCCCGAGTATATACGGTACCCGCAGCTGGGTCAGATCACTCGTTTCGGCTTCTTCTTCGCCTCTGTTGATCATGAGATTGTCTACTCATTCAGGAGATAAGTACTAGCGCCCCTGACCATATAACAGTCAGATCTGGAAAATATTGTCAATTGTTTTATTACATGTCAATAAAATATTTGACAATAAAATATTGTCAAACAGATATGGTTTCATTCTCCACCGTGGAGATGATAACAGAGCTCTTTGGAGCTCACTGTAGAGATCCTTGTGGTTCACCAACCGTGGTGATAATTCCAGGCCGTGCCGAACCAAGCTCAAGTGAAAATATAACTGGAACCGTTCTTTGCCATTCTTGTGGTGGAAATGCTGCTAGATGCTAATAAAGATCCTTAGGTTTTAAGAGTAGAGTGTATAGTAGATGCAGATAAGGGCAAATGTGTTTCTTTTATTCAACTGTAGTAGCTTATATATGTGTGTTATTGTCTACTTATATCACTGTTTTTGCACCATATTTCATGCAGCATTCCATTAAAACACAAAAAAAAGATTGAGCTGTCATATTTTCCTCACAACCTCCATGCCTTTTTTCATTTTCCCAAAGCAGCAGCTTATTTCAGTAATTGCTTAATAGCTTGTAGTTTCAGTTAACAAAAAGTTAAAAGGCATAGAGCTTCACTCCAGCCCTGCATCCCAAATCTCTGTTCTTTTAGCAAACACGCTGTAGGGTAATATTTACACATTTCAATAGAAACGCGTTTCGATAGACCAAACGGATCCCTGAATGGTATAGCATGTCTAGACTGTTTCTTTTCATCTAATTTTCATTTGCAATATGTACTGCTTGTAGTGTGTTTATGTAAAAATATTATTGAAGAAATTGTTTAAATTAAATATTATTTATACAACACAGTTTGGGTCTATAAGATTTTTCTTTTGAAAGAAGTCTCTTAAAGGGGTGATGAATTGATAAATCAACTTTCCCTTGAGCTTTTGATATTTTATATCAATTCCCTTGATTTTTTGATAAGATTATCCTCTAAATTTCAGAGCTGAAAACTTCCTTTTTTAGTCAAAGAACAGCTTTTATAGACACCAGGCCCAGAAAACGATTGTGTGAGTCATCCTTACGTCATCGCGCGATGAAACACCACCTCTACAGCACGTGTAGTTTAGTAGCCCCGCCCACCGACTCATGAAGCTGATCGGATCACTAGCCATATGTGGAAGAAGATAGCAAGATATTGTAGAAGAACACAGTCACTGCATAAACTTCCTTCGGATCATAATATTAGGGATGTGTGTTTGAACTTTATTTTTGATGAAGTTCCAGCTCACGTGGGGAAGATTGTTCGTGTGTTCGCTTCATTTCACCGTGGAATCGTTTGTAAACAAGCCTTGGGTGCTGGATTTGCAGACACTATTTTGTGTCGGATCCGACAGGAATGGTGCAACAAACTTATGTGAGTAAAACGTCTTTTTTAGTAGTCCCGGGGCTGTGTGTTTTCCAGATAGGTTACGAAAACATACGCCCGTCGCCAGAAATTCTTTGTTTATCTGGGCGCCCACGTGTGTGTGTGTGTGTGTGTGTGCGCGGTTTGCGGTTATATCGACCGATTGTGCGGCCCATGTAATACAGAAATAATATTCCAATCAATTTTGGGTGGATGAAAAATAAATCATTGTGTTTGTTTGATAAAGACATTTACGAGCCCTGTGATATGGAGAAACATTGCAGTTGCCGCTTTAATAATCTCTCCCTCATGTGAACTGAACTGACAGGAGCATAGATATGACAGCGAAGCTGAAGCTCATTAAATATGAAAATCTTATCCAATCCTAGCCGTGGGCGTTTACTTCCAAGTCTCCAGTGCAGCACGCCGATCAAAACCCAGCGTTCAGAAGACAGCCTCAAAACCAGTGTAGAAAATAGCCTATTACTTATTAGATATGAAGTTTTTGAATATAAAAACCACCCAAACGTCATACGTTGACCTCAGACAACAGTATAAAAAACAAAAAAAGCCAATTCATGACACCTTTTAAGGCTGCATTTATTTTTTGATCAACATATATTTTGTTAATATTCCTTGCAAAAAAAAAAAAAAAGTAATATAATAATGTAATATCATAGCTAAGAGGAACAAACAAGAAGGGGAGATGGGAGGTCAAGGAGGAATACGTTCATAATACATTTTCCAAATTAGATAATTACTACACCTGCATATAAAAGACATACACACACATACAGTCTGTTTGCTGTTAGGTAGCTGTAGCAGGCAGTCTGTGTTAATTGGCTCCGTTAGCAACAGCATGAACTAGAGAGATGGGTTTGTAGGATATTCATCCATCACACAGCCTGGCAAGTTAGGGAGAGATCTATAGATGAGGCTTCATCAGCCCTGAGAGACTGATGGGGCAATATAGCAAAGTGATGTGGAAAGTCAAGGCTGATTTGTAAGAGTGTATGACAGTAGTTCTCAACCTTTCCTTCTACTCTAAGTCTCGCGGCTGCATATCATTTCAACATACATATGACATCACCAGGCTTTATTTTAGGCTGGTTTAGATCAGTGTAATATTATTCTAATATAGATAGCATTTTAGTTTATTATTAACATTTTAATTTAATTTATTTATCTCTTAATAGAATAACAAATTTCACTAAGACTGCAATAAGCTACATGACGAAAAGAGTTTTTTTATTCACTCAAGTCATTCACTTGAATGATAATAAAAAAGCAATTATATCATTATTAATGTTTGCTAAATTGCCATATGTTGGCTCTTCCAATGCCCTAAAAAAAATCCCGTATTGATAATGATTACATGAGAACAGCTTCACTTCAGTATGAACGCTTATGTCACATGAAATAGAAATATTATGAATAAAACTTACTTGACTCTTGCTATCAACATTCTAATGAATAAAACATGGTTAAATAATCTAGTTGTCAGAACACTTTAGGCTTTTCTTTGCAATATTTCTTTTCGCCCGTCATGTGTACAGATATTTTTCATACACGAGACGTACTTTCAAATCTTGACACACAAGTGGTTTCCATGGTAACAGACAACAATACCGTAAAGTGCTGGTCTATATAATCTAACTTTTATTTGAGGAAATCTGCTTATAATAGGCTAATTAGGTTTGAACTTATTGGTCCTGCGCTGTATATTGATTCAGTTAATTTCAATAAAAATACATCACATGTATCTAATCTATTTTTAGTGACATTCAGAATAAGGATTTGACTGTTCATAGATTAGGTCAATGGTCCCATTCTCTCTTGTGCTGCTGCTTCGCTAACATTGTTTTCATGAGCTCATCATGTCTGTGATCAGCTACAATGATCATCTCTGCAACCTGTCATGCCACAATCTTAAAAATTAAAATTCTGTCAATAATTACTAATGTTGTTCGACACCCGCAAGACCTCCATTCTAGCCTAGAAATCTAGACGCACCCTAGCGGCAGCAAATTTAATTTGCCCGCAAGTATCACATCATGTATAGAGTCCGCGGGCGGGGCCATAATGATGACGGCCGAGTTGCGTTTGCGTGCTTCTAGTAAACACAGAAACTGGCGAACGGCAGCGGTCTTTCGAATCAGCTTTGACCGCGACTCTGGAAGACTTGGAGTTAAGCTTTTCTCTGAGAAAAGGACAAAGAGCGGCAATGAAGTCATTCTTAAAAAGGGAAGATGTGTTCGTAGTTTAGCCGACCGGATATGGCGAATGTTTAATCAGTCAGCGAGCTCTGCTTCACCTTCGTTGCTCTGGTTGGTGTAGCGCCATCCTATCGCGTGCAGAGGGAGTTTGAAAGACAACCGTTTATCCCGCCCCTCGGATTGAGCCCTGTCTATGGTGAGTTTCCATCTTGATGTGGGTCTGGCTTGTCAGGCTACCTCCATTCATCTTCGGAACACAAATGAAGATATTTTTGTTGCAATCCTATGGCTCAGCAAGACTTTAATTGATACCAAAGTGATTTCCTCTTTCAAGACCCATAAAAGGCACTTAAGACGTCGTTACAAAGTCCATCTCACTACAGTTGCTCTACAATAATTTTAAGGTCTTACAGTGGATGAACGACATTAGGGTAAGTAATTAATGACATCATTTTCATTTTTGCGTGAACTAACCCTTAAATATAATGCCATAGATGTAAATGTGTTGCAACACTTTTCATGATTATTTAAACATGAGAGCTGATATAGTAAAAATGGTGTAAGCCAATCACAGCAGTGGCTGTTTACACTGAACTCTCACAGCAGACACGCCCCTTAAAAAGAGTGTTCAAACCAGAGGGCTAAAATCAGGGTTGGAAAAATACCTTTTATTTATAAATTATGACAGTGTTTTATGTATAAAAAAAAAAGAAAAAGAAAAAATGCACTCCAGGAAACATAAAAAAAATTAAATAAAAAATGATTGGCAGTATATAGATTGGTTCATTGATGTTAAATAATCCAATCCAATCCACTTTATTTATATAGCACATTTAACAAACAACAATCAGTTTCCAAAGTGCTGCACAAAATAAAAAAATAAATAAAAAATAAATAAATAAATAAATAAATAAATAAAAAAAGCACAAAAATGTATAAAATCAACAAGACACAGGACCACACAACTCACGCGGAGTTAAAAGCCAAGGAATAAAAATGGGTCTTAAGACGAGACTTAAAACATTCAACTGTGGGAGCCGTTCTGACCAGGGGAGGCAGAGCGTTCCACAATCTGGGGCCAATCACTACGAAAGCCCGGTCCCCCCTGGTTTTAAGTCTGGTCCTAGGAACCAAAAGCTGGAGCTGGCCCTCAGACCTCAGTGAACGTGACGGTGTATAAATTTGGATGAGGTCCGTAATATACTGTGGGGCCAGTCCATTCAAAGCTTTAAAAACAAACAACAAAATCTTAAAATCAATTCTAAATCGAACAGGAAGCCAGTGCAGCGAAGCGAGGATGGGGGTAATGTGTTCGCGCTTTTTGGTTCCTGTTAAAAGCCGTGCTGCAGAGTTCTGGACTAACTGTAAGCGAGAAAGTGCATTTTGTGATATTCCAGTGTATAGTGCATTACAGTAGTCCAGACGTGACGAAATAAAAGCATGCATGACTTTCTCAAAATGTTTAAAAGATAAAAAAAGTTTAATTTTGGATAAAAGACGAAGATTAAAAAAACTCGATTTTACGACAGTGTTAATTTGTTTATCCAGTTTAAAATCACTGTCTATAGTGACGCCAAGGCTGGTGGCTGTGGGATGCACATGGGTTTTGAGGGGACCTAAGTCGACCTGAGGTCCAATGGGTCCAAACAACATTACATTTGACTTGAGTAGATATTTTAGATGTTACCATCAGAGTCATTTCAGAGTACAAACATATTTTTAAAATGCAGCGAAAGGCTCTTTGGAACAAATCTATAGCAGTTTAAGTTTAGCTAAATTAAACTTTCTTCCATCTGAATGACTCTTTTAGCTCATTTCCTGCTGTTGTGTGTCCAAAACATACTCGCTCAGTTAATCTGATCCCCAGAAAATTACTAAATGTGTGATCGCTGAAACGTGACTTTATTTTTATTTGTTTAATCGTAAGAAGACATTAATTTTATTTTTAAGCTGTGGCTTTAATGGCATGCTGCTGGTGTACGACTCAAAACTCACTGCTTTCAATGCAGATAGAAGACCCACTTGTGTGTATAATGTCAGTGTAAGACTCTGACTCATCACTTTACTGGCCTCACTGTGCTGTGGTTAAACTACAGAGTAATTACTGACACCATACTGTCAGACCAGAAAATGGTGTGCTTTTTAAAGTACTTTTTTTGCTTCTCCCTCTTCTCTCGACAGAAAACCTTGAGAGACCTATATTCGGCAGATTTATTAGGCCAGTGAGAATACCATGTCAATATCAGATTACATATTGGCACATATTACATATTATCTCTGTCCTCCAGAGCCCTGTAGCTTCCTACCTGATTTACAGCTGTTGATTGGTTAACAGTCCAAATGGCTGATTTACGTCTATTTCTAAACCACACCCTAGAGGTGGCACTGTCTGCACCAGCTGTCCTGGTATATTAGATATAAAGCCAAAGTACTCTAGCCTGCACATAGTTTCACCAGAGAAATTAGAAGACTTGTATAAGGTTTTTTTTTTCTTCTTATACTGGGTCTGATCGATGGATGGATGGATAGATGCATGGATGAATGCATTAATGGATGAATGCATGAATGGATGTATGCAATATTGATGGATGGTTGCACAGATGGTCAGATGGAGATAACTATAGCATAACGTATAGAAGATGAATAAATGGATGGATGTATGGTCTGATTGATGGATAGTCCAACCATCTGTGTACACTGTGTAAGAAAAAAAAAAAAGCCTTCAATTTAAAATGTTCTAGTGACTTATCACACCTTAATTTTCAGTTGGCTGAATTGAATTTCTGTGAAATAAATTACATGAATTCACAGAATTTCTATTTGGCCAACAGAAAAATGTATTAGTTCACAGAATTTCAATTCAGCCAACTGGGAAATTTTGATGTGATCAGTCACTAGAACATTTTTAGTTGGAAACTACATTTATTTATTTTTTTTACAGTGTACAGATTGTCCGATGGAGATAACTAGCATAACTATACATATAGGAGATGGATGGATGGATGGATGGATGGATGGATGGATGGATGCTTTGACTGAAGGATGAATGCATGGCTGGTTGGATGGAAATTACTATAGCATAACTGCACATAGAAGCTGGAAGGATGGATGCACAGAGATGAATGGTTGGATGGATGCGCACACATAACTATACAGAGGGATGGGATGGATCCATCCAGTATGTCCCACACATAGACTAATTTGTGCCACAGAATCAACACCACCGCCACACATTGCGTTTCGTCATTCTTTTTTTTCTTTTTTTACGCTGTTTAAAAGACGCATGCAGCTTATTCGTTCGGCTGCATTTCCTTAGCTCTCTTTTTCTTTGATTAACACACTATAAAAAAAAAATGTTGGTTTAATTTTAAAAAAAAGTGAGTAACCTGGTTTCCTTAAAATTTTGAGTTTATTGAAATAAAAAATTTGAGTTGATACAATGAAGGACATTTGTTTAATAAATAGAAACTATTATTATTATTAATTAAATTAAAATATTATTTGAACCACATAAAAAAAAAAAAATGTTTCACTGCGTCATCAGAAATAAAACACACAATTACCCAATATGCTTACAAAATCTTTTAATAATTTTTTAATAAAGGTTGTTGAATCTAAAAAAAAAATCATTGTATTAACTTTTTATTTCAATGAACTCAAAATTTTAAGGCAACCAGGTAACTTTTTTTTCTAAAAAATATTTTACAGTGCAGGAATGACAGACAGCATTATGTTTATTAGGCTGTTGTTACATTAAGACCTAATATAGGATCCAATATACTGTTACACATGCATTTTCTTTCTCAACTATTTATATTCACTTGAGACATAGACTGCATTTACAAGGTAATGTTGACATTAAAACTTAAGACGACGAAAAAGAGAACTCCATTCAGTATTCGTATGAGAGGCGGCTTTTTGTTTGAGCGCTCTTGATGTGCCCAGCACAGAAAACAGCGTGCGAGAGGCCAAATAAAGTTATCTTTTGCTTGAATGATTTAAAACAACATTAAAATGTGCACACAAGAATCGACATGTAGAATCGAAATTTACATTTTATAACAAATATCTGATTCCTGATCTTAAGTATCTGATTCATTTGAAACCATTCTTTATATTAAAAGAATGGCATGCAGAATTTGTACTTAATTCTGTGTACATCGTGTCCTTTTTTGTGATTTCTCTTTAAAAAAAAAAAGGCACAAAAAAAATCTGTACTTCATGTTTGCAGTAGTCTTGCAGTGATCTCGCCTGGGGCTCAACAAAACCTGTGCTCTTACCACTGCCATACACTTGAAATCAATAACAGAGATGCTGGGAAAAAGTCATTGATTTCCATTAGACTTGTGCTTCCATGATATATTTCTTATGATAAGTGTTTTTTATGATATTGAATGTGTCAATAAATCATTTGATTTCTACTTACACTTTACTGAAAAGTACTGTGGAAGTACACTATGAAGGTTTCAAATGGTAGTACCTTGGTACTTTGATATATGGTGCTACTGAATGATAAACCATACTAGGCTCTTGATAAACCATACTGATAAGTCATGGTTTGTAATAAAACATTTTTTAATATCAAATGCATAAATGCTTGTATTTCTACTAATAATGCCATTCTCTATAAAGGGAAAAGGCACTTTATGCTCTCATATTCTTTTATTTTCATTTGCTTAAAATATCTGAACTGGCTTCGCAATTCACTCTTAAAGCAACAGCAAGAAAGCAATTTTCAAATAAAATGGTGCTTGCAGGTTTTACTGATACTTTTGACACCCCACGCTAATAGCATGTGAAGTTAAAGTGAAGGGCTAGTCAGAACACAGAACAAGAAATGGAATAGAATGAATAATTCAACTCCATCCAACACATTTCATGTTTTTTTTCCCCCCTCCTTTTATGACATCTCAGAAGGCAGAGGAGAAAGAGGATGAGAAGGAGGCGCTCGGGATATTGGAGTGGGATAATTATGGCACAGAAATACAATTGTGGTGGCTAATGAAGGCGCTAAGCTGATGTACAGCACAGCAGGTTATTGTCACTCTATGGACTATATCCCGTAACAGAGGCCTGGAGTTATGAGGAGTTACGAGAGAGGCTGGATAGGAGGCATAAGAGAAACTTAAATCACTCTCAAGGCTCCTTGTGGCAATTTAACAATCTGCCCACATACTGTAGTAATTTTGCTGTGCTTGTTCAGGCCTTTTGATATCTCATGGCTCATTAGCTCAGTGGATTCCAGTAAGTTTTTAACTATTTTTATTAGACTCTTCTTATTACACGCCTCTATGGAATGCGCCGTTCTGATTGGGACCATTCTGTGGTTAAATATAGGCCTAATTGTACCGTGAGTATAATTGACTATTGCCCCTGACAACCAGTCTGCTACACGGTGCTGTTTCATATCTTTAATTTTACAAGATAAAACCAACTCGAGTCAAAATGTTTCCAACTCCGGTCAATATTTAATTTGTTTATTAATCAAGTACTTTGGTAGTAAAATAATTAGAATATTATTTGTCTACAGGAAGTATTATAGGAAGTATTATATATTTGCTATAGTTAGAAATGTAAACTGTTCCAGGCTTGGTATTTGTACCCTTTTTCACTTTATTTATGCATTGTCATATGTGATTCACCACTTCGGTGAACACCGTATTAAATGTTAGTTCATCGGCTTCAATTTCTTGAGAGTTTCTTAAATTGTATTATTTTGTTATTCCTTTTCCAATCTCTCTCTCTCTCTCTCTCTCTCTCTCTCTCTCTCTCTCTCTCTCTCTCTCTCTCTCTCGCACGCACGCACGCACACACGCACACAGATCAGGCATATCATTATGACATGATGATGTGAATAACACTTATCAAACAGACAAGCTTCTGTAGCTCAAATTGCTCAAGAAGATAATGCTGGTTTTGATAGAAAGGTGTCAGAATACACAGTGCACCACAATTTGTTGTGTATTGGGCTGCATGCAGACCACTGAGAGTGCCCATGGTGACCTGTCCACCGCCAAAATCACCAACAGTAGGCACGTGAGCATCAGAACTGTACCACCGAGCAATGGAAGAAGATGGTCTGGTCTGAGGAATCACATTTTCTTTTACATCACATGGATGTGCGTCACTTACCTGCAGAACACATGGCACCAGGATGCACTATGGGAAGAAGGCAGTAGCAGTTCTTTGGGCAGTATTCTGCTGGGAAACTTGGGTCCTGCCATCCATGTGGATGTTACTTTGACATACCATGGTGACTGTGGCCTCTTTCTCCAGGATAATGCGCCCTGACACAAAGCAAAAATGGCTCATGAATGGTTTGAAGTGTCATCAATGAGTTTGAGGTGTTGACTTGGCCTTCAAATTCCCCAGATCTCAGATGTGCTGAACAAGCAAGGTTGATCCATGGAGGCCCCCACTTCACTTCAACTTACAGGACTTAAAGGATCTGCTGCTAACATCTTGGTGCCTGATACCATATTACACCTCTAGGGGTCTAGTGGAGTCCACACCTCAATGGGTCATGGTCGTTTTGGTAGTATAATATTAGGAAGGTGGTTATAATGTTATGCCTGATCAATGTATAAACACACTGACAGCAAAATAAGACTAGAAATACATACAGTGAGGAAAATAAGTATTTGAACACCCTGCTAGTTTGCAAGTTCTCCCACTTGGAAATCATGGAGGGGTCTGAAATTGTCATCGTAGGTGCATGTCCGATCCACTGTGAGAGACAATCTAAAAAAACAAAAATGCAGAATTCAAAATATATGGTTTTTTGAATATTTATTTGTATGATACAGCTGCAAATAAGTATTTGAACACCTATCTATCATCTAGAATTCTGATCCTCAAAGACTTGTTAGTCTGCCTTTAAAATGTCCACCTCCACTCCATTTATTATCCTAAATTAGATGCACCTGTTTGAGGTCGTTAGCTGCATAAAGACACCTGTCCACCCCATACAATCAGTAAGAATCCAACTACTAATATGGCCAAGACCAAAGAGTTGTCAAAAGACACTAGAGACAAAAGTGAACACCTCCACAAGGCTGGAAAGGGCTACGGGGTCTCAATTATCCTAAGAAAGGTGAGAAATCAGCCCAGAACTACATGGGAGGAGCTGGTCAATGACCTGAAAAGAGCTGGGACCATCATTTCCAAGGTTACTGTTGGTAATACACTAAGACGTCATGGTTTGAAATCATGCATGGCACGGAAGGTTCCCCTGCTTAAACCAGCACATTTCCAGGCCTGGCTTAAGTTTGCCAATGAGCATTTGGATGATCCAGAGGAGACATGGGACTCAGGTGTTAAATGTGGTACTGAAACTGCAGTCTAACAAGCATGCTTGTTTATTTGATTTCTTTATTTGTGTATTTGCATTTTATTTTTCCAGGAGAAAGTCATGTGGTCAGATGAGACCAAAGTAGAACTTTTTGTTACTAATTCTACTAAATGCGTTTAAAGGGAGAAGAATGATGAGTAACCATCCCTACTGTGAAGCATGGGGGTGGTAGCATCGTGCTTTGGAGGTGTTTTTCTGCACATGGGACAGGACGACTGCACTGTATTAAGAAGAGGATGATATATTGCGAGATTTTGGAGAACAACCTCTTTCCCTAAGTTAGAGCATTGAAGATGCATCGAGGCTGGATTCCAACATGACAACGACCCGAAGCGCACAGCCAGGATAACCAAGGAGTGGCTCTTTAAGAAGCATATCAAGGTTCTGGTGTGGCCTAGCCAATCTCCAGACCTAAACCCAATAGAGAATCTTTGGAGGAAGCTCAAAACGTGTTTCTCATCGACAGGCCAGAAACCTGACTGATCTAGAGAAGATCTGTGTGAAGGAGTGGGCCAAAATCCCTCCTGCAGTGTATGCAAACCTGGTGAAAAAATGTAATTGCAAATAAAGGCTACTGTACCAAATATTAACATTGATTTTCTTGGGTGTTCAAATACTTATTTGCAGCTGTTAAAAAACTCATACATTGTGATTTCGGGATATATATATATATTTTTAGATTATGTCTCTCACAGTGGACATGCACCTACGATGACAATTTCAGACCCCTCCATGATTTCTAAGTAGGAGAACTTGGAAAATAGTAGGGTGTTCAAATACTTATTTTCCTCATTGTACATTAACAGTATATACAATTATAACTTTTATTAATACCATAGTATCATACCATAGTAACTATACATATGTTTTATATTTTTAGCTCAATATATAATGGTAACTGCAAGTTGTTGCCATAGTGCCAATATGCAAATCTCATCCAACCGAGTCTATGGAAAGTATCCTTTGAAACGTTTTGCATTTTCACACATTTTCAGTGCTCAAATAGCCATATGTCCAGTGTCAAAAGTCATCTAACCCCTAAAATCATGCCCATGGTTTCACTTGAGCCCTGTGCATCATTAATTCAGAGGTAAGCTGAGCCACCCTGGAGATATGTGAATGGCTGCTTCACTAGCAGTAATTAAAGTCTAGGATGGGCTGAGCAGCAGTCTATGCCCCCGGGCTTATTCTGTATGACTCCCATTTCAGTCTCCCGCCCCCCTGCCTCCCTCGCATACACTTCCAGAAGCTTTCTGATTTTGATTGTTGCATTTCCCCTGCGCTGGAACGCAAGATACTCTTGAGTGACTACTCTATTCCCAGCCAGTACACAAATTTGCCTGATTTTAAATGCTGCATCCACAGTTAATAGTCACAACTTTTTCTTCCATTAAATAAGAAATGGGACTTTTTGAAGAATGTCCTAGCCGGTCTCTTTAATATAATGAATGATGACTGAGAAAGATGCAAACTGAAATAAAAAAACCACTATGTGGCACATATAGCTCTTGTTATTTACAAAGGGTTCAGCCATATTGTAGTTTTATTAAAGGCTTAGTTCACCCAAACATTGGTCATTAATTACTCACTCATTACTCGCTTGTTTCAAATTAAGATATTTTTGATGAACCATCCATAGGCAGCAACGTCATTGCAACTTTCAAGGTCCAGAAAGTTAGTAAAGACATAATGAAAATAGTCCATGTGACTACAGTGGTTAATTGTTATGAAGCAACGAGAACACTTTTTTTCTAATCTCAAAAGAATGAGTCATTATTTTAAATCAAATATTTTATGAGAATCTATTTATTCAGATGACAACTCGTCTCTGATTCAGATTCACTTCACAGGTTTCCTGAATTTCCCGGAAAATTTCCAATTTTTGTGAAGTGAAATTTACTGGAAATTTACTCAAAATCTATATATATATATATATATATATATATATATATATATATATATATATATATATATATATATATATATATATATATATATATATATATATATATATATATATATATATTGGTTTAACATTCTGGCGAGCATCTCTTTTGTTGCCTGCTCTTTTCCCCTCCTGCTCACTTGAAACCGAATATGAAGTGCAAATGGCTTCAGAAATATGGCTATGCATGTTCATACTCTGAATATTTCAAAGGCTTCAATATATGTTCTCCAGAGACCCATTAAAGCAAAATCAAGGAACTTTAAAGGAATACATTAATTGCTGAGCTTGAGAAAATGCGCAGTAAGATGTTAAGCTATCACAGGCTTGTGATTGGAAAAATGCAGGTTAAAGGTGGATAAAACGTGGGGAGAAAATCTTGCAAACACTAACTAGTTTTGGCTGATGTGTTTTCTCTACTACATTTATCATCACTGATATAGCTTGTATTGGACAGACAGTTCTAAACGGTTCTTTCTGCATGTGGAAATTTCCCCAATGTGGAAAACAACCATTTTTGATGCTTACCAAGTGAGAGTTTGACTCATTATCCGTTTTCCCCTCCAAAGGCAGAAGATGGGCAGTTTTCTCCTTCAGCTTTGATTGATCTGTGTCTGGTGCACTGCTGTGCTTACATCGGATATCCTGAAGTGAGGACATCATCTAAACATTTAAAATACTGTATGGCACTCCAGCACATCCACAGCCTCAGGAAGGGGTGTCTGGTGCCACTCATACGATGATGTCATACTATGAGTCCCAAGCTCTAAAGCTCTGCTTTTCCCTAAGGTTCCCCTCTGATTTCATGCTGCAGAGGAGTAGATACCCTTTCATTTTTAAACCAAATGTAATTCCAGGTCATTGGTTTAACATTCTGGCATTACAAAAATAAAATAAAAATGCTCTTGTGGATGCAAAAATGTGTAGTTTGAAAGACTATAAAGCATTACACTTATGTTTTTGTGAATACTTGCTTTCTCCTTCTCTGTGTTAGCTAGGCTGAGAAATTCAAGTTTGTGTTATACTGCATCATACTATGTCTACTCTTAGAACATAATTATGGTAAAAATTGGCCACTATGCCAATGGCTTTCTTACCTGGACATGACGATATTTTGCTTCGACAGAACTAGGGATATCACGGTACCAAAATTTCAGTAGTCGGTACGATTAATCGAACCGCAATCGCGATTTGGCTTGTGTGCGATTATGAAAGCTCAACGGCTGCGATTTTTAAATGAAATAAATAAATGCCCTGTGTGTTAGCGAAGAGCGGCTCTGTGATCAGGAGTAACGCTGCTCCATCTGAAAGACTGCGAGTTTGAGTCGCTTATAACGTGGGTTTGAAAAAGCAACAGGAGTCAAACATCTTCACAAACTAGTGAAGCGTTCATAAACCTGTTCAACAAAAGACAACGTTTAATAACATGCTTTACCTCACTTCATATTGTCAGTCGAGTGTTTGTGAGCTGATGTGGCTTCTCATCACAGAGTGAGGCAGACGATGCGTTATTTTATAGTATTCTATGGCAATCAGCACTGCATTATAATACACTTTATTATTATGAAAATACCCTTGACGGCTTGAAGAACTCAAATACACCATATTTTGCTGCAGTCGTGTTTATTGTCGTCATGTTTAATCAAAGCGTTTCTATCTTCTGTTTACATAAGGGTTTTCCTGAAAATTAATGTCATTACTTCTCTGAGGCAAATGTAGCTTTTTCGCTCAAGGGCGTCCTCTGGCCTTCAGTATGAATTAAAAACTTTAGGTAGTAAATAATAAGCAGTTTTTTTTTGTTTTTTTTGTAAAATAAGTTCTTTAAAATATTATAAAAATAATAATAATAATAATAATAATTAATAATAATTATTAGTATTAGTATTAGTATATTTTTATATTTATTCTGACATACTCTATTTTTTAATTTGTAATTATGAAAATGTTATTGTAATGATAATATTTCTTATTTGTAAAATATTTTTAGCAGTAATCATAATAATTATTAGTCATATTAATATATAAACACAAAATGTTGTATACACACACACTTTTCATTTGTAAAAAATATATAATAATCACATTTTAAATCGCAATCACATTTTTACCCAGAATAATCACAATTATATATTTTCCCCAAATCGTGCAGCCCTAGTCGGTATCAATACCAAGCAAATTTAATAGTACTCGGTACCAATTTTGGTGCCACAGCAAAACAAAAAAAAAATAGTTTATTTTATTTAACTAGTTTTCAAATATATATATATATATATATATATATATATATATATATATATATATATATATATATATATATATATATATATATATATATATATATATATAGTATGATGATAATCATTAGTAATATATAAATGTAAAGGCTGTAGCTGTTTAAAATCTACTGTACAACAGTAGCCTAATATATTCTGTCAATGTATTCATGTTACACTGAAATTTTATTTTGACAGGTTGCCGTGAAGACCTTTGAGTGTCTGTGTTCATGATATGACCGTTTTTTCAAATTAATTGGTAAATTCTCATCATGAGGTGATGGTCCATGCGTTCTTGTCCTCATATAGTGACACACGGCTGTTGGCAGTGACTACAAGACAGCCAGCAAGCGACGTGTGTGTGTGCGTGCGTGCGTGCGTGCCTGCGTGCCCACGCATCAGCGCCCGTCATTCACACAGAGAGGCAGAACATGCAGTAGTACTATTTAAATAGTATTTTGCAGTTTAATATTCACAGACAATAGTATATATTCGGCAACAGTCTGGAGCCCTGCACTTAAAATAACACGGAAGCGACTTAATGCAGCTCTGGGTAAAAAATTAAATTTCAGTACCTTAAATTTTCCTTAAAATTGTCTTAAATTTCAGTACCGACTTGGTAACAAAGTACCGGTACTTGTGACATCCCTAGGGGAGCTAATAAAACTGCAGTTTCTTCCTGTTTTTCCCATACATTTGGCCTAAAATCCAGTTTGAAATGGAGTTTTTTCAGATGTTTTGTTCTGCCGTTCTTTCCGTATTCACAATTCTTTTCAGCTTTATGAAACTGCCTACAACGCACTGGATACTTCAGTGCCAACTGAAAGTAACTTACTCCTGCTAAATGTTTTTACTCATTGGATTCTTGCATGCCCAAAACAGATGTGTATCAATGGAAATCAGGAATCTATTTTTATAGATAGATTCCTGAAAAGTCAAAATAGAAGTCTAAAACATTATAGAAGTCTAAACCGTTATGACTAAAAGTTTGCTAGGAAGTATTACCAATCCTCAACAAGGTATGTGACTTGGAAGTATTGTTCTTGCCTATGACACAAACTTTCCTGGATGTTACAATCCCAAGCTTAATTTTTAAGCTCAGGCATTTGAAAAATTCCCAAGTATGAGCAATAGTAAGTCTTGTCTGAGATATGAAGGGGCAGTCTTTATTTGCGAGTAAAATTTGACCTTTTAACTGGCCATCTTTGTTACCTTGACCTTTTCGAGTGGAAGGGTATAAAACCAGCTGTACTATGTGCTGCTGAAGTTTTGCAAAAAACACTCTATCACCAAAAGAGTAGGAGCACTTGCTTCCATACTTTTGACCTTTTTTAGGCTGTTAACAACTTGCTGCCCCAGTACAAATCGAAATAATTTATGGTCTGTGACGCCTGACGTCCTTTGTCTACCACCTTAGCTTTTCTATCTGATTGGAAAAGATACTCTTCACATCTATCTTCCGTCTGCCATCTGCCAGATCTTTATAGACTGAGCACCTGATGCAGGACGCTCAGGCATTTCCTTTAAGTCATATTGTGTCTGCTGCTAAATTAGGTGCTTCTAACACTTATTTAGAGATGACAAATATGCCCATTTTCTCTATCTCAGAAAATCAATTGCGAGACTAAGCTTTGGTAATGATTTAAGCTTAGAGCTTCCATGTTCTTGAACTCTTGACTGATGTATCACTTTGTTTCATAGAAACGGGTCTGGCAGAGAATCATCCTTTCGTTCTGAAGAGGGGTAGTTCAATAGCTTTGGAAAGGTTAAAGTTTGATGCCAAAACAGATGTGTATCACTGGAAGTCAGGAATCTATTTAGTTTTCAGATCATATTTCAATATCTATAATTATGAGTCTCCAAGTTGTAAACCCCTACATGTCTTTGTTAAACTCGTAATAACATGTTTGGAATTTAAAACAGCACTAGGTAACTTTTCAACCTTCATAATATATTTTCAAGACTCTTGTGATGTAACATCGACTTACAATAGGTTGAATGACACGTCTGCCATAGCCTGATGGGGTCTGTATTAGGCTTGGGCGGTAATACGGTAAAATGGTATACCGCGGGATCTAAAAATAGCAACGGTATCAGTTTCAATACCGTCAAACCGTCAAAAAAAACAAAAAACAGATCAACTTACATATTGCTGATCAACAATTAATTATTAAATATTTAATAAGTTGAACTAATTAAACTATTTACATATTAAATACTATTTATTTATTAAATGCCTAAATATGTGTATGCGTTGTTGTGACAGCGTGGATGAGAAAGAGAGAGAGAGAGAGAGAGAGAGAGAGAGAGAGAGAGGGGAAAAGACGGCGAGTCGGGCGCTGAGTTATTATCGAAAAAGAACACAACTTCTGCAGTTTGGAAGTATTTTGGGTTTTGACGGTAAATACAGACGAGGCAATTTGCAAATTGTGCAACAAAAAGATGACCGCGAGAGATGGAAATACCTTGAACCTAAGGGCGCATATCCGAAACCACCATCCTCACTGCTGCGTGGATGAAAAACCGAGCGCACCCTCGGACTATGCTGTAATATTGCCGAAGCCTTTTGTCACACAGCTGGCAATATAAGCAATAAGCATGAACTCCACAAAAATCAAGTGGACATGGGACTCACAAAAAAAAATGTCAATTGTCTGACAATTGTCTCATAACGGTAAGCATAAAACGTGCAGAGAGTTTCTCAGGGGCAGGGGCTCAAATGTAAAAAATAAAATAAAAATATAGGCCTATATATATATATATATATATATATATATATATATATATATATATATATATATATATATATAAGCCAAGCCAACAGTTTGTTGACGCTGTCTGAGCCTTACATCATAATGTTTTAATTATTCACGGTAATACCGTATACCGAGGTAAAATAGGGAGGAGGTTTGACGGTATCAAAATTTGGATACCGCCCAAGCCTAGTCTGTATCGTTTTTAATCGTACTTTTAAACTTCGGGTTTCGGGTAGTAACCCGAGAACAAAAAGAACTACAAAATTCGACTGCTTTACGGCATATACGTCACTTCCACCAACACCCACACTTCCTTAAATTCGGACGTGCAGAGCCCAACTTTGTTCGTCGGATAATATCATGTCATGAAGCAGCACAGACAAATAAGAAAGCAAAGGTTTTGTTGGAGGAAAGCAATAAGAGGAAACGAAAAAGTGATCGGATTAAAGGCAGGACGAAGATCAACATTGGGCAAGCGTTTGCTCATTGACGTGAGCTGAAGGAGGCGTGCCTGACCGATGCTGTCATGCTTGTTATGGTAATTACCTACCACGCAACCATTGAATTGAAGTATCATAGATTCTGTAAAATGGTAATCAATAGACTAGGCCAGTGGTTCCCAAACCTGTCCTGGAGGACCCCCAGCACTGCACATTTTGCATGTTTCCCTCATCAGACACACCTGATCCAACTCATCAGCTCATTAGTAGAGATGGCAAGACCTGAAGTGTGTGTGTCTGATTAGGGAGACATACAAAATGTGCAGTGCTGGGGGTCCTCCAGGACAGGTTTGGGAACCACTGGACTAGGCTACTATAATGACGCTGGCTTGTAAATGTGAGCATCGCGATCATCTGGCGTTTGAAAAAAATAAAACCTATGAAATGATATTCATTTCATTTGCTAAAACATATGCCACTGTACCTGGGATGAAGACATTTCACACGTGACGCAAGCAGAACACCTGCGTGTGAACAGTTCAGGGTAACTGTTAGTGATATGCGGGTCGGCTTTTTTTCCAACGCGCGGGTCCTGCTTTTATGAAATTATTTGGCCCGCCCCGCACCACTGTATATATTTTTGCAACCCGCCCCACACCCGCGACCATTAAATAGACATGCGGGGTCCGTGAGTTATGAGACGACCCCGCTCGTCACTAGTTCAGGGCTATCATGGTTCCCATGTCAACAAATGCACAAGCCCATTTCTGTAGGGGGACCCTGAGAGCAAAAGTTACCTAGTGCTGATTTAAAGAAAAGCCTCACTTGTGGCATCATAAAAATAATCAAAATGACAGTGGCCTCGACAGTAGTGCTAGTAGTGCCTCGAAGTAGGGCTAGTATGCTTTTTTTTGTTTATAATCATTGTGCAAGAGTACATAGAGGTAAATAATAGTGGTTAAATATTTTGCTGCCACTAACTGCAAAGCCACATATAGATTCCTTTTCATATTGCTTTTTTTATGAACGTTGCCATAGAAATTGTTAATGTCTGACATTAATAGCTCAGGGCACTTAGCCTCGTTTAAAAACAACAGAATGAAAATATAGCATCATTAGCTCTGTTAGTCAGCTGTCTTGCTGTCTACTGTGTATAAAGTCCGTTGAACCTGTGACTGATGTGGAAAGCTTTATATAGGCTGGAGTAGCTAATTCACTCCAATGGAATTTGATGTTAGCATGTTGCTAATGAAACACCCACAAATATTAAATAGCAAATGTTTTTTTTTTTTTTTTTTTCAATAATAAATATGTGACCCTGTCTGAGAAAACCCTCCTAAAGTCATTTTTTTTGTGATTCACTGTTTTCTACATAAAAACATTCTACATAATGTAAAGAACATTCTGTTGAAATATTACCTTGATATCTCTTATATTAACTGAGTATGGCTATGTTAAAGATTTGCTGAATTTCGTGCTCAGAAAATCATGTTTTTGAGAAATTCCAATGTAAACACAAGCTTATTTTTAAAACTGCAACACATTTGATGCATAATTATCCTGAATATGAGCCATATATCACATTAAAGCTGAGATTCTACCATTTTCAGTGATATATGACACATTTATGGGAAAATTCTTAAAGGTTTGTAAAACAGGCTTATTTATTATGATGCGTATGTCCAAAAAGCACAAAAACATTCAAACAAATTGGGGGTACAAGAGCTTGATTGTAGAAACATTTACCAGGTCAATTAATTGAAATTATTTGTATAACTTTATTAATAAAATTAATAAAGTAAAAACGTCATTAATATATAAATTAATTAATATATTACATTTCAGTAGAAAATCTCTAACTTAAATTATTTTACTGGGCTACTATTTAACATTAAGTACAGTATTGGAGTAAAAAAAAAAAAAAAAAAAGAGGGATATGTACGGTTATATCATTATTCGGGGTAATTCCACCGAGATTAACATCGGAAAAGCTGTTTAAGCAATCATCTATTTTCTGTTCCTGCTCGCGTTTAAGTGCTGCCATGTCAAATAGCCAAGATAACTTAATTCATGAATCCAGTGTTTCCCAACCTTTTTTCAGTCATGGCGCCCTTTGAAAATGTTCTAAACTTTGTGGCATCCCCTCGCGTACGTTACGCTAGGGGTGTAACAGTACAGACTGCTCACGATTCGGTTTTAGGTTTTAGGTTCACAGTTTCAGGTTCACGGTTTCTGTATGGTTTGGTATTTGCTATGTTCATGGAAAAAAAAGACTACTGTCAAATAAAAATAAAGAAAAGAACAAATAACTCAAAATCAAGCAGCAGCACAAATAATTATTGAGCAAAGATAATAAAATAAGGCTTTTTTCTTTTCTTTTCAGAAAGGTCTAACATTAGTTTTAGGTAAATAAATTGAATAAAGTAATCAAATGAAAAATTACCGCATATTTAACTGTTTAAATTAAATATTAATCCTTATTAAACTTACAAAAGCTATTCAATCAAGAGCAGTGAGTGATTCCTCATCTTCTTTGACATTAAACAGACAGCAGTAAAGGCTACTGCTCCTTTAAGACCCAGGGGTGTCGCTTTCTCGACTGTATATTAACTTAAGGCATATTCAGACTATGTCTGTTGACATCGGCTACTTCTTGTGTGAGTTTGTCCGCTCAAGCGCAAGAATTGAAAAATAACTCAATAGTTGCGTGCTGAGAGTCGTGCATGTGCACGCTTTCGGATGACCGCACAGAGACAACACTTCTCACATCGCGATTGCACATGAGTTCTCGTCTTCTGGCTCTACACCTGTATTCATATTTGAAGATACGGCAGCACTCACATGCATTGAACAAAGTTTACTAAGAGAGACCGTTTGCCCACGTTTTTCTTTTATTATCGCTGTTGTTGTAATGTATAACTGAGGAGCTAGCACGTGTATCCATCAACAGAAACATACATAAAGCATTATTTTCAAGTTACAACCTATATTAAAGATGCGTCATCAGATGTGAGATGAACCGCGATGCAAAGTGTGTGCTGAAACCTTTTACGCGACACCCCGCGCACCCCAGTTGGGAAACACTGCATTAATCTGACGCACCACCATCCACAACATGTTTTATATTGACACATAGCAGGCCTAATATGACTTTAAATTAAGATGGTTATTATTGGCACAATGTTGAGCTACAAAACAAAGAAGAAAATATTAAAAGATTGGCAATGACACGAAAATATCTCACCAGACATCTGAACCTGGCTTAAGTCGCAATGACCTGATTGCCGCTCGTACCGATTGATATTAATGTCTTTCTCTTCCTAATGGTAAAAAAATAAGTTCCTGAACTGAATAACTGAATAGGAATCAGCTGGTGTTGTTTTGATGAAAACCCCCTGAGATGATTAAAATCAATGTTTAGGGAGCCCGTATCCAATATTTTTTTTGTGCAAAAGTATAAAGTGTAGTGTCAATAAAATCACTAATTTAAGTATTTATAATGTTATGAATGAAACATTGAGTATTGTATCTCAATCCCCTTGGTATAATTTATAATTTACAGCAATAAACACAAATTACCTATTTTCATCATTTTTATGGCTATGGCACTTTGACGATTAAAATCTCATAATTAAATTTTGCGACTTTAGCCGGGGTTTCACAGACGGGGTCATATACTAATTTTTTTTTAAAACCAATTAGTGTTTCAAAGCCTAGTATGCAACTTTAGTGTCTACTATCTAAGGCAGCCTGGTCTCACTGATTATACAAAAAATTGTGTATTTGTACAGAACTGTATGTTTATGTAGATGATAAAACATTTGAACTATGCAGTATTATGCCATGACAGCTTATGGAAATGTTAATTATTTACAAATATTTTATACAGTATCTTATACCCAGATTCAACTATATATATTGTATATAATCCTTACAGTTGTATATATACAACTGTATATAATCCTTATATATATATATATATATATATATATATATATATATATATATATACATATATATATATATATATATATAAGGATTAATATTTAATTTAAACAGTTAAATATGCGGTAATTTTTCATTTGATTACTTTATTCAATTTATTTACCTAAAACTAATGTTAGACCTTTCTGAAAAGAAAAGAAAAAAGCCTTATTTTATATATATAAATTAAAATATAGATTTTATTTAGAACACACTTTTCATTCTAAAGAATCTCAAAGTGCAACAAAGGAAAAAAAGAAAAGAAAAAAAAGAATAACAAGTAAAAATATAAAAAAATACAAACATCAACCAACACAGAAACCTGAACAGAAAACAAAGCTGATGGGGAACAGAAAACAGAGCTGATGGTGAACAGAAAACAGAGCTGATGGGGAACAGAAAACAGAGCTGATGGTGAACAGAAAACAGAGCTGATGGGGAACAGAAAACAGAGCTGATGGGGAACAGAAAACAGAGCTGATGGAGAACAGAAAACAGAGCTGATGGGGAACAGAAAACAGAGCTGATGGGGAACAGAAAACAGAGCTGATGGGGAACAGAAAACAGAGCTGATGGGGAACAGAAAACAGAGCTGATGGGGAACAGAAAACAGAGCTGATGGGGAACAGAAAACAGAGCTGATGGGGAACAGAAAACAGAGCTGATGGGGAACAGAAAACAGTGCTGATGGTGAACAGAAAACAGAGCTGATGGGGAACAGAAAACAGAGCTGATGGGGAACAGAAAACAGAGCTGATGGTGAACAGAAAACAGAGCTGATGGTGAACAGAAAACAGAGCTGATGGTGAACAGAAAACAGAGCTGATGGTGAACAGAAAACAGAGCTGATGGTGAACAGAAAACAGAGCTGATGGAGAACAGAAAACAGAGCTGATGGGGAACAGAAAACAGAGCTGATGGTGAACAGAAAACAGAGCTGATGGGGAACAGAAAACAGAGCTGATGGTGAACAGAAAACAGAGCTGATGGTGAACAGAAAACAGAGCTGATGGGGAACAGAAAACAGAGCTGATGGGGAACAGAAAACAGAGCTGATGGGGAACAGAAAACAGAGCTGATGGTGAACAGAAAACAGAGCTGATGGTGAACAGAAAACAGAGCTGATGGTGAACAGAAAACAGAGCTGATGGGGAACAGAAAACAGAGCTGATGGGGAACAGAAAACAGAGCTGATGGTGAACAGAAAACAGAGCTGATGGTGAACAGAAAACAGAACTGATGGTGGAAGTATCTGTAAGCTCCAGTACAGTGTGGTCCTATCCATGTATTACATTTCTCCCAGTGCTTGAGGCTCTAGTTCCACAAATTCCTAATTCGGCAGTGTCCTGATGACGTCGTCGTGGCATGACAGCTGAAGACCAGATGAAGGGTCTTCATGATGGAGGCAGACACAATGCAGGAGGCAGAAAAAGTTTACCAGGCACTTCTGTGGAAGGCCAAGCCATTCCACGGCCGCAGTGCAAGACGGAACAGCGGCGCAGCCAAGACTCGGCAGCCGAGAAGCGGAACATCCCAACATTACGCCGGGCGCTGATGACGCTAGCCCTATGCAAACTTCCGCCACCATGCAGCTCAAGCCTGAGGGAGACCACCGAGACCACCAGTGAGCAGCCGACACCCAGAACAGCCGCATCGAGCAGCATCAAAAATCCTTCAAACCAGAAGCAACATCAGAGAAGCGGTGAAGAACGGTGAACAACGTCCATTCAGTGGCTGTCAGCAATCAGTCCCAATTGTAGCTCTGACTGTTAAAGTCACAAACATAATAAAATTCAGATGTAATATAAATGCAGAAGTTATTGGGAAAGCTGAGGTTCTTATCTTTCAAACGATATCATAACCATATATGTCTAGTTTTGTGGTGCGCGAGTTATAGATTTTTTTAAAAGATTATGCTGATGCAATTTTGGACCCACGGGTCCGAATTTTTTAAAATTTCAGTACCTACTTGTTACCGAAGTACCGGTCTGTCTGTCTGTCTCTGTCCGTCCGTCCGTCCGTCCGTCCATCCGTCTTTTTATATCTGTCCAACAGATTACTAATCATTTGTTTCTTCACGGTTTTAAATTCCAGTTATTGTGCGTGTGATGCTAATGATTATGTTATATATTGAAAATTTTCTAGTGACTGATCACATCTAAATTGTTTAGTTGGCCAAATTGAATTTCTGTGAATTAAATTGCATCAATTCGCAGAATTTCAGTTCGGCCAGCTGAAAAATTTACATGAGATCGGTCACTAGAAAATTTTCAATTGGAGCAATTTTTTTGCAGTGTATAATAATGGGAACATATCATCTTGGAGAGTGTTTTTCCGTGCTGTCTGTAGTAACCGAATGGGACGCGGTGTTTAATCGGAGAATGATTGACAGCTGCAGCGGAGGGAAGACGAGTTTTATGATTTTAATACATCTGTCCCTATGGAATGGCTTTAGATGAGTTTGTGCCAGCAAATCATAATATAAGAATGACTGCTGAAGGAACACGCGATGATGCGACAATATGTATTTCAGATTATTTAATTATCACGACAAGCCTAATCCGAGCAAGTGACTGCCTGCAGTTTTGTCGACAGACGGAGGCGGCACGAAATTTGACGGATGCGGCCGCCTCAAAATTCTCTATGCAGGAAAAACCCTGAACTAGTAAAGTAACTTTTACATTTACAGCAAAAACTTTTTCAAATGCTTAACACAAGTTTCCCCATGCATTAACTGACACCTTTTCTGTCCCCATGCTGAGAGGAATCAGGAGTAAGTGCAGAGGCGTTGTGTGTGGTATTACACAAAACGTAGAAAAAGAGTAAAATGCAAACTCAAGACCTCAAACCTGCAATAATTAGCTTAAATATGTTCATACATATGCATTTAATCTCACTTTATTAAGCAATGTTTTTATTGCTTGTCAGAGCTTCCCCCTATAAATGGGTTTACAAGAAGGTTCTTGAGTAAAAAATCAGGGAATAGTGATTGAAATAGATGTTATGAACGTGTTTGAGAAATAATTTAAAGAGTGGTGTTCTAATTAAGATGGTACATGTATGTAGACTGTAAACTGAAGAATGTTTTGTTTTTAGTTCAGACCACTATTGTGTATCTGACCATTTTATTTTATTTGTATTTTTTATTAACTTCACAACTGTTTTAATTATCCTTGATTTATATGTTTAATTCTTACACATGGTATTCCTATTTCTCATGCATGTTACCACTATTTTAATTAATTTATATGTAAATCATTTTGAATTGCCATTGGGTATGAAATGTCCTATACAAATAAACCTGCCTTTCCTTGCCTTGCCTATACTGTACAGGGTTGCATTTCATTCAGCCTGAGGCGTATTCATTTCACTTTTGATTTGAAAGGGATTTTACATTTGCAAAATATAGCATTTTTTATTAAAAAAGAAACAAGCAAGCTTAACCCAGATGAGGAAAAGTAACACAAAAGCAAATTAAGCACCACTTTCCATAAAGTACAACACAATTAGGGAGTAGCAGAATATAGTTACATGTATAGCTATGGATACGGCTTCTACTGATTTTTTATGAATAAGGTTCTGTTCTACACAACACAATCATGTGAATTCAGAAAATTTGGACTACAGAAAGTATAAAATGGAGTACATTTATCATAAATGTATTGTGATTATGTGGTGTATTTTATGGTCATTCTATATTTACATCATAATTATAAAATAAAATACATGAAATTATTACATTTCAACATTTTAGAGTGTTTTCTTTTTTTAAATCCCCAAAGATTGTGAGCACATTTAGCAGAAAATACAATTTCACTCTTTCTACTTTACACTCTTACACTCTTTCTACAATTTTTTTTAAATCAATGCGTTACTTATCGATCCCAATTAATTGTGCAACATAGTTTCTACATCCAATTTTCAGTGTAAAATGCTACGTTTTGAAAGCAAGCTATTGTGCCCTATGTGTCAGAATGACAGTGTTGACCCACAAATGGATCAGTCAGAAGATTACAAGTTTAATAAACATCACCACCACCGTAGATGAACTCATAATCCGAGAGGCAAGTGGGATAAACAGTTGTGATTTGATGGCTTCACCTATATGACCGCAAGCAATATTAACTGACATCTGCAACATCATCAAATCGCAGTGTGAATATACCTGTATTGATTTTGCATCATATATGTCACACTTGGCCCATAATATTTCTAACATTGTGCCCTTCTCTCTCTCTCTTTCCTCTATGCTTTCCCTCCCGGCTAACCACCTATAAAGGTAAGTCAAATCTAATGATATCTTCCTTGTGCGATGTGTGGGAAGGGTAAAGATGTTAAGCTAAGGTCATCAGTTATATGTTTCACACGTTTACGGTGCTACTGTATTGCCGTCTTGAAAGTTTAGTGGCTTTCTGAGTGATTAGTGGAGTTCGGAGCTGATTGCTGAATGGAAATGAAGCAGACCAGAGCTCAGGGCTGACCTTGGCTCGGGCTTAGAAACAAGTTTAAGAGAAATTTAGACACGCAGCCATCAGAGAGGAAATGCATCTTTAGAGCTGACCATCTGGAAAATTGTTCAAGCTTTGCTGGTTTATTACATTACCTTTCAGTTTGTGCAGCTGAGTAAAGAACATTAAAACACTTTCAAATCAGTCTCACATTTTTATGAAAGAGGATTTTAGAGATGAGCTCTGCTTCTGTAAACGATAAGTATATACTTTTATACTTCTTAAGTGAGTGTGATCCAGCATCTTTAGAGAAATAAGGTTTGATATGCTCAATAAAAGTGCAAATGTATGCAGCTTGAAATGCATTTGGCAAAATCCTTTTGGTTTGATTAACACTGGCTGTGTGCTTAATGGATTCCAGCATAATACACACTGCGAGCTATGTGCTATACATTGAGAACTAAGACCCACTTTTAGTAAGTGTCTATGTAACTAATATGTAATGACTTTTCAAATAATCAATTGATAGTACTTATTGTGTAAATACATGTTTTTACATTGTACTTAATTACTTGCATATATTGCATATAAATAATATCAGTATTTACACCCTTAAACCTACACACAATGAAACATGTCCCTAACATTACCTGTATCCTATCTTTTAAAGCAGTTAAAGTGTTTTGCAATACAACATGAACACATGGTTGGTGAATTCCAACCGGAATTGAGCATCCCTCTGCACTACACACTCTGAAGGGCAGATCCTTTGACAATGCAATAGAACCAGTGGCGTAACTTTGTTTTAAAAAGCAAAAAACTGCGTACTATATGCACGTCAAAGCTCATTTTGACGTATGAGGGGCGCTCATACGTTAAAATGAGCTTTGGCGTGCATATGGTACGCAGTTTTTCGCGTGCATATGATATGCACTATATGGCGTAGCTATTAAGGGGGCTAGCATTGCTGATACAATGTTATATCAGATGTAAAATATGTACAATGATAATTGCAGAAAAATTTGTATTAAGATGTCCGGAAATCAATTAAATAGTTAATTTATTGATTTAGATCTCGTTTAATTATTGCATCTAAACACAATATAGCGTTGTGCCAGGATTTTTCACGTGAATAAAGGCAAATAGATTTGCACACTTCACTTATAATCCCTGGTCTAGTCTGTTAAACTTGTCAGAAGTTCTCGTTTCTAATCTGCCCTCGTAGCCTATTTTTTCTCTCATCAAAACCGAATACTCATTGATTTTCTATCATCAAAACCGAATACTCATTGTACAATTGATGACTCGTTGTACATCAAGAGCAGGGACAGTTTTTGTGCATTTTGTTTCGTGATCTGACCGGAACAAATAGAAAGTCTCTGCAACGGCGTTAAGCGTTAGATTTAAGCGCTCGTCTGTGTGAAGACTGCATGAGCCAGGAGAGGAATCTGCACCACTGATAACAGCGGCAACGAGCGCTAGATTGCCTCTTATTTAACAAACAAACAAAATGATACTCTTCTAGTCTTCTAGTAACATCATTAACCAGAGATGTTTTGTTGTATTAGTTAGGTTCATCCGTGAAGCAAGATGTTTTAAAAAAGTGGCGGGGACATGTCCCACCCGTCCCACCCGCAAATTACGCCTATGAATGGAACAAATTTGGAATAGATTTGACCTATTTTTGTAAAAAAAAAAAAAAAAACAGCAATACTGTATTGAATTAAATAAGTGTATATACGCACAATCATTTCCCTTGCCTTGTTGGCCACCTTGGATTCCTTTTTTGGGGCAAAGAAGTGAATTGTCTATTGTCAGTATTGTAGCAATGCATGAATGACTGCTCACACATTAGTCACTTTCAAACCAAGACGTTTTCTGTTGGTCAATTTGCAGTATAACCGTTGCAAAATCTGCATGGGCAAATGTTTCGGCTTCTTGCAAAGTTCCCAAGTGCCTCAATTCCTATTATTCCTATTTTGAAAGTCTACTTTTTAGAGTTTTCAAAGTTGAAAATAAATCAATTATTATTGGAGCACATCTTATGAGAAAATACTATATACATCAAAATGTAATGTTTAAGTCAATGTGTTACTTGTTGATTCTTTGTGAAATGTACTATTTCTGAGTGGAAATTGTTTCTACACAACATCTTCAGTGTACAAACAATGCTAGGTTTTCATGCAAAAACATGGTGAATTCCATTCAGAAGTGAGTGTCCCTTTGCCCTACTCATTCAGAAGGACAGAGCCTTTGAAGTGAGGACTTTAGAGGGAGCAGGGCATTTGCATGTCATAATGTACAGCAACTGTTAGGAGCGCAATTGATAAAGGGAGCAAAGAAAGAAAAAACAAATATATTTCATTATTCTTAACCTCGAATGTTACCATGACACTGCATCACACAGTGTCTATTAGCTGCTTTTATTACAGGAATTACTCATCATTGCTGCTTATATAAAGATGTTGCAAATACAATTGTGTTAAAATAAATAGCAGTACAACATCAGTTACCTGATAAACCACAGTTATTATTAGCGTGTGATATGTTTGCATTGCAGATCATTTACTCTCAGATGTAGTAGTGTAATAGAAAACAACAGACCCGACTGACATGCACACTGCCTGTTCTGACCCATTCATTGAAAGGGGCGTGTTCAAAATAATAGCGGTTGATTTTAATTAGATAATTCAGGCATTCTGTGAAAAAAACAAAAACAAACAAATAACATGTCATTAATTGTCCTTTATTAAGAAAACTTGAAGTAAATGTTTCACACATTGCTAAGTAAAATGGGCCGTTCCAAACATTATTCAGAAGAACAATGTTGTTTGATTTAAAAGTTAATTGGAGAGGAAAATGTATAAAGAAGTGCAGGAAATTCTAAGGTGCTCAGCTTAAATGATTTCAAATGCATTAAAATGGCAAAAATCTGAAACGCGAAAGAAAAAACAAACACCTACTGTAAAACGGAACGAACAATAGCAAAGATTCAGCCAATCATCACTATCTACAATTACCTGTACAAACTGTTACAGTCAGAAGATGTTTGATCAAAGTAAGCTAACAGGAAGAAGTCCCCATAAAGTACTATTGTTGTATACATGACATGTGCAGGATCAGTTCAAATAGGCTAGCCCAAAGAGAAATGGCGTAACGTTCCGTGGACTAAAATTGTCTAGCGGTCATCGACAGTACATCAGGTGACCCCCGGATACTGAATTGAAGCCACAGTACAGTGGACACTGTGGGGACAGTGAAGCATGGTGGTGCAAAACTTGTGGAATGGGAAGACTTGTTTTTCATACTATGGTGTTGGACCTTTTTATCGCATAACAGGAATCAGGGAAGTTTGAATCCATCAAAAAAGATGATGTTGCCCTATGCCAAAAGGGAAATGCCCCTGAAATGGGTAACAAAACAACGATCCTAAACACAAGTAAGCGAGCAACATAGTTCCAGACAAAAATGATTGAGGTAATGAAGTGGTCTGCCCAATCACCTGATTGAAAACTTGTGGGGTGACATTAAAAATGCAGTTTCGGAAGTGAAACCCAAAGATTCACAGGAACTGTGGAATGTAGTTTGTTCATCCTGGGCTGAAATACCTGTTTCTAGGTGCCAGAAGTTGGTTGACTTGATGCAACGCAACTTCGTAAGCAGTTATCAAAAACAATGGTTATGCAACTCAATATAACATGGTTTAATCTTTTAAAAAAAGTAGAAACTAAAAGTTTGATATATTGAATATATTGTATTGAATATATAGTTGGATATCTTCCTGTAAAAGAATAATGCAGACTTGATTGCAATATACATGTTATAATTACGTTTTTATAATAGGCTTACTATGCGTGTCTGTGTGTGTTCACTCCCTGCCCTCAACTTTAAAACTTGCCTTCTCTTATTTGGACACTGCTCACCACTACCTAACCCATGTACTATTTAACTCATTTCTTACCCCTAAAATGTGTGACATAAATGTGTGTGAAAAATCACAAAAAAACAAATCGACTTGAATTATTCCATTTATATGTTGAATCAAACTCTCCCATCATCTAGATTTAAAAATAATTTTGAGGATTCGCCACCCTGGTTAACATGACCATGAGCAATACAATTACTTATTAGAAACGTAAAGCCTATCACTTTAATTTGTTTTACATTTACTGTAAAAAATGACAAGCATTTGTTTTTACATTACTTCAATGTTTACGTTACTTTTACATTGCTACTTTATTCTACTTTATTTTTATGTTACAATATATGAGATTTAGCTTCTTTTTTTTTTTTTTTTTTTTTTTAAGATAATATAATCTAAGTTTAAATGTGTTGTTTGGGTCCTGCTTTTACCTGCTTTGCCCTCTCTGTTACCTTTAAGATACTCATGTTTCAGAGCGGTATTAAAGCTTTCCCACAGGTATCAATTCAAATCTGGATATATATATATATATATATATATATATATATATATATATATATATATATATATATATATATATATATATATATATATATATATATATATATATATATATATATATATATATATATATATATATATATATATATATATATATATATATATATTAGTGCTAGGCAACGATTAAAATGTTTAATTGCGATAATGAATAATGATTCAATAATGAATACAAAAGTGCTGCTAAATGAACAAAAGTGCAATAACATGGTTTGCAAACACTAAACAAATAAGGTGCATTTTACAGCAGTTAAAAGTTAGTAACAGTTACAATATTTCTTGTAAATATCAACTTAAACATTAATTTAATCAAATTAAATTAAATTATATACATCTTTTGATTCTGTAGTAATATTCTCATCAGTGTTCTGTCAGCTCATAGGCCTACTTAAATCTGCATATTTGTGATATTCCCCCCAGGGCGTTATTTAATTTTATAAAGGCCATTTTAAAAATCGTATTAAATGTATGCATCACCTTTCATGTTAAATTCTTACATTTGATTAATAAATTCAGTTATAATAGTAAAAACACTATAGGCTGTTACCAATCACATTAATATTTTATATTTATTTATATATATATATATATATATATATATATATATATATATATATATATATATATATATATATATATATATATATATATATAATATTGTTCTAAATAAAACATGCAATCATACTTTTAAACATAACCGACAATAGGGGGCAGCAAGGGATCGTCTTCATAAGTGAGTCATTGAGTCGTTCATTCAAATGATTCATTCAAAACGCTGAATCATTTAGTAACAAAACACCGCGCTGAGTGTTGCTTTCTTTTGGGACTATTTTTGCCGGTGAAATGGAACAAAAAAGGTTATTTGGATCTAAAATTTATGTAACTTAATATTAATTAGGCTACGTGTTTATTGAACTAGGCTACACCATTCATGCTACACAATTCACGATTGCGAAGTCGACTTGTGTTATTAACTATATCATAAATCATAAATATTAACAACTACAAAAAACTCCCAGTAAAAAAACTTACCCCAGCATGTTTCTTCTGTGAGTTTATATTGGTGCTCAATTGTTTTGATTCCTCCACGAAATGTCTGAGACAGGCAGCCCGAGCCTCAACGTGACTTGTTAACGTACCAGAGGCAGAGATACTCATCAATCGCTGTTTACATTGAATATAATAAAAACAACAAAAAAAATCTGAATCATTCTCACGTTTCTGGTTATTTTTATATTTTATTTGTTCCATTTGTCCCAGACAAAGAATGTTAAGCCCTTGGCTTAGGCTACAGACAGCACTGTATTCTCCTCTGATCAATGGTTTGTCTGTATGTGTATTCAGAGGCAGAGAGCAACGACCTTTCAATATAATAATAAATAACTGCGTTAATGCGCAATAAAATAATTGTCGCCTTATAATTAATTAATGCGTTAACGCGATAATACAGCCCTAATATACATATAATATAATATAATTCATATAACATAATATAATATAATATATAATTATATTATATTAATTATATTATATTATATTATATTATATTATATTATATTATATTATATTATATTATATTATATTATATTATATTATATTATATTATATTATATTATATTATATCATATATTATATTATATTATATTAACCACAAGGATTCTTTTCTTATTTCTGTTTCATTCTTACAATGAGTATTGGCCTCTCAGTGTTGGGTTGTATGCAGACTTGCCATCATTTTCATTATTCCAAGAGTGAGTGTTCTTACACTGAGAGAGATTACCCGGCCTAGAGGGGGAAATTCAAGGTTAAAGAGGAGGCTTATAAAGATGAAGCTAGCTGCAATAAGGCTTGTGCACTTTACAAATTACTAGGATTTGGACACTGCTGGCTTTTATTGCAAGCAGGATTTTACTCTTAGCAATGAATTGAATTATCTCAACTTCAGGGCAAAGAAAAGAAGAGACTACACAAGCATGCAGCAACACTTTAACTGCTGTCAAATCATATAAAGTATAAAGTATGACTATAAATGCAAGAAGTAAATATGAACACTCTTATAATGTGCTCAATTTTGTTTGTGGCTCTTGAAGAATTTTTTTATTTTATTTTTTGCAGTGTTCATAAACCTGCAAAACCTGGTTTTAGGAACCCTGCTTTCATTTATTTATACTTTCTCCTAAATTGTCTTTCAAGTGTCACTTAATATGTGACATATTAAGTGTCACTCAACTACAAGAAAAACAGTTACAAAGACAATCATCTTTCCTTGATTTTTGATTTTATATTGACTTTAAATAACAGTTTAGCAACAGCAACAAAAGCGTCTGTATTCCCTTTTCTCTCATTTTCACTTTCAATTTCTGCCACTGTGCCGCTGCTTCTTGTTCACTATATCTACTGTGCGCTTTACTCTGAGATGTCAGAGATAGCTTCATCCTTGAAAATGAAATTTGTGTCGTAGTGTGTTTCTGGGCATGTGTTTTTTGAGTGGCAAGCACCCATGGCTACTCATTCAAATGGGAAGAGGGAAATAATTTAAAAATGATTCCCTAGATCTGAAAAACATTATCTACACAGACACACTCTGGCTTACTGAATGCCCCAAGAGGTGATACATGCAAGTATATCCTCCATGTACAGCTCCCAGTTGTTTCCAAATGGCTACAGTAATTAATTCTCACATTTATCAGTGAAACAACTAAGGACGGTTTTGATTTATATCTTAATTGCCCCAAATTATGCTTGCCTTACAGTAGATACTGAGCTAACCTAATGTAGAGATACCAGAATAGGGTATGTACTTAAAACTCTACCTCAAAGCACAAATTTAATACCACATGTGAATGATAACATATAGGGGCCTCCTTGAAAATGTAATGCAGAGCAGTGGCGTGGTGCTCTTTGAAGTGATAATGATTTGAATAGATTCTTGCTAGCTAGAGAACTCCACAGTAGAGCAATTAAATCTGCTTTAAGGAAACTGCAGACACAGGGAAAACGAGGGAATATGAGGGAAGGGCATGATTCCCATATCTAGAGCTAAGAAACAACCTATGTTTTACAATGTTGGGAATTGAGTATGTAAAATGGCCATAGTTCTATATTAGCTACATATTCCTGTACCTTAGCAGCTACTTTTGATGATGAGATGTGTAGCACAACAAAATGCTGCAATGCTAAGCTATCCTCTTTTGTAGCAATGAGAAGTTCTGATGGTTCATTATTAATCAGTTCCAAAACGATCCACCAGATCTCTTTGAGATGTTTTATGTAGGTCTGTTTGAGGTCTTTTTTTGTAGTTTTTTTTTTTTTTGCTGCCATGTGCAATGTTTTCATCTATATATAGCAAAATAAACTATTGAAACTGGAGGGGTTTTCTTATCCGTTGTATTTGATGTACATTTTGTGTTAAACTTTAAACCTGAGTTGTCAAACCTCACAAATGTTTAGGTAATCAGTTACATCCAAATTTAAGTCAAAAAATTCAGAGTTTGTTTTATTTTGTGGTAATACATTTGAATTGCTCTTTACTTGAAATATTTGAGTATGCTAATTCATACATTTAACGTTAATTTATCTTAAGGGGGGGGGGGGTGAAATGCTGTTTCATGCATACTGAGCTTTTTACACTGTTAAAGACTTGATTCCCATCCTAAACATAGACAAAGTTTCAAAAACTACGTTGGGCGTTTGATGGAGTATTTCTGTTTTAAAATACTCCTTCCGGTTTCTCACAAGTTTCGGAGAGTTTTTTTCGAGTATGGGTCAGCTTGACGATGATAGAGCGGAAGGTCCTTGTCCGGGCCGTACGCAGGGGCGTATCACCAAATTTTGGGCCCTGGGTACAAACCATCTTGCTGGGCCCCCGTACCATGTATGTGTATGTATAGAAAACGGACTTCCCTGCCTTGGGCCCTGGTTACTCAGTACCCTTTATCCCCCCAGTCCCACGCCCCTGGCCGTACGAGCTCTTCTCCGGGAAAGGTGTGTGCGCGCGTGACTGAGGCGAAAGAGCAAATGCACGCCCAAAAACACTCGCTCAGCTGCAGATCCAGTCGTCCGTGCAACACGTCTGTTGCACCGCGCTTCACTTTATGCCTATGGGTGATGTTAAGCGACTTCAACGCTTCAGCACAGCATTTGAACCGATTTGAATGCAGAAATGACGGGAAGCTTCAGAACATACGCTTCGGTCTTTTGGCAGAATTTGACAGCAGGGCTATTTTTTCTTCTTAAAAGAACCAACTGATATCCATACCTTGTTAGAAAAATATAGATTAGCATTCTTCTAATTATATGCATAATCATATTTTTACTTAAAGGTATATAGTTCTCCCAACAATTGAAATTCTGTAAGTTATTACTCACCCTTATGTCACTCCAAACCTGTGAGGCCTTCGCTTATTTTTGGAACACAATTTTTGAAGATATTTTTGATGAAACCTGAGAGCCCTCTGATCCTTCCTTAGACAGCAACAGAACTGCACATTTCAGCTTAATATATAAATCTAGCGGGTATATAAATATGAAGAAATTGGAATAAAGGAATTGAAAATGTTGTTTATATTATAATAGTGCTTTTAAACTTGTCATCTATGAAATAACGTATACAGAATTGCAAAAATGGCAAGCCATCTTCAGTAGCCTAACAACTTTTGAATTTGAAATAACATCCCTGTGGTTGAACCACTGGAGTCACATGGACTATTTTAACAATGTCTTTCCTACCTTTCTGGGCCTTTCATGTGTTTAAATAGATTTGTTAAAAAATGACAGCCACAGTTTGCATCTTGTACAATGTAGATTGTGGCCCATAATCATATAATTTATAAGTTGATATAAAAACTGCCATATGTGCAATTTAAATGTAAATACAATTGTATTTGTGGGGTTGAGCATTACATTTAAATATGAATTGCTTACTGCTTTTTGCTTTAGAGTAGTATAACTATAGTTAAACTACATTATAAAAGCCTGTGGTTTATGAATGCACCATTTCCGACCACGTTTTACATTGCATTGGTAAAAGAACAGCCTCCTTATCTTTTTTTGTGAACTTCATCATGAGTAAAATTATATCCACCTTAGAATAAAAAAAGATACAGTTTTAATTATTGGCTAATATAGTAAGTAATTATCTTATAATGGACCTGGGGCTGCTTTACCTTATTACATTACTGTTATTTTAGTCTCTTATAAAAGATTTTTCTAGTTGAGGAGTCTTTGTATTTCTCTTTAATTAACTGTAAAGGGACATGAATTGAGACCTGAATTAGGAGAATACTGGGGTGAACACACACACTCTTACATGGGTGTAAAACCAATCTGAAAATTTGGGAGGTGGGGCATATTATAAACCTTATCAGCATGGCTCATGGATTTAAATTAGGCGGCATTAATTTGATATTTATTTTGCTCAAGATGTAACACACTTTCACATATATCCAGTCCACTGCTAATGTAAACCAGTTTGAAGAGGCTTTACCTTGGTCTGAGGACTTGTCACACATAACCAGATGTTTGGCTAAATTATATTCAAGTAAATAAACTCACGGTTAATTTGCTTTTCCTTTCAAAGTTAGGTGCTTTTAGCATTTTTTTTGCTACTAGATGGAACCCATAACGTTTGAATCCTGCACCAGCCGTTTGTTGCTATGCGCCAATCAATGATGACAATATTTGGTGACACTTTAGATTAGGGAACACATATTCACTATTAACTAGAGTTGACCCTCAATAAACTCCTGATTAGGGCTTATTAATAGCAAGTAAGATCGTTGTTGTTGTGGTAAAGTTACATATTAGGCTGGATTAAGGCATGTTGAATATTTTCATAAAAGTGGCATATAAATGTATATTAAAACACAGTTGATCGTCTGTCTAATTAAATCCATGTTATATTAAAGCATCTTTGGTGTTTCCGTGGTTTCTATGATTCCATTGACACGGGCCGTAACACCGGTTAAATAGCTGATTTCTCTGGATTTAAACATTGTTGGACACATTTGGGAAAATTTAAGTGCACAGGTCAACAAAATATATAACAATTATAGTGGATTTAGAATTTTTGAATTTAGAAATCATACATATTGTGCCTTTTAAGGATTTGTTGCAACCTCAGGGAAGTTTTTCCGAGCTGCTCCTTGTGTTATAGTTCATCCCACACTTGTTGTTGTCTCTCTGCCCTTGAAAACATCTCCTCACCTAGCAGAAGCCAAAAGTGAAGGAGGAATAAAAGGTAAAAAGGTCAGGTGAATCAGGTCAGTGAAATCCCTAAATAAAATGCAACCAAATTCCCTTGGAAAAAATAATAATTATGTATTCAGTCTAAGGATTTCTTACATGAGTATGAGTCTATTTCTTATGAGTCACTTTTAATAGAGAGTATCATTAAATAAAAAATACAATATACTCTACCGGTTTAATTTTTTTTTTTTTTTTAATACTTTTATAAATAAGTCTCTTATGCTTACCAACGATGCATTAATTTTGTGAAACATACAGTGATTAAAGTAATATTGTGAAATATTATTTGAATATATTTTTATATTGGATTTAGGGATGTGGAATATAGTCTTGCAAACTAAGGCATTAATATGTGCTTTATAAGTGCTAATAAACAACCAATATCCTAGTATGCATGGTAGTTAACTCTTTCCCCGCCAATAAGCATCTTCTAAAAAAGCACAATCTCCTGATCAAAACACATGCAAAGAAAATTCAGAAACAAGTGATATCATATGTAATTATTACGGATGCCACAATTCTCAATATAATATTGAACTGTTCTGGCATTCACGGTTCAATACACGCTTGTGAATTTAATTTTGTATTTAATTCATTATTTTTATTTCTCTCCGTTTGAAATATTTCTCTCATATGCACTAAAGTTAGGAGGTGTTTAGCCATGCTTGAAATGCTGGTGTCCGACAGTTATCCTCACGGAACATAGTTATTCACAATCACAAAAACCTTGCCGGTTAAACATTTCATTTACATGGGCTGAGCATGTGCACTAAAAGCCTGTCAAACACACGTGATTACTGGACTAAGTAGTCTTACTGCGCTAATACTGTCAAATACACAAAATTAACATAAACACAGTCGGTTATGTCTAAAGGGAAAGTAAAATCGCGTGTGTCTGTATGTGTCTATATGAGATGAGAAAAGGTTGAGAACCCTTGTCCTTAAAGAGAAAGTTCACCTCTAAAATGGTGATTAAAAAAACAAAAGACAACGATAAAATTATATAATGCCATTTTTGTACAAGTTAATATAATTCTTTAGTGTCTAAATTAAAACTTTGTAATATACTTTAATTACAATTTCTCATTAGTATTGTAAGAAAACACTAATTTTACCTGGTCAAAAACAGCTGTTTTCAGCAAGTCATTTCAGTGCATGCAACTTTAAAGCTACACTGTGTGATATTTTCCCCCAGGTATATGACCATCCAGTGAATATTAGCTTCTGTTCCTCTCAATTCTGATTACGTTTGAACTCCTACGGTGGCCGATTTAGTCCAAGACTAACATGGCAATCCCCCACTTCACATTCGACATGGAGTGTTAAAACGCGAAAGGCGAAGCTTGAATTTACGGGTATGTCCCTCTTTGGCTAATGTACTTTCAAGATGGAGGGGCAACATGGCGACCGGCATTCCAACCTCTCACCCGTATGTATTTTCAATGGCATATTATAAACTTACGAGAATACTTTATTACTTGAAAGAAGTAAATATACATTAATGAGCACATATATTTTTGAAAGAACTAAGTGTTTTTAGTTAATAATAAACAAAAAAAGTTACACAGTGTAGCTTTAAATGATAATGAGCATTCTTCACCCGCCCCTCTGTTCTGTGGGGAGTTTTGACAGTTGAGGGTATATTTTGGAGAAAATATGTCAACGGAAGTCTTTGACTTCAACGGAAGACACATCTGTGCAACTTTGTTGATTTTGAACTGGAGTCGGACCCGGAACAAGATTACAGCCCCAACGAAATTCGACAATTAAGGACGTTTCTTAATGGTTGGTTAATGTTATCTTTGTACAGGCAGGGTAATGTTAGCGTAGTGAGATACGAATGCTATGTGTTTACTGATGTATATGTTAGTTCATTGACATATTGATGTAAAGCTAATGCCAATAAAAACTTTGTATCTGTAAATGTAGGCTTGTGATGTGTAACATTATCTCTGCAGTGTAATAACTGCAGTGTAATATTTGTTTTTCTTCAAATGACAGTAACACCATTATAAACCATCTAAGTAAGTTATCACCAGCATACACAGTTTGTAATAACACAATAACCACAACACACTTGTTCATACAGTTTACCTTAACCTGTAAACTTTAGCCACATTCATCGTGAAGCATGCAAGTGTTTCATACTACACTCACTTATTCTGTAGGTGCAGCAGGAACATCAATAGTAGGTACTAATCTTTTTTCAGGAGCAGCTTCTTAGCCAAACATGCTTTATACTGACCCTCGTTTATAAAGCAGTCCGGTGAGAAATGCTTTGCGGTTCGCGCAAACATAACATTGATCTGGTGAATTTTCCCTTCAAAAACAAAACTCAGTCACTGTGTCTTCAGCGGTTCGGATTTAGGAACATCAATATGACTGCTGTGTTCGTTATTACACCCAAAAACAGAACACCACAATCGCTTAGACGCCATTCTGCTCCAGCGCATCAACAAAGGCGAAATATGATAATGATGATGCTCGCTCAGGGCAGGTCTGAGGTGAAACGCTGCTGTCAGTTAACAATCGTGGAAGGGGTGTCCGACTGTGTGACGTCACACGGACAGATGGCTTGATTTGGGACAGGGGAAACATATAAGTAGATAAAAGTAATAATAATTTAAAATAAAAACACTGGAAGGACTATTATCATTATAGGATGGTTGTGTACAGGCACTGCCAACACACATTTCCGTACAATCAGCTTAAAAGTAAAAGTGCATGTACCATTATATGACCCCTTAAATGTACATGAGACATTCAATTGATACTTTATTGCCATTTACTATATGAGAAAGTAGTTTGGCCATATCCACATACCTAAAAAAAAAGAAAAGAAATGGACCCTCCCCAAGACTGGAAGACACTCACTACAATGACAGCGCAATGCAGAGAGAAGTAGAAGCCGAATTCTCAAAAGTGCAGATTGTGGATACAGGCCATCAATAATCTTGGCAGGACGCATTTTGGCCGGACGTTGAATATCCCTGCTGTAGCATGTAGGCGCCCTTAAAGTCATTGTTGTGTGTGGCCATTATAGTAGTTGTTTCACCTCTGCTCTCTCTCTCTCTCTCTCTCTCTCTCTCTCTCTCTCTCTCTCTCTCTCTCTCTCTCTCTCTCTCTCTCTCTCTCTCTCTCTCTCTCTCTCTCTCTCTCTCTCTCTCTCTCTCTCTCTCTCTCTCTCTCTCTCTCTCTCTCTCTCTCTCTCTCTCTCTCTCTCCTCCTTTACCTCCCACACAGTCTCACAGTCTCTTGTGCTCTGGAACGGACGACCTGAAGCTTTTCTTGTGGGAGGATTTCAGCTGTCAGTTTTTTCAGGCTTATAAAGGGAAATAACATTTAACCTCTAACAGTTTCTGTGTTTTCAGCGAAGGTGTCCTTTCCAGAACATGTCGGAAAAGCTTTGGGAGCCTACATCCGCTATTGTTTTGTGAGTGTGTGAGACTGCATGCTTGTGTGTTCCTGTATTCGCTACGTTATGGGGACAAAATGTGGATCAAATAAACTATGTTATGTCCACACAAGTATAATTAGTACATTTACGTTTGGACCTTGTGGGAACATTTTTGGTCCCCATGAGGAAACAAGCTATTAAAACATACAGAAGGATATTTTATAAACATCTAAAATAGCAGAAAGTTTTCTGTGATGAATAGGTTAGAGATAGAATAAACAGTTTGTACAGTATAAAAACCATTAAACCTATAGAGAGAGAGAGAGAGAGAGAGAGAGAGAGAGAGAGAGAGAGAGAGAGAGAGAGAGAGAGAGACCCAGTTTTACAGTTACTCACAATACAATTAGTATTGCTACCATACTTTCACAAGGTTTAGCTTCAGTATGCAGTGTATCCATGGATACCTGCTTAGGCAATAATCCAATTAGCTATAAACACAATTGTAATGTCACCATTCACTAATGGCTGCACACTAGCAGAGTTTCTTCCTTTCATTTCGGAGGGTTATTTTCACCTTTATGTTGGGAATGTGTCTAAAACAGGGTTGGAAGCCTTGGTGAGATTAAAACAGGGGCCTGATGAGACTGAAATGCATTTCTTGTATAGAAATGCCCTTGTTCAGGATTAATCTTCCAGCTTGCAGAGCTCTTTTTGCAATCATGTTCTCCTTTAAATATTACATTGAATGGTTAGCAGAGAACATGCTGTTAAAAATGCTTTATGTAATTGACAATATTCTGTGTAGGTGATGTGAGGTGAGAGCTGTTGTAGGATTTGGATTATGTATGTAGTATAATAGATGACAAGACTATGGGTTTGTTAGTTTTAGTTTTTTATGAACATCGTGATGTTTTCAGACTGCAATGCGAACAGGCATTGTAGCCAATTACTTTTTTTTTTTTTTTTTTTTTTTTTTTACTAAATAAACAGTAGAAAGAATAATGTTTAATAGTATACTGTAATATGAAATATTTGTGTGTATATATATATATATATATATATATATATATATATATGCAAATGTTTCTGAAATATAAATAAGTGTGTATTTATATATGCATAATAATTATAGTGATTAAGCACAATTTAATAATTTGATTTATAATATTTATTTATAACTATATATTTCCATTTATACACTGTACAAAAATGTTTTTTTTTTTGGTTTAACTTAAAAAAGTAAGTAATGGTTGCCTTATTTGTTTAATAAATAGAAACTCAAAATATTATTGCATCTGAACCACATAAAAAAAATTAGATAAATCAGGAAAATAGCATTATTTAGCATTATTAATAGCATTATTGTTTCACTGCGTCATCAGAAATAAAACACACACAATTACCCAATATGCTTACAAAATCTTTTAATAATATTTTAATAAAGGTTGTGAAATCTCAAAAAATGTTCATTGTATTAACTAAAAATTTTATTTTCAATGAACTCAAAGTTTTACGGCAACCAGGTAACTTATTTTCTAAATCATTTTTTACAGTGTATATACACTGTCACATATTGTATTATCTATGTACTTGTATTATTAATATACTAGTTGTAATTATTAATATATTACTTTCTATTTCGATTTTGTGCTTTTTTCATTTATATTCATTTTGTGTTTATACAGTATATTTCTATATATTTTAGTTTTTGTACATTTAGTACTTTATGTCTATAGAAATGTTGCCATGGCACCTACTGAAAAAATAAGTTATTTTATTTCACTTCAGCTTAATTTCAATTAATGAAAACAATTGTAATAGTTTTAGTTTTAATTAACAATAACATCACTGATGAGTGAGGACACAAGCTCATTTTGAATCACATATTCACATATATGAATCAAATCACCAACATATCTGCTACTGAAGTTTAAACCGAAGACACTGTCTGTCTTAACACTCTGGTTTTGAGAGAAGAAGGGATCATGAAAGTAGTCTCTCTTTTCAAAAGAGCATTAAAAGCATTGCAATATTTATGTTGCTTTATTATTTATGTTCAGCAAAATCATTGCGAATGTGTTGTGAATATTCAATACATCACCCAACCCACATCGTTTCTCTTTTACCTATTAAATATATCAAATGAAAGCTTGTGTGTGACGTTTTGCCACCCCTGCCACTGACAGCTGTGCCCTGCGCTGAAGTCACACCAGACATAATGCATTCTTTTTCAGCCCATTGATCCATGCCAAAATGAAACCATTACTCTTTCATTGATTTCCATTCTATCTCTACTGCTGCTCTTTCCCAGGTCTTTCTTAATTAATTGCAGCTCTCTCTCTCTCTCTCTCTCTCTCTCTCTCTCTCTCTCTCTCTCTCTCTCTCTCTCTCTCTCTCTCTCTCTCTCTCTCTCTCTCTCTCGCTCTCTCGCTCTCTCGCTCTCTCTCTCTCTCTCTCTCTCTCTCTCTCTCTCTCTCGCTCTCTCTCTCGCTCTCTCGCTCTCTCTCTCTCTCTCTCTCTCTCTCTCTTTATAAACATGGCTGTATAGATTGTGTCTCCACCGATGAGAAAGAGGAACTTGGTTCCACTTATTTTAAGTGACGCTGCCTTAAACATTAATTGCAGTGGGCCTGGAGTAAGCAAAGTAAATGGACCACAGGAGATTTGAAATATTCATCTCTGCTATGGAAGATGTGCCCTTTTTTTGTATTCACCCACAATCCCACAAGAAGGGGTTGTTTTTATTCACCCACAATCCCTTGCAGGAGCTGCATTATTTTCCTCGGTGTACTTCATGCACCTGCCATAAAAAGATGCTCTATCCGAGTATGTGATCTTGTGACAGGGTCATGACAGGAATACACTAACTAGAGCGCTTGGCCATATTTCTTTGATTGACAGTTGCTTTCACTAATAGATAGCTGAGCACAATAGGATATGATGTACATTAGCTTGACTAAATTTAGCCTGACTTAATGGTGGCTTAAACCTTTGCTGCCACTCTGTCCGCACTGACACAGCTAATGATCTCATGCCATTAGTGGAGCATGAGGGCAACTCTCAGGCCATCACTAACTCTTTAGCTGATGACAAGGAATGACTAACTGAGCTTTTACAGCAAATGTCTGCTTATGTCATATGAGAAAAAAAGAAAATAATAAACCTACATTTTCGTGGTAACTCTAAAACTAGGAAGAGTTCATGCAAAAATGAAAACTGCTATCATGATGAGAAATGTCTGAAAACAGGACAGGCAAGAGACGGTATAAAATGGCATTAAATTACACATTATGTGATTTTTAAAGGCTCCTGATTTTGTTTTAGAGATCTCCAACAACAGGTTTAAATGCAAACTTCTGTGCATTTAAGTGTGACTTCTGAAGTCGTGATTATGAGCTCATCGTATACAAATTTTGACTTGAGAGGGCGTTAATTTCCAATTTCTAACTAGGATTACTTATTTTTACGGAAATTACGATAGCACTATCATGTAATAATAACATGTTACACAATATAAAGACACACACACACACACACACACACACACAAAAACGAAGCATTTTGATCACCCTGTAGAAAATGTTTACAACACTAATTATTCATACTTACAGGTTGGGATTCTGAGGAGCAAGCTGGTCCAAGTAAACTGAGTACTGACCCATCTTTCCAAAGCAAGTGTTTTGCGAATCCCGCTTTGAACTCAAAAGCAGTGAAGAAGCAGATGAGAAGCAGTCGTCAGTAAAATGACGTTTGAGGGCTGGTCAAGTTGTTACTAACAGACAACATACAACATAGCCAGGCATTATGCAAATGTATTTTTGTGATGTTTAGAACTGTCACGAAGTGAGGTAAACAAATTACGCTAACACTTTAGTATGGGGAACACATATTCAGTATTAACTACGACTTTTGCCTCAATAAACTCCTAATTTACTGCTTATTAATAGTTAGTAAGGTTGTTTTTGTAGCATTTAAGTTTAGGTATTGGATAGGATTAAGGGATGTAGAATAAGGTCATGCAGAATAAGGCATTAATATGTGCTTTATAAGTAATAATAACCAGCCAATAGCCTAGTAAAATGCATGCTAATAAGCAACTAGTTAATAGTCAATAACTGAACCTCAAAATAAAGTGTTACCAAATAAAGTGTTACCCAAATTACTTAAGGTGGTTTAGAGTTGTTTGTTACTTTTGGGCGAACTTTGCAGAACATTTAAATTCCCAAATTGCTTAATTAATTTTGGTCAATTAAATCATGAGTAAATGATGGTGACGCAAATCTATTTACACCTGGCATTATAATCAGTGCTGTTCTTTTCTCAAAGAAAACCTTAACTCCAAGTCTTCCAGAGTCACGGCCCGGTTCGAAAGACCGTCGTTCGCCAGCTTCTTTGTTTACAAGAAGCACACAACTCTGCTGTAATTATGTTGAGCCCGCCCACCGACTCTATACACGATGTGATTGGCCCGACCAGAGTTTGGTTTTTCCAGCTCAGAAGTGTATTGAGAGCTGCTAGAGGACACTCGCGGCAGATTAGATTTTCTGTCGCTAGGTTGCGTCTAGATTTCTAGGCTAGTTTGCCTGTTATAAAGCAAATAATTTTTTGGTCAAATAATTTTCCTGTCCCTTATTTTTCATTAAAATCATTAACTAACAGATCATTTGTTAGAAATTGATTACTAGTAAGAAATGTCATTATATAATTTAACAGTTTTATATATACAGGGAGTGCAGAATTATTAGGCAAATGAGTATTTTAACCACATCATCCTCGTTATGCATGTTGTCTTACTCCAAGCTGTATAGGCTGGAAAGCCTACTACCAATCAAGCATATTAGGTGATGTGCATCTCTGTAATGAGAAGGGGTGTGGTCTAATGACATCAACACCCTATATCAGGTGTGCATAATTATTAGGCAACTTCCTTTCCTTTGGCAAAATGGGTCAAAAGAAGGACTTGACAGGCTCAGAAAAGTCAAAAATAGTGAGATATATTGCAGAGGGATGCAGCAGTCTTAAAAAAGCCAAGCTTCTGAAGTGTGATCATCGAACAATCAAGCGTTTCATTCAAAATAGTCAACAGGGTCGCAAGAAGCGTGTGGAAAAACCAAGGTGCAAAATAACTGCCCGTGAACTGAGAAAAGTCAAGCGTGCAGCTGCCAAGATGCCACTTGCCACCAGTTTGGCCATATTTCAGAGCTGCAACATCACTGGAGTGCCCAAAAGCACAAGGTGTGCAATACTCAGAGACATGGCCAAGGTAAGAAAGGCAGAAAGTCGACCACCACTGAACAAGACACACAAGCTGAAACGTCAAGACTGGGCCAAGAAATATCTCAAGACTGATTTTTCTAAGGTTTTATGGACTGATGAAATGAGAGTGAGTCTTGATGGGCCAGATGGATGGGCCCGTGGCTGGATTGGTATAGGGAGAGAGGGAGAGAGCTCCAGTCCGACTCAGACGCCAGCAAGGTGGAGGTGGAGTACTGGTTTGGCCTGGTATCATCAAAGATGAGCTTGTGGGGCCTTTTCGGGTTGAGGATGGAGTCAAGCTCAACTCCCAGTCCTACTGCCAGTTTCTGGAAGACACCTTCTTCAAGCAGTGGTACAGGAAGAATTCTGCATCCTTCAAGAAAAACATGATTTTCATACAGGACAATGCTCCATCACACGCGTCCAAGTACTCCACAGCGTGGCTGGCAAGAAAGGGTATAAAAGAAGAAAATCTAATGATATGGCCTCCTTGTTCACCTGATCTGAACCCCATTGAGAACCTGTGGTCCATCATCAAATGTGCGATTTACAAGGAGGGAAAACATTACACCTCTCTGAACAGTGTCTGGGAGGCTGTGGTTGCTGCTGCACGCAATGTTGATGGTGAACAGATCAAAACACTGACAGAATCCATGGATGGCAGGCTTTTGAGTGTCCTTGCAAAGAAAGGTGGCTATATTGGTCACTGATTTGTTTTTGTTTGGTTTTTGAATGTCAGAAATGTATATTTGTGAATGTTGAGATGTTATATTGGTTTCACTGGTAAAAATAAATAATTGAAATGGGTATAAATTAGTTTTTTGTTAAGTTGCCTAATAATTATGCACAGTAATAGTCACCTGCACACACAGATATCCCCCTAAAATAGCTAAAACTAAAAACTAAAACTTCCAAAAATATTCAGCTTTGATATTAATGAGTTTTTTGTGTTCATTGAGAACATGATTGTTGTTCAATAATAAAATTAATCCTCAAAAATACAACTTGCCTAATAATTCTGCACTTCCTGTATTCTCAAGTGAACAAATAAATAAACACTTTAGTTTAGGGTCCAATTCTCACTATTAACTATTTGCTTATTAGCATATTAGGATATTAGTTGTTAATAAGTACTTATAAAGCACATATGCCTGCATGACCATATTCTGCGTCCCTTAATCATAAACAATACCTAAACTTAACAACCACCTGACTAACTATTAATAAGCAGTAATTAGGGGTTTATTAAGGCAAAAAGTTGTAGTTAATAGCTGTTATTAGTGCGAATTCGACACTAAACTAAACTGAAGCTAACATCAATACATTTATTATTAGTAGTATTACTACTACTACTACTACTACTACTACTAGTAAACAACTCGTAAACAATTGTACATAAGTACAACCTAGGCTAAATAGGAATATTTTTGAATTTATTTTATCTTACATAGTTTTGTTGATGATAAATTAAGTGGTTCACACTATTCATGTTCACATCCGCATAATTCAGTTAGCTTGACAAATGATCACTTTGTACTGTAGTGTTTGATTGGATGCTCAGCCTTTTGCTAAAGATGTAGATCACGTTTTCATGGCTCTTTTAAACAATGTTAAGCTCTATTACTTTTGCTGTCCTCATCATGTCCAATTATATGATTAGCTTCATTATTTGCAATTAACATTGGTTTTATCATTTAGCATGTAGCGAACAGGCCGCTGTCCCATTTATAGGTCTTGACCCAGCAGTTTTGCCACACAGCTTTGGAGTAGGGTCTATATATTCAGGTCAAAAATCTTCAAGCAAAAAAGAGAGTTTTCTTCTTCTTTTTTTATCTAAAGAGCAAACATGTCTGCTTTTATACATTTCTGTTTCTGTTGTTTGGCCTATGTTGACCTATATTGCTTTATTATCGTGGCTGTTGTGTTCCTAGGGGAAAGACAATAAGACCTATACCACTGGAAGCCTCTGGCGTGGCACTTCTGCTGTCTGGCTACCCCGAGTCTCTGCTTTCAAAACAAATCGGAGTTGGCGAAGGGGAAAGAGACTGTTTATGAACTGAAACTTTGGAGTATTTTGACAGCACAGCTGAACTGCAGACTAAATTATACATGGGCACAAGAACTGTGGTGTGAGGGGACAGCTGACTGCAGGTAGACCTCACCATCAGTTTGGCATTGACATCCTGCTCTATGCCAGAAAACACTGCCATCATGTCAGCGAACATCTCTCTCTATTTCCTTCTCTTGACACAAACAACAAAACTCCCATGGTACAAGAGCAGCCTTTTGACAATCCTTGACATGCAGCCTAGTGGTTAATTTACTTGGAATTGGTGGATAATGAATTTGTAGTGACATTAAAATGAGTGTCCTTTCAAAGTACGTGGTGTTGAAATTTGCCTTAAGCAAACAGTCAGTCTAAACCAGTTGCAATCATATCAACAGGGAGAATCCTCAAGATGTTCCAGTATGGTTGAGATGTTTTAAGTGTTGTTTCTCCTTGATCTCATTTTAAGGTAGAAGCAGTGATAAAGCACTTGTCAGGCAGTTTTTCTCTGTGGTTAAAAGTTCCAAAGCGCTTTAGTAAAGGATTTTTTTTTTATCACTCTGCTTTTGGAGCTGATGAGTGTTACTTCAGGGATTCAGTGGAAAGAAACGTTTGGAGTGCTGTGAAAGAAATCTCTTTTTGTTGCCAGCCTGCATTCAGTTCCACTAAAATACTCTCAGGACTGTATAATAATTATTGTATGTGATTCACATTCAGACTGGGGAAATCAAGAAGGATTCTTGGATGCTTTTTACAGTATAGATGGGTGGAGGAAATCATTTGAATTTAAATTAAGCATTAAAACTTGAGAGGAAATGTTAGTCTTTCTGTGAATATTTTTTTCATATAAGCATGCATACGCTAGACAGCTGATTGCTTGATTACTGGTTCACAATTACTGGCAGATGAATACAAGAGTATAGTCACAAAAGGTATAGTTTCTAAAGTTTGAATCGGTAGCAGAAGAATCTTGAGGTATGATTACATCCGTAAATAAAATGGACATCAACAACTGGATACAGCCAACCTGCCAAACATTTTTGGCCATCAAATAGTATATACATTTCAGATCTTTTATTGTTTTAATACTGATGATTTATTCGAGTTCACCACCAGTTCACCAAAACATAAAATGGACATTATAGTAAGAAGTGTCATGTGTGTTGAGGTTTCTCATGATTACTTGTGTTAGCTAACTCAAGCTATCTGCAACATCCAATGTCAGAGAATGTGCCTGTGCCATCATTTATCTCCAGTGAAATTGGCTAATATTTCCATTTAGTGACAAGAAAAGTTAGTGTAACTCCCATTTAAGATTAAACTAACAGATGTACACTATATTTATACTGATGTATTTGAGATGTATACTCTGAAAGGCAGTTTAGAGTATTTTAGACCCAACTGATCATGTTCATGGTTAATAGTAGAGTAGGCATTTTTAATACTGTTTGAAACTCTCTTCACATCATGATATTGCAATCAATACTAGAAGTGGTCTAATTGTTAAAACATGGTACATATTCTGTGGAAGTGTCAGGACTATTTTTGTTGTTGTTGTTGTTTGTCCATTGCATTAGGTCTGAATGTAATGATTGGATGTCTTACCTGCCTGTCAACATATGTATTTCCATACCTCCACACACCTGCTCACTCAGACATCACGTCATAAGCTTGGTCTGTGAGGTTATATGAAGAGTTGCAGATTTATGATTTATTACGAAAAAATCTGCAACAGTCAGGTACATGTGTGAGAACTCAAAGCTGTTTACATTCATTATTAGTGTAATGCTATGTGCTTTGAGACATGATGACGTTTTGAAAGAGGCATGGCTTTGGAGATGTTCTAAATGGATGTTCTAAATAATCTCTTCGAAATTACCTAAACTATATTTTAAAATTATGAACTACACTTGTGTTTACACATCAGTTGATTAAAATAATTGCAAAAATGCATTTTTGCATTTCTTTGCAGATGTCACTTAATATGTTGTATTCAATGCAGTGACGTTCAGACCTTTCCAAGTGTGGCTTAATTTTTTGGGATCATTATAAACAATTGAACAATTCATTGTTAACTGTGTCAGATGAATGTCAATGTTTTGATCACACATTATTTCATATTAGCTCAGGGCCCATTACCTGATATATACAAGAGCATCTGTGCTCCTGAGACTCAACCAGATAAAGGATGAGCAGCTTCACCTATAGTGAAGGTCTTAATGTTGAAACATCTCTTTGAGCGAGTTTCACATGGTGTTGGTTTCAAGCCTTGCACACTCAGCATTGGTGTAGCGGTTGCCAGATTGCACCTGTCAGCATTCTCACTCGATCACTGGCGCCTGACCCTTGGGGGGCGGCAGATCAAAGCAGAAATAGAGGCTGGGCTTCATCAAGGCTTCCTGCTTTGTTTCCTTTTGTTAGTCAAATCTATTAACTCTTCATCATGAACATTAGAGCAGTCGTTCATCACAAACTGATCATTCTAAGTTTTCTCATTCCACATTTTCTGTCCTCTTTGGAGGATAATCACTGAATCATTAAATAATTTCTAAAAAAAATCCTTCAAAAATTCTCACTTTGTTTTCACCTGAAAGTATAACAGCATAGGGGTTAATATTGGTGTCCGTTTTCATTATTGGGTGAAATATTTCTGTAACCATCTCAAGTAAAAATTCTGATTTAAGACTAATTTCTGCAAACTGTATAAAAAAAGAAAGAAAAAAAAGGGGGGCAGCTAGATTATGAATTATGATAAAATGTCAACAATTGTGAGATTTGAGAGATGTAGTCGCAGTTATGAGTCATATGTGTTAAATATAAAGTTGCATTCTGAAATATCTGCTATTATGAGAAACAAATTCACAACCGTGAGATATAAATTTGCATTCTGGGGCCACATTCACAAAACATCTGACTATACATTTTTATGGGTAGAATTTCTTGACGCAGCCAAGGGCCGGAGAGTGTCCAGTTTGGGGACCACATGATTTCATTACTGCTCTTTGCAGATAATAATAATATTTATTATCTTTTCTAGACATCCAAAGCACTTTAACATAAAAAGGGGGAATCTTCTCAACCACCGGAAATGATTGTATATATTTATATAATATACAAATATATAAAAGAACATTTTGATAAATAAACCTAAAAAAATACCTGCCTAGAGAGGAAAAGATCACTTTGAGTGCGTTTACATGCATGTTCTGAAGCCGATTGTGCCTAAAGCGGGTGAAGACGTACGCGAAGCTCAGCCCCGCGCGCCTCAGGATCTCACTCACACCGCCACCTGATGCGCACATTATATACACGCGAGCTCAATTTTGAATTGACTGACAGATTAGCTGCACGAAAGCGCTCTGTGGTGCGGCAGGATTTTAAACAACTTCCCGAGTGGCCGCGGACAGGCGCTGAATGCTTCCGCCGGTGTGTACACTCATTGAACGTGTTCTAATTTTAAAGGCGAGGTACGAAGCTCAGTGCCCTTAAAGGGGACGCACACCGATGCTCAGCTCAGCGCCGCGACACATCTTTAAAATATTGAGCACCCCATATTGCCAAAATGGTATGATCCTCGTTTCATAACACCCACGGAGATTCGACCGTGAGATCGGTGGTCGAATCAGGCTCCGCATATCGATGCATCGAATCTTCGACTATTCGGGGACACCCCTAAAATTGTGTGATTCTAAATCATTCTGAGATATGTAGTAACAATTCTGAAAAATAAATTCACAACTGGGCTAAATAAAGTTACAATACATTTTTTTGTCCATTCTGGGGCAGAAATAGGCTTCCATCTTATAAGGTAAAAAGGCTAGTATGAGGTTGATGAAAGAAACAAAATGTTTCTTTCTCATGTTTCATGCCCTGAGTGCTGCTTGTAGGACAGTAGGAACCTTTCTCAGACTTAGGCCGTGTGTCCACCAAAGCGTTTTTTTTTCATGCAGCTGTCTGGCGTTTTCAATTGTTTTCAATGGGAGCACCGCATTTTTAGAACGCCTGAAGCGCAACGATGCACTGAGCGAGTATTTCACGCTCAAGCACTGAGCTTGGCGTTTTTACTGGTCACCGACAGTAGATGTTCAACTTTAAGTAAAATTCAGCCCTCATCATTGTCACTTTTCACCCAGCCGTCCAATCAAAGTGGAGAAGGGGCGGGACAAATACAACACCACCCAATCACCACATTCTGCGTGTACAACGTCAACAGATGACAACAAACAATAATAACGGAACAAAAGGGTTTAAAACAAGAGCCAGAGCAAATACTACCTGTGAAAGTAGTAACATTTCCGTATCATAACAAGCAAAGAGTTTCAAATGAAGAAGAAAAACGCTGCCCTCCAAAATGCTCTCAAGCACTCAATGCGAGGCGTTTTCAGCAGAGCGCCTAGCATTTTCAGCTAGCTAAAAACACTTTGGTGGACACACGGCCTTAATGTTAACAGGACAACAATGTACAAAAACAGACGAAAACATTGTCAAAATGGGAGAGAGTCTAGGCCTATGTCTATTAATACATTTAAAAATACAGAATCTTGTGTGTCACAGAAAGTTTCGTAAGTGTGATCTCATCTGTGGTTTATTGGATGTCAGATCAGCAGCTCAGTCCCAAAAACAGGTGTTTGCTGTGCTATCTCACTGGCAGACTAATGAAAGTGCACAAAACCACGCTTTCTCTTCTCATTTAGGTAGAAGAGTCACTGCTTTGTCACTGTTGTTGTAATGGTTGGGTTTAAACTCTTAAATCCAAGGGATTACAAACTTTTCCCTCAACAGTTAATTCACCTCTTTAACTTTTTTACCATCTAAGCAATTAGTGTTTTATTCATTTTCCTTCATTGAAATTGACATCTCACATAATACATGGCAATCTCTCTTTTGAATTGTCACTGAGAAGAATACTGCATTCATAAATTCTTTTGTTTTTCCCTTGAATGAAACCGTGACCACATGCTGCAGCCATTTTTATTGCATTACTGAATATTGAATAACATGGTGAAAATAATCATGGTGAATTGTCTCTCTCAGAGAACAAAAACCCAAAGGACCATCTTAGTAATGTTATCTTACTGTCTGTAGGATTTCTTTAGCTTTTACGGCACCTAATAAATGTGCCATGAAATAATCAAGGAAGACACCACATTTTTTCCAGCCAATTGAAATCCATTTGAGCAAACAAAACGGGATGAAGATTGTGGTGGTCAAGTAATTATGAGACATATGTAAACACTGGTCACAAACAGCTTGAGAATGGCTGGAAATGTCACGTAATTGAGAGTAAAAGTTTAATGGGGGTGAGTGTGTTCAATTTTAATTAACACTGCTGTATAGAGGCCAAATGTTCAGCGCTTAAGCTTTCCTCTGGTGAGCTTGAATGTTGACCGCAAGACCTGGCCCATATTTAGTTTACGGAGAATTTCAAGTACGAATTTTTAGTTTGAAATTAATAAAGCCAATACGTAAAATTATGCTTTAAAAAAAAAAAAATGTGTACTTAAAGATACGGGTAGGCAATTACGAAGAGGCTAGCAATAGCAAGCTAGCTTTGAAAGCATGAGATCCCTCCCTACCTTCAGTGCATCTCCAAAGCCACGCCTCCTCCAAAACACATGAACGTGCAAAGCCAGAGCAGAGTCTGTGAAGTGCCACGGGATGAGACGGCATTAAATTACATCATCTCTCAAAGCACATAACATTACAATAATAATGAGGCAGTGGCTATTTGAACTAAGGCCCTGTGTCCACCAAAGCGTTTTTTCATGCTACTGGCTGGTGTTTTCAATTGTGATGAGAGCGCCGCGTTTTTAGAACATCTGGAGCACACCGAGGCGCTGAGCGAGTATTTCATGCTCACGCGCTGATCGCTCAGCGTTTTTTACTGGTCGCCGAGACTTGAAGAATGTTCAACTTTGAGTAAAACGCTGTGCTCATTACTGTCACTTTTAGCCCAGCCATCCAATCACAGTGGAGGAGGGGCGGGACAAACACAACACAGACCAACCGCCATATTCTGCATGTCGTCATCAGATGACAACAAGCAATAATAACGGAATAAAATGATTTAAAACAAAAGCCAGAGCAAATACTTTACATTTTATCTGCAATTTTATATAGAATCAATACAGGAACAAACTACCTGTGAAATTAGAAAGACTTCCGCGGATTTTCCGTATCATAACAACAAGCAGAGTCTCAACTTAGGAGAAAAAAAAAAACGCTCTCAAGCCCTCACAGCGAGGCGTTTTCAGCTTATCGTCTAGCGTTTTCTGCTGGCTAAAAACGCTTTGGTGGACACACGGCATAAGTGTAAATAAAATCTAGTTGATATTTACTCTGCAAGTGCAAATAGCGATAGATGCTATTGACACCGTGTAAATCAAATAGATGTTATTAAAACTCAGTGAAAATAGTAGATTTTCTTAATTATAATTGCTTTTTACACTAAGTTCAAATAGAAATAGATGCTATTTACACCAAGTGTTTATGGCAACTACATTCTATTTACACTCAGTGAAATCAACATATTTTCTTAGCGATAGATGATTTTACACAACTAAGTGCAAATAGCTGAAGATTATATTTACTAAGTGGAAATAGTGATATATTAAATTTACACCATATAAAGTTGCAGTTCTTTGTGATATAAATAGTAATTACATATAATTTATACTTTTTAACTAATACATACTATTTGCACCTCAGTATTGTTGTACATTAACAGGATGCAATAATAACAGTGTAAATTATTATTTTTATTTAAATTAATAAATGGATGAACACTAAAAGCCCTACCTACACCTATCCCCAACCCTAGCAAATAAATGCTTTTATTATAATTAAACATTTTGTTAGGCTCTTTATTTCCACATTTAGAACATTTTCTTGTTTGTGATGAGAAAAGAGAGAAGCTCTGCAAAAGGCAGATTCAAACCAGTGTTGATCCTGCTATTGTGATTGATTGTGCTACTGAGGATGCTGAAATATGGGCATTTTTAATTGTATTTTTTATCTTGTTTGGCACAGCCAAGCATTGTTAGGCAGAGCTAGTGCAAATAGCACTTGCCAACAAGGCGCGGTGTTTGCACTTGGTGTGAATAGACCGTCTGTAAGTGTAAACAACTTACAGAGCTCTTGCTTGTACCACCTGACTGCTGCAGATTCATTTCGCCATTGATATTGTTGAGATAGAAATGCAAAAAGGACATTCCATGTCCTTATGGAATGTTCTGATGGCACGTGATGTTCTCGCGAGCAGGTGCGTAAACTATGGAAATATATATGTTGACAGGACTGGTCCTGAGACATTCACAGAGGATATATCTATGTGTTTATGCTTTAATATTTAGACCACTTTTTATTCATTGCTATCAGGATGTGTTGAGAGTTGCAACCAGAATAATAAAAAATGTCTACCCTACCTTTTTAAGCTACATTAATAATTTTTATTTAAAGTTGTCAAGTTTGATTTGCCAATAAATTAAGGCTTATGTCTTTCATCCCTATCTATAAAGAAACAAAAGTTCAGACTAATATGGCTGTAGATCAGCATTCCTGGAATGGAATATTTTTCAGATATACGTTTTGTGCGATTTTTCTTTTCCAATTGCTAAATTAGTGCTGGGCGGTATGACCAAAAATGTATATCACGTATTTTTACATTTATACCTGTTTCACAGCATATGACACTTTTTCCCCCCATGCAATACACTGTAAAAAATTTCCCTGTAAAATAACAGTAAAGAGCTGGCAGCAGAGACGCCAGCAGTATACCGTTATTTTTACGGTATTCATATGTAAAATTATTTTACGGTAGTAGTCTGTAAACTAGAAAAACGGTATATTTCTGTATTTTTATAATTTACAGTAAAGAGCTGGCAGCAGAGACGCCAGCAGTATACCGTTATTTTTACGGTATTCATATGTAAAATTATTTTACGGTAGTAGTCTGTAAACTAGAAAAACGGTATATTTCTGTATTTTTATAATTTACAGTAAAGAGCTGGCAGCAGAGACGCCAGCAGTATACCGTTATTTTTACGGTATTCATATGTAAAATGACTTTACAGTAGTAGTCTGTAAACCAGAAATGCTGTATATGTCTGTAGTCACACTGTTAAATTATTTCACAGTCTAATACAGTAAACAACTGTGAGAATTAAAGTAACAACCTAAACAATATATTTTCAATATATAAATATATATTATAATTTTCAAATAATCACAGAAATATGTTGCATTTTTTAAATAAGTTTTTTTATTTTTTACTGTATTAGAAACACAATAAATTTAGCAGTTTCCTAAAATATCAGTCTTCGTTGCAATCAATATTAATTGCAATTAACTTCAGTATTCTCAGGGCTATAGGCAATTGCTTAAGATATGCATTATTGTGAATATTATGGAAAATAAGCAATAACTTCAAAATCAAATACCTTTATTCCAAAGAGCAATGTCAATTTTAGCATGAATACAAAAAAATGGAAAAAAATAACATAAAACAAAATCCTTTTGGGCATTTCTACGAAATTTCTAGTAGCAAAAAGAGCCTAGTAGTATCTGTTATAGACTATGGCAATAAACTTGAAGAGTTAGTTCACCCAGCCCATGATTTACTAACCTTCAAGTCAGTATATATGACATTCTTCTTTTAGATTCTTCTTTTTATTTCAAAATGCTTACACTACGTCTGACGTGCGTAACTGGTGTGCAATGTCAGACATAGCGCAAGCGTTTTGAACTGCGAGAGGCGCTACACTTTTTTCATAAGCTGAATAATAACGGTGATTAGCCTGAAGCTAGATAATTTACTTTATAAAATTTTAAATATGGATATTTTTCTGACACAAACGCAATAATTCACTTCAGAAGGCCCTTTTTAATCCGCCGGAGCCGTGTGGAGCAGTTATATGATGTATATGTGCACTTTTATGGACTTAAAAAAACAGAACAACAATGCCGTTAAAAGCTTGGAAGAGCTAGGACATTTATTAATGTAACTCTGACTGTATTCGTCTGAAAGAATAATGTCATATACACATAGGATGACTTGAGGGTAGGAAATCATGGGCTAATTTTCATTTTTGTGTGAACTAACCCTTTAAATTGCTCAGAGACTGCCCCTAACCCTTACCAAACATGAAGGGAAAAACCTAGTTAATTAAAACCTAGTTTAATTTAACATATAAGTTTGAAGACCTAAAAAGTACAGTACAACATTTTGAAAGTAGGCATCAATAATATGCATCAATTAAAACATTTTAGGGTTTATTTCATTTCAGGTTACTCTTTAAATTGTCCTGTGAGGTAGGCTCGTATTTTTACCGCTTAAAATAGTCATTTGAGGTAGCTTGTGTATTTACATCTTAGTTTATATGGATCCAGGAGAGATGTCCATCACTTTGGTAGCCGCTGTTCCTCTCTGCAGTATTATTCCAGTGTTGTCACTGTCAAACAACAACAAACAATCATAATAATAAATAAACTGTAAAATCACGAACGTACAGTATACACTCCAAGCTAATGCTTACAAAAGTTAATAATACCAGTTCTCTTGTGGTTTAATGTGGTAATGCCAGACTGTCAAAACAAAGAGAGCGAGATTAAAGAGCTCACCGATTTATATCAAAGTTCCATTGAAAGTCAAGGAGATTCTTCAGTAGCATGGCGACGTGTCTCAAAAGACTTCTTCTGGACGATCATACCGTTCTTCTTGGAGACAACCTTGCTCCTTTTGGCCTTTGTCCCTTTCTCTGGATTTATACCAACAAAGCACCTGAAATCAAAATAGTCTAAGATCAGAGTGTTGCAACAACATGCTTTCAGTTAAATGCAATGAATTGTTTTGTTTTTTGTCTTTCTTCATTGCACAAATAGAGTGGACTTGAATGACATATAAAAGTGACGTCAAATTAAATTATATTAAAGTCAAGTCAACTTTATTTCTATAGCACTTTTTACAATGCAGATTATTTCAAAGCAAATAATTACATTTATTTGGATATTTAGTTAAAAAAATTATATACATACATATATATTTTTAATTATTACAATTTAGTATATAAAGCCTGTATAGTCAAGCAAAATACCATGTGTGTGGCTTGAAATGTACAGTACTAATACCATTTTATGCGGAAAAAAATACAAACAAATTAATTTAATTGTATATATCCATATAATGATGACAAGTAATGAAGAGTTTTTACCTCTAAATGAATTCCAGAGTGCAGGGTCCCTCATCTTGAAACTGAAGGTTGAATGTAGTTCCAAATACAGCAGCAAGCCCCATTGCAAATGTTGGTGTGATGCCCTAAGAGATTACACGGTCCTCAGAGATGATTATCCAACCTTTAACTGGGACTTGCCCAGTTGCACCTGAAACTTCAAAGCATACATATTACCTTGTGTAAATGATATACAATGTGTCTATCAATGAATCTAAATGAAATATACTAGGCAGTATCAGACTAGGACTTGCAGGAAGACTAAATTGTCTCAATGTCAGCTGAAGTAGCAGACACCTGTAGGGAACAAATACATTATTCTTACCATGGTAAGATTTTTAAGAAGAAAAATTATAAAAGGTCAATAATTAGTTAACACTAGGTGAGAGCAACCTACAGGCAAAAGAGGTAGGCTAAGTACCTACAGTCAAACTGCTAAATAGATTTGGCAATCAAAAAATTATGGGTAGCAATTTTATTTTTGACAGGTATTGGGGGAGTTCTACTGCAAATGTTACCAAATTTAAACAAAAAAACACCCAAAAGTAATATTGTTTTGGCTATTCAAATCTGAGCCTCACTGTTAAATGAAATGTTCAAATATCAAGCAAGATAAGCTCCTGAGCATCAGTTTGATATCAAAAATTATTTGCGAAATGAAAAAAATTTCAATTACCGTTTATTTTGTAGATGCAAGACCCGATAGAGGTTGATGAAGAACACTCGATGATATCCAGCACGTCCTCTAAACTGTGTGTCCTCTTCTGGAAAATCTCCTATCCAAATAATGTTTCCTGAAGTCTCCCCAAGAGTTAATGGCAAATTATTTCTAGGTTTCATTAAAGAAAATTGTCCAAAAGCAGTAGCCTCGATTTGTTGTATCAAACTTCTGAACGTACTCCAAACTCCACAGTCAACACTCAGTTTCCAAAAAATACTGTCGTGTACTGTAATTTAAAACATTAGCATACTGTTTAGGGCCTCTTTCCTGTTCCTCCAAATTAAGCAGCCCACAATGCATTGCTAACTACAGTATTAAACTGTTTAACAAGAAAACGGCATTTTAGTGTTGAAATTTGGCTGTAAATTTACAGCAATTGCTTACAGTGTGGGTGTTAAACACATTTTCTACTGATCGAGAGAGGAGATCCTGCAGAAGATTGACTTATAGTGCCGTATTTTACTGTCATGACGAGTAAATATTGTAGAAACATTTCACACTAAAATCAACACAGGTTTGCAAGGCTCCACAAAATGATGCTGTTGGGAGACAACAACCAGTAATATCACTAGTCTCTGAACAAATGATACATGTCAGTTTAACTCAGAAAGAGTAGAAATCGAATTTTCGGTCTACATCACTGTCTTCGGTGTAGCAGAATAGTCCATCGGGTCATTGCGTTCATGATCAGACGTACCGCTGTCATTTATTTCATTTTAAGAAGACATGATTTTATATGTGTGCGAACACGGAGCTTGTACATGTTTAGAGCACTAGAGTATATGAAATATGTCCATGAAAAAACATAAACCGCTCATCTGATTTATATGATCCACGTGGTCTTTCTTGGACTCGTTCTCTTGAGAAACGGTTCTCTTGCAGGCCGTGTGAACAGTGAAACCGGGACTCTTCTCAAACAGTGGCACGCTGCACTGTGTTCACCCAGGCAGACGAACACAACTGACATAAGATTGTTCCTCTACAAGTGACTTAATTTTTGTTATGACCACAAATGGCGATTAGTTTAAGAAAGCCCTGAGCAATAAGTCTGTGTGTCCACCAAAGTGTTTTTAGCCATGTGAAAACACCAGACATTCTTTTGAAAAATGCCTTACTTTAGGGTGATTCAGAGCTCCGCTGACCTTGCTTTAGAGGACACGGCCTAAGGCTGACAACTAGTTGCCCATTCTGATCCATTCCTAATTATAATTTCACTAGTTTTAACAGTAGTTCTTAATGATGGAGTAGTCGAACTGTGTGGGTTTGGTAACTTATTAGAGCAGAACTAAATTATGTTTTTCTGCATTATACATTTGGCAGATGCTTGAAAATGGCTTATTCTTAACTCTAGGTTCTAATTGCCTAATTATTTAGAGTTTTTATGTCAAAATAATATTTTTTTCCAGCCTGGGCCACTTTAACAACTTTGTGTTAGCACTGAGCATATCATGTTAAACTAAGAGAAAAGAGAAAATAGTCAAATTGTCTTCACAGACTCCTTTTTATTGTCAGCATATCTTGCAAGTGTGGCTTATTGAATTAAAGTTGCCCTAGAATGAGTTGAAACAATATGTTAAATTATTATCTGATATCTACATAGAGGGTATGTGGATTCTTTAAGTGCAAAAATTGTCCAGATACAGTTTTACAGGTCCATTTACAACCCTATAAATTGTCCCTAGGATGTAATGCTCTGTTTTTGCCTTATTTGGAAGAGTCATGAATATTAATGTTGAGCTCTGCTCTGATTGGCTTTTTTCAGCCGCTCACAGCTCACAGCAGTTCAGCGAAGCGGCTCGTGAGTCCTGACTGTCCAGACTGAACACAGACCGACTGAATGACACTTTAAGCAGAAAATCTCAAAGATTGATAATATGCAGCTTACTTGTTTATTGGTGTTTTCAGATTATCTGCGGGCGAGAAAGAGCTCACGTGCTTGCGGTTGCCAGATTTCAGTAATTCAGATCCCCCAAACAGAGCTTTTGTGTGAAAAGAACACATGATACTATCCAGTGTTTTACCTAAACATGTCCAATCTGGCAACCATATGCATGCAAGCTCTCTTTTGTGCGGATGATCTGAAAACACCAATAAACAAGTAGCCTTGTCAAATGACTGTTGTTTTAACTTATATGGTGGAAAAGGTGACGTTTGCTTGAAGGATCAAGTGAACGATCTGTGAGCAACGTATCTATGGTTGTATTTTGTAATACAAAATAATATTACCCTTTGTCATTAGACACACTATTTAGTTTTTTTGTATGGTACTCTGTGTTTCCTATTGTTACAGTACTAGCATCTTGCTAGTATGATCCCCCAAATGATCCCCAATGATTGTGTCACGGTTGGTGTTATGGTGAGAATCACTTATTTTTCCGTGGTGTTTTTCATGCACGAGATTTGGATAAGCAGTAGGAGGCAATGGTGTTTGAGACTCACAGTATGTGATGTCCATGTACTGAACTCAGTATTATTTCACTAGGTTAATTCAATTTTTCATTCTAGGGCACCTTTAAGCTTCGTTGTGCATTACTTTATTACTGCATTGTTAGTTTTCGATTTGTCAGATGTGAGTCTGATATTCTAAAAATGGAAGGTTATGTTTAGCCCATTTATTTTTTAGTGGTGACCAGCAGTGATAGTAGGTCCATTATCTACTTGCATGATTTATTCACTTAAAAAGACACGAGTTTTGACCATTTCAATTTTGATCAAATATATATGGACTATCATAAAATCCTTCAATGGTTTGAATTAAAAATACATCACAAAGAATGACACTAATTTATGTTCTGGATTTGACAAATGCTTAGTTTGTTGTCTTTGCAGTTCTCTAGTGCTTACAGTGCTACCCCTCTCAACACACGCACAGACAAAAAAATAATACTAATTATATATATAGACCGTTTGTTGAGCTGTGTGAACCGGTGTAACCCTGGCCCGTATGCGGTGGGGCCCCTGCCCTGTGTTATGCCAGTTTACAGCTGGCCCACTGAACCAAAAAGTAAACTGCACTTTGCCATTTTATGTGGCTGTGATTGATCACCAAATGAAGGCAGCCTAAGTGCTGCAATGCGAAGCAGATGAAATGGAAAACTCTAACCTAAACTGACAATCTGGAAAGTATTACAGAGGTCAGCAGCAATCCCCAGGCGTTTAGGGAAACACAAAGTATGACTGTATATTGATTTCGAAGATATCTTCAAGCAGTATGCATCTTGCATAAGGAGATTATCCTGCACAAGTAAACAGCTGGTACACGTATGCCCGAAAAATCAACATGTCTCCACGTTTTAGCTGGATTCAATGTCATTTTGGAACATTTCTTCTCCTCACATCGGCTAGCTTGGTTGGTTCTCTAGATTGGATCTCACCAGCATGTCACAGCAATTGATGTACATGTTGTGACTGTACTTTCAAGTTTACCTCAGGTTTGTTGTAGTGTGTGCAGTCCACAAAACCCTTAGTTATAATGCTATGGGTATCCTCAGTGAAAAATGGGTTGCAAGAAATAAACACGGTCCATTTAAGGAACTTTAAGACTGTCCCTTAAGATTTTCCCTTAATTACTTGAGAGTTCCCTTAAGTTTTGTTATGCATTGCAACAAAGTCCTTAGTGACCATTTAGCCCTAAACAAATTTAGGGATCTAAACAGGTCCCTTAAGTCATCTGCTGAACTCAAAAGCGATGGAGGATTTCATGTTTATAAATTAGTAATATAAAATATAAAGTACCGATGTGCATTTTTACCAATCAATATAAGCCTGTTGAAAGTATGTCTTGGAACAGTGTGTATTGTCAAACATATAATTGAATAAACACCAAAGTTTTCATATTTTTTCCTCACTTCCACTGTGTGCTTGAATGTCATGCCAGGCATGGTCTTTAACGACAGGTTTGGATGTTTTTATTTTATTTTATTTTTAACATGTTTAAAAAACAAACAAACAAACAAAAAAATCTTGTTCCAATTTATTTTTGTTTTCAGTGCTGTAAGCCAGTTAACACACAGGACTAGGAATTGTCGTGTCGAGTGGCGTCTGTCACAGAATAACTGAATGGTGATTAGATTCATTGAATGATGCATTCGGTCACCCTGTATTTATATTTGTCCAACTTTTTGTTTTTGTATTATACTAACGCATCAATTCAATAACAAAAAGTTGGGCAAATAAACCGTATTTCCTCAAATAAAAGCCTGTAGTCAATAAACGCCGGGCCTCTGATAGTGGCCGGGGGCGTGTTCAGCACGAACAAATAAAGGCCGGTCTCAAATTAAGGCTGGAAAAAAATGTGTGTATAATCTCCTAAATGCCTTTTATCTAATGTGCATTCAAGTTCATCGTAACGTACAGTAGGCCATGACGGCTGACTGGTGTCACGAGGGAGAGCAACCATCCTGATGTCACTCGCCCCGTTGCGAGTCTTGCGAGTGCGACACACACTAATCCTGGTCTCAATGATTTGTTTAGTTTAGTTTTTGATGCAAGTTAGACTGGAGTACTTGTGTTTTGCCTGTTTAAAAGTCAAAAGCATGTTACAGTGCCTATCAGTGATTCTTAAAGGGGACCTATTATGTCCATTTATGTCCATATGTAATCTCATGTGTCCCCTGAATGTGTCTGTGGACTTTCAGCTTACAGTACCATGTTGGTATAAAATAATCCATGTTGCAAATACCCATTTCTGACTACAGTCAAGAACAGGCTGTAATCGCGTGTGTGCCTTTAAATGCAAATGAGTTTCTGCATGCCGCCCCCTCTCCACACAGTCCCTGCCTCCAATCGCATTCTCTGCCAAATACCAAAGACATCTACTATATCGTGATCACTCTCACTGAAGCATAGTCCTTCTTTCATTATTAAAGTTCATTATTTCCACGCTTTTTAAAGCTATATTAGTTTAAACTTCTAATGGATGGTTTTCTCATCTGAAGCACACTCACACAGACAACTGGCTGTCAGACGTCTAGTCACGTGAGTAACTTCTCGTTCACATTTTTGTTGTGTTTAAACCATAGACTGTAAAAAAAATATGGACATAGTGTCCGTGACGTCACCCATAGGATTCCGATAAGAAGTTCTGAAGCTTGAAGTAGGGGGGAGCTGGGCTTTGCCATCTAGCGAGAGAGTCATCGCGTGTCACTCCCTGATAACAGACATTGGCCAAAAAGGCAGGATGTGGGCGGAGCTTAGGTGACACAATGACTATAGACGGCGGATAAATGGCTATCCACATGTTACCCAAAGTAACCACGCCCTTAATTATGCAGAACTTTAAGACTTTATATAACACAAATGAATGAGTTATAAAAATATTCACCCCCTTCACTGTTGTCATGAAGGTCAAAATTAGCCGTATAGGCCAAAACCAGAATTTGTACTAGGCTGTAAACATGTTTTTTTCTGCTGTAAAGTTGGGAATTTTAACATGGGGCTCAATAAGATTCTGCTCCCTTCTGGAGCCTGTCTTTAGTGGCCAGTCGATGAATTGCAGTGTACATTACTTCCGTATTGGCTTCAAGAGAGATCACGGGAGGTTGCCGCTTGGTTTAAACTCATATACACACGTGTCGTGGGTGGAAACATGCAGATTAAGGGGCGGTAATATTATAATATGATCCGTTCCTACGTCAGAAGGGGAGAGAAATCGGAGCGGCTCGTTTTTTTTATATGCTTGTAAAGATAGGCTTACCAAAACAAAGTTAATGGGTTGTCCTTTTTCACGATTGGATTGGTGGATGCACTGGAGACCAATTATAGCACTTAAACATGAGGAACATTTTCATGATATGTCCCCTTTAAAGGCCTGTTGTAGAAAATTCAGCAAGTTTGGAGTGATATTGCATGATTTCTCTCTTGGTTTCATTTGAATGAGCTAATTTAAAGACAGGGGTGGAGATGATATGTGGCATAATATGAAATTAATCACGGTCATCAGTATAGACTAAGTCCAGCCCTGTTTTTACTCAGGAGAAACTAAATTAATTCCACAAAAGTAGGTTTGGGGTCTTAAACTCAGACTGATTAACTAAAGATAAATGTATTCCCTTCTGCTTCGTTGCTGCTAAACTTTGTGGAATAATCACATTAAAAAAGTAGAAAGAATTTATTATGAACTACAATAAAGGGAATTGCTAACTGATGGTTTTAAGGATGGGTTTCCCTTGCATCTTCACATCCCCAAAGGACTCACATTGCTTTAAATTACAGCCTGAGAAGCAAACGATAGCAAGAGCTAATGTACCCAGACACATACATTTTAAGAGCTAAAAGGTTTTTCATCATCTTCTCTTGTTTCATTTTCCATTCATTTTTTTTTCTAGCATGCACAGCAGAAATGTACACTTTTGCATCAGTTTCACAAGCAGGGCTCTTACAGTTTGAGAAGCAGTGATTATCTGGCCTTAGGGAGCATTGGGGCATTGTATTAATTATAGAATAAATGCAGTCTAATGTGCTGCTTCGTTTGCTGAAAAACAAAACATACTTTGCCATACTATGTTTTACAGTAATTGTTTTGTTTGTGTAATTTAATCTAGGTGCCTGTTTAATGTAAAAACAGCTTAAGACGCAACATTTTGTCAGGCAATGATTTTTTTTTTTTAACTTAAAACAAGCAATTTGAAAGTGAGGTAAGAAAAATGTAATTCTAAACTTGTATAAAATAGGGATTAAGCTTGTTTACAGTGAATAAAATATGTTTATAATAAAATAAAATATATATTCAACTGATCAAAAATCTGTTAAAATTACACTAGTTGTGGATTCCTGCAGATATATATATATATATATATATATATATATATATATATATATATATATATATATATATATATATATATATATATATATATATATATATATAGATATAGACTCCACAACTGGTACATATATAGGCTACATAATTATATATACATAATGTACAACACAATGAAAATCTTACCATGGAGAATATATATATATATATATATATATATATATATATATATATATATATATATATATTTTTTTTTTTTTTAAATTTACTTGATGTCACAGCAAAATACATGATAAAAGGCACCGCCATGTGCAGTAAACATTTGTCATTTTTTAGAATTTTTTACAAAACATGTCAGTTTTATATCATATTATTTCCTGTCGCTGATTAGGTTCCCCTCCAGTGGACGTAGTTCTCAGTGTAATATAACATGTCATGCTCTGACTCAATTGTCTGCATCCACTTTTGTGTCTTTAAAAACTTACATGTTTACAAAAGCTTACAAAAACATCTGGATTTTTAGCTTGTTTTCTGTACACCTTGTCACATATCAGCTTTTAGACATTGTTCGTTGTTTTGTAATAAGTCAGAAATTACAAGAAGGCCACTTCACGCAATAGAAAGTCAATGTAGACGGTTGGTTTGCCCCCCCGGTGGGTGTGGCTTTGAGATTATGACGTGCACCGCTCTGTCTCTGTGAAAGTTATCATCAAGACAGCATGACTGAAACTGTCCCTAGAACAAACTGGCACAATCGTGAGTGATAATAGTTTTATCACTCATCACTACACAACACACATCCCCGTTATTATAAAACAATCACCTTTCCCCAGTAGACCTCCTGTGTGCTCCCACGCTGACGCTCAGATGGTCTTGCACACAGCATACGTCTGCTCTTTCGCCCCTCCGCCCCAAGTGAAGGGGATTATTGCCTTCTCCTCCGTGCAGTAGGTCAGATGCAGGCCAGACAGGAGTGACAGCTGTGAGCGTGTAGAGGCTCCGCTGGGGCCGCTGCGCGGGAGAGCGCGCTTTTGGGGCAGAAGCGGGTGGTTGATGTAAAGCTTTGCTCTCTGACCCGATCATCAGTGATTAAAAAAAGTCCCCACAGAGAATTGCTGAAAACAAACAACAAAATGTCACAGGTGAAATGAAGAAAGACAGGTGGGCTCTGAGCTGCCTGTTATACCAGCGCAGGCACAGAAGGGCACAGCGTCCTCCTGCCCAGACGGACAAATCTCTGCTTTTCTATGAACAGAGAAATACCAAATTAATGTTGAGTGTGGGAATACTCTATGCTGTTCTTCTTCACTTTAAATTCGTTTTAATTAGCAGTGGGACGTTTCTTCAATAACAAGTAATACACAGCACACAACAGCAGATGTCTTTCTTAATCTGCAATCATATTACTTGGTTACTTGGAATTTTTTCAACAAAGCTTATTTTTAGAAAACTAATTTGCATAATGCAAGATTACAGTCTTCACCGGCTGCACATGAACGTCTCAGACCTTTGACAATCAAGCACTGTAGCTGTGTTGTAGATGAGGCCTGGTAGAGTTTGGTTCATGTTTTTTGACATGTAGACACAACGCTGTTTTCTACACTGTGAAAGCAAGTCCACTTTGCATACACTTTCAAAGGATAAGGACTCGAATTCAGATTTATACAGTGAAACCGATGTCATCATTAATGTTTATACCACTGCGTACTGAAGTGCTGAGGAAGCCCCTGGAGCTGATATTCAGATATGCAAATGGTTGTTTCGTTTCTGAATGCACTGTAAGTGGTACACCAATCCACACAAACTGGGCCATCTGACCAATCAGAGCAGAGTAGGCTCTTGGATAAGAGGGATTTAGAGAGACCGAATCTTTTATCAAACATTTCAGAAATTGTGAGAAAAGATGTGATGCTGCAATGTATATTATGAGAAAATTAAAGTTGACATTTGATGCATGTAAAGCTATTGTAGGAAACCCTCGAAAACAAAATTAAGAGCTTTTAAAATAGAATAAATTGGGCACTTTATCATAAATGACAGCAGATAACACTGTCGTTGGTAGCAAGCTTGAGAATTATTCTTTAAAATACATAATTAACATTATTTCCTCTGAGTATGTAGCTGAAAGCTGCTTTCAACTTATGAGCTGATCAGTATGTAATTAAATTAAAAATGATTTCACATGTTTCCGTTAATTAAAATGCAGTTGCCACTTAGACTTGCTTTAAACATACATTATTCCTGACATTTAAAATAATTACTTCTATATTTTTGGCAGATAAATAGTTTTAAAAAATCATACATTGTGATTTCAGGATGTTGTTGTTTTTTTAGAATATGTCTCTCACAGTGGACATGCACCTTCGGTGACAATTTCAGATGCCTCCATGATTTCTAAGTGGGAGAACTTGCAAAATAGAAGGGGGGGGTTCAAATACTATATATATATATATATGATTGGTGTTGGTCCCCATTTTGATGTCAAAACAGGCCTGATCCGTCATGGTGTGGACTCCGCTAGACCCCTGAAGGTGTGTTGTAGCATCTGGCACCAAGATGTTAGCAGCAGATCATTTAAATCATCTAAGTTGTGAGGTAAGGCCTCCATTGATCAGACTTGTTTGTTCAGCACATCTCACAGATGGTCGATTGGATTGAGATCTGGGGAATTTGGAGGCCAAGAATGTTTGCTTTGTGCCAGGGTGAATTATCCTGCTGGAAGAGGTGACCAGGAAATGTCATTTCCATGAAAGGGTGTATGGTCTGCAACATCATGCTTAGGTTGGTAGTACGTATGTCAAAGTAACATCCACATGGATGGCAGGACCCAAGGTTTCCCGGCAGAACATTGCCCAAAGTCTCAAACTGCCTCTGCCGGCTTACTTTATTTACTTACAGTCGAATGCAACGCTGAGTGAGTGAGTGAGTGAGTGAGTGAGTGAGTGAGTGAGTGAGTGAGTGAGTGAGTGAGTGAGTGAGTGAGTGAGTGAGTGAGTGAGTGAGTGAGTGAGTGAGTGAGTGAGTTACACAAATTAGTCTATGTGTGGGAAACATTGAGTTCTGATGCTCATGTGCCCACTGTTGTATGCAGCCCCATACACAACAAACTTCGATGCACTGTGTATTCTGACGGCTTTCTTTTAGAACCAGCATTTACTTCTTGAGCAATCTGAGCTACAGTAGCTCTACAGTAGCTCGTCTGTTTGATCGGACAACATGGGCCAGCCTTTGGTCCCCACATGCATCACTGAGTCTTTGCCACCCATCACCCTGTCGACGGTTCACCACTGTTTCTTCTTTAGAGCACTTGTGATTGATACTGACCACTGCAGCTTGGGAACACCCCACAAGAGCTGCAGTTTTGGAGATTCTCTGACTCAGTCATCTAACCATCACAATTTTGCCCTTGTCAAACTCACTCAAATCCTTAAGCTTGCCCATTTTTCCAACTTCTAATACATCAACCTTGAGGACAAAATGTGCACTTGCTGCCTAATGTATCCCACCCACTAACATGTTTTGTGATGAAGAGATAATCAATGTTATTCACTTCAGCTGACATAATGTTATGCCTGATATGTGTATATGGCAATCATATATGGTGGTGTATATAAAATACTAAAAAGATGTCAGGTATTTGTAGTCTGTAAGTTATGAAGGAAAATATGAATTTTCCTGGTTTTCCCTTTTAGCAAATGACTAATGAGTCAGCATATCAATGTCAATAAAGTGATACATTGCATTGTTGTTTAAAAAATAAAATAAAATAAAAAATAATAACATATGATGTGCCATAGTCTTTGATACTACCTTGTGGCTGTTGATTTGCATTAAAGCAAATGCCCTAAAGATAATAAATAATTCCTTCATAGACAACATGCTTGTGCTGTTTCTGACTCATACAATGTTAATATTCTAAATTAATTTACAAGTTCTGATTTTTATAAAGTAATGAATACTGTCATGAACTGTCATTTCCTGTTAGCCTCTCTGAAATTTATAGGTGTCTATAAAAATCAGGCCAGGCCATCTAGTTAAAATGAAAACGCCCCCTTAATATAATCAGTCAGAAAAGGTGAAGGACTGGGTTTATGATATCAAGGTCAATGTTCCCGCTTCATATTCTAATCTGTATAGCCATAACACTTCATATGACACTTCATATGAGAGTCTGAGAGTGGTATTGAACTTTGTTAATTTAGTTTCTTTATAGGAATAGTTTGGCCACTATAGAAGAAAAAGTAGAAGACTAATATTTATTAATCATTTCTGTACACTCACCTAAAGGATTATTAGGAACACCATACTAATACTGTGTTTGACCCCCTTTCGCCTTCAGAACTGCCTTAATTCGACGTGGCATTGATTCAACAAGGTGCTGAAAGCATTCTTTAGAAATGTTGGCCTATTCTGATAGGATAGCACCTTGCAGTTGATGGAGATTTGTGGGATGATCATCCAGGGCACGAAGCTCCCGTTCCACCACATCCCAAAGATGCTCTATTGGATTGAGATCTGGTGACTATGGGGGCCATTTTAGTACAGTGAACTCAGTCATGTTCAAGAAACCAATTGGAAATTATTGCATTATCCTGCCGGAAGTAGCCATCAGAGGATGGGTACATGGTGATCATAAAGGGATAGACATGGTCAGAAACAATGCTCAGGTAGGCATTGACATTTAAATGATGCCCAATTGGCACTAAGGGGCCTAATGTTTGCCAAGAAAGCATCCCCCACACCATTACACCACCACCACCAGCCTGCACAGTGGTAACAAGGCATGATGGATCCATTTTCTCATTCTGTTTACGCCAAATTCTGACTCTACCATCTGAATGTCTCAACAGAATTCAAGACTCACCAGACCAGTCAACATTTTTTTAAACCCTAGAAATGGCTGTGCGTGAAAATCACAGTAACTGAGCAGATTGGGAAATATTCAGACCGGCCTGTCTGGCAGCAACAACCATCCCATGCTCACAATTGCTTAATTAAATCACCTTTCTTTCCAATTCTGACATTCAGTTTGGAGTTCAGCAGATTGTCTTGACCAGGACCACACCCCTAAATGCATTGAAGCAACTGCCATGTCACTGATTGATTGATTAGATAGTTGCATTAATGAGAATTTGAAAAGATGTTTATATACTGTATATAGTGAGGAAATACGTATTTGAACACCCTGCTATTTTGCAAGTTCTCCCACTTGGAAATCATGGAGGGGTCTGAAATTGTCATTGTAGGTGCATGTCCACTGTGAAAGACATAGAGACACAAACAAATATAAATAAATCCAGAAATCTCAATATATGATTTTTTTTTAAAAACTATTTATTTGTATGATACAGCTGCAATTACGTATTTGAACACCTGTCTATCAGCTAGAATTCTGACCGTCAAAGACCTGTTAAAAGGTCTGCCTTTAAAAGGTCCACCTCCACTCCATTTATTATCCTAAATTAGATGCAGTTTGAGGTCGTTAGCTGCATAAAGACACCTGTCCACCCCTTTCAATCAGTATGAATCCAACTACTAACATGGCCAAGACCAAAGACCTGCACATGGGACAGGGCGACTGCACTGTATTAAGAAGAGGATGACCGGGGCCATGTATTGCGAGATTTTGGGGAACAACCTCTTTCCCTCAGTTAGAGCATTCCAGATGGGTCGAGGCTGGGTCTTCCAACATGACAATGACCCGAAGTGCACAGCCAGGATAACCAAGGAGTGGCTCTTTAAGAAGCATATCAAGGTTCTGCCGTGGCCTTGCCAGTCTCCAGATCTAAACCCAATAGAGAATCTTTGGAGGGAGCTCAAAACGTGTTTCTCATCGACAGGCCAGAAACCTGACTGATCTAGAGAAGATCTGTATGGAGGAGTGAGCCAAAATCCCTCCTGCAGTGTGTGCAAACCTGGTGAAAAACTACAGGAAACCTTTGACCTCTGTAATTGCAAACAAAGGCTACTGTACCTAATATTAACATTGATTTTCTCAGGTGTTCAGATACTTATTTGCAGCTGTATCATACAAATAAATAGTTTTTAAAAATCATACATTGTGATTTCTGCATTTATTTTTATTTGTTTAGATTATGTCTCTCACAGTGGACATGTACATATGATGACAATTTCAAATGCCTTCATGATTTCTAAGTGGGAGAACTTGCAAAATAGCAGGGTGTTCAAATATTTATATATATAAATATATATATAAATATGGAAATATATTATATATATATGGAACGTGGGGGAGAGGACGCTGGCGTTGTCTGTTCGCCGCTTCTCCACCCACAACAAATCATGTTAATGTACTATTAGATTTACATTTTATTTTTTTCCTTATGTTTGTGACTAGTCTAACAGTCAGAGCTACAATTGGGACTGTTGCTGATTGCTGGCAGCCACTGAGAGGTCGTTGTTCGTCGTTTCGCCGTTTTCAACCGCTTCTCTAATGTTTACGTTTGAATTGCTGCGGTTGGTTTCTGGTTTGGAGGACATTTGATGTTTCTCGCCGCGGGTGCTCACTGGTGGTCTCCCTTGGGCTTGCGCTGCATGGTGGCTGAAGTTTGCACCGGGCTAGCGTCATCCGGGCTCTCGTCGTCGGCGTCCGGCATGATGTTGGGATGTTCTGCTTCTCGGCTGCACCGCTGTTCCGTCCTGCATTGCGACCGTGGAGCGGCTTGGACATCTGCGCCGGCCCCGGTGTGTCCACAGAAGTGCCCGGAGGAATGTTCTGCCTCCTGCATGGTGCTGCAGCGATCCCCATCGTTTGAATCATCATGAAGAAGACCCATCATCTGGTTTTCAGCTGTCGTGCCTCGGCGATGTCATCGGGACACTGCCGCTGGGAGAAATCTGAAACATGGAGTGGACCACAGTGTGCTGTTTTCTGTCCACCATCAGCTCTGCTTCTGTTCACCATCAGCTCTGTTTCTGTTCACCATCAGCTCTGTTTCTGTTCTGTTTTCTGTGTTGGTTGACTGTTTGTAGTATTCTATATTTTTACTTGTTATTCATTTTTTGTTGTTATCCCCCCCCATATATATATATATATATATATATATATATATATATATATATATATATATATATATATATATATATATATATATATATATATATATATATATATATATATATATATATATATAATAATATTCTCTTAATATATTCTCTTCACATTATCCCACAGATTCTCTATGGGGTTCAGGTCAGAAGAGTTGGCAGGCCAATTGAGCACAGTAATACCGTGGTCAGTAAACCATTTACCCGTGGTTTTGCCAATGTGAGCAGGTGCCAGGTCATGCTGAAAAACAAAATCTTCATCTCCATAAAGCTTTTCAGCAGATGGAAGCATGAAGTGCTCCAAAATCTCCTGATAGCTAGTTGCATTGGCCCTGCCCTTGATAAAACACAGTGGACCAACACCAGCAGCTGACATGGCACCCCAGACCATCACTGACTGTGGGTACTTGACACTGGACTTCAGGCATTTTGGCATTTCCTTCTCCCCAGTCTTCCTCCAGACTCTGGCACCTTGATTTCCGAATGACATGCAAAATTTGCTTTCATCCCAAAAAGTACTTTGGACCACTGAAACAGTCCAATGCTGCTTCTCTGTAGCCCAAAAGTGTCTTGACCTGGGGAATATGGCACCTGTAGCCTGTGCACGGTGGCTCTGGATGTTTCTACTCCAGACTCAGTCCACTGCTTCCGCAGGTCCCCCAAGGTCTGGAATCAGTCCTTGTCCACAATCTTCCTCAGGGTCCGGTCACCTCTTCTCGTTGTGCAGCGTTTTTTGCCACACTTTTTCCTTCCCACAGACTTCCCACTGAGGTGCCTTGATACAGCACTCTGGGAACAGCCTATTCGTTCAGAAATTTCTTTCTGTGTCTTACCCTCTCGCTTGAGGGTGTCAATGATGGCCTTCTGGACAGCAGTCAGGTCGGCAGTCTTACCCATGATTGCGGTTTTGAGTAATGAACCAGGCTGAGAGTTTTTAAAAGCCTCAGGAATCTTTTGCAGGTGTTTAGAGTTAATTAGTTGATTCAGATGATTAGGTTAATAGCTCGTTTAGAGAACCTTTTCATGATATGCTATTTTTTTGAGAATTTTGGGTTTTCATGAGCTGTATGCCAAAATCATCAGTATTAAAACAATAAAAGACCTGAAATATTTCAGTTGGTGTGCAATGATTCTAAAATATATTAAAGTAAAATTTTTATCATTACATTATGGAAAATAATTAACTTTTATATAATTGTTATTATTAATTTTATTATTTTTCAGTAATCAGATTTATTCATAGCTGAGACTTTGACAGTTCATGTAGGGTTTAGAATGTCAGGTGATTTTGCTAGAAAAAAAGAGTGTCATTACTCAACTGTGAAATTAATACAGATTGTTTAAAAAGTGACCTTTTTTGAGAATTTCAAGATGCATTATCCACTAAAATAACAGCTATCCCTTTTGCAAATGAGGATACATTATTTGGTAAGTGCAGATAATTACAGCTTTTAGTTCCATTATGAAGAGGCAATGCAGACAGATACTATTTCTTAGTCAGTTATATCTCTTATAAAATTGTATACTATATCACATCTCCGTAATGTAGCTACTGTACGGCACAAGGCGATCTTGAAGCAATTCCACTGAGTCATCCGATTTTTTTTTCTTTTAAATCTCTTTTGTCTGTTGACAGAGCAAAAAGAACAGGGATCAGAGAAGCTGTTAACTCATCCATAAGCAAGAGTTCACAGTGTAGCGTGAGATATTGATAGGCACCGTTGAAGGTGTATTTCCTTCACACATCATCAGCCTGCTCAATCTCCTGATAAAATCACAAGTTTCTGCTATCTCAAGTGTATGCTCAGCGCACACATATAGACAGTTTATATTATGAATATATGAATATTTCCATCTCATTCCATCTAATACATTATACTTTACATAATCACATTACACCACAGAAGGCCATTTTTGCCCACTGCCCTGAGTCTTCTACTTTGGACAGAGGTGTCAGTGTGAACTGAATTCAAAGCAGTTCTGTAGTGACACACCTTTGTGTATAATACAGTGTATATTGTGCATAATCTATAGATTTTACAGTTTTTATATTTTACATAGTACTGCTTTGAAGTATGATTTTGGATTTCTAATTCTGTTCATCCATCATGTAATGCATGTAATATACACTATTATGCGTATACGAGCTATTGCGTGCAGCATTATCTAATTTATGTTATGTACACTTTGTTAGGGCAATTAAATGAACAATAAATTAAGTATTACATTAAAAACATGAACACAATTAGAATGTTCATGTAATTGAAATGTAAGAACCGTTTAATAAAATTAGAGATACAGGTTTAAATCCTTGAATGCTTTTCAGTGAAGTAGCAAGTGCTTTTGTTTGTGTTGATTAAATTAATTTATTTGAAATGTACTGTATTTCTTATTTTATTTTGTTTGTTTAATTTTATTCTTACCTGACTATGTGACTCATATAATATAATATAATACATACACCTACATACATACACTCTCTGACCCTTCATGGCATTTAGTACAAATTAATGACACGGTGTCACATCTATACTGTTTAACTTTTAAAGGACCTTCTTGAGTTTACTGCTGTTTGAGTGTTGAGTGTTGATCAAAATCCTCCACAGGTTCCCAACAGTGTGAAATGCTTGTCCACTGAAGGATTTTCACTTTAGGAGAATGTATGAGTCATGTTGAAAAAGTGCCCAATATTGTGTTTTACGTTACACCGTCTATATAAGCATGACTCTCTCATACATTCCTATATTAGAGCTTTACTACCACCAAACTTCACTGTGGTGACCACCAGGAACTTCTCACTGTATTTCTCCCTCTTGCAATGCCATACATTTTAGATGCTGCTAGATCTATAATGATGAGACCTAATGTCTCCTGAGTCATGTCATAGTCATACCAAATCTATATTTTGTTTATATGGGTCCTGGAAAAGACTTAAGCTGCGTGTCCACCTCAGGAACTTTCCCCAGTAACTTTGAGGTGGAACTCTGTGTGTTTTGACAGCAGGAACTGGGGTCTAAATGAAGTTTCGGGTAAAAATGTCCCCCTGAAAATGTCACTGCTTGTGATGTAGTATTTTTTTTTTAAGTTGATGAACTTTTGGGGGTGGGACTTGGGCGCTGAACATGCTGATTGTTAAGCTCACCCAACATTTTATTTAAACTTAAAAGTCTGTTGAAGTGCGTGCAGTAAGAGTTGTTTGCTATCCGAATCAACAATGAAGTTTAAAAAATACGGCCAATGGACCAACAACGATGTTCAGGCTTTATTGAGTGTATTTGCTGAATCGCGTGCAATCTAGGGATGTGACAGTGAGGACATTTTCTTACTGGCTAATCGACATGTGATAACACCAGTTAAACCTGTATGCTTGGGCATTCATAACGGAGCGGTGTGGAGCAAAGCAAGTTTTTTCCAGTGAATTCCTAGGGAAGTTAAGCTCCCATAGTCATGAACTGAAAACGCGCCAGACTGGACATGCACGAGAGTGAATAATAACGTGGCTGTGAATGAATGATAGCATTGCTGTGAATGAATGATCTTCACGGTACTTTACACCGAGATGGAAATGCCGACAGCAGCAGATCTGGCCGCAGAAAAGTTCCAATTGTTTTGGGTAATTTTGGTGGAAACCGGGCTTAAATTAGTTTAATGTGCTTTGGTTCCAGTTGATAGTTCCTGTGTGGACAACAACGCCTTCCACTTCTGCACATTGCGTTTTACTGTGTGAGATGAAACGGTCACTCTTCTTACAGCTTTTGCTTGGCATTTCTCCTGCTTTTTTCTCAATAAAAAAAATACTCATCACAAAATGAAGGCTTACAATGAGGTCTTGATTGCTACATAAGTCCATTCTTTTTGAGTTCCTGTGTTACTTTTGCTATATTTTCACACTTAAAACTTAGCTTTGGCAATCTTTATAATACCAAACAAATGCCATTGTCCTATTTTGTGCAAATAAATAAGTCTTCTGACAATTCTCTCCCAAGTGATTCCATTGTTGTAGGCATTAGGTCTGAGAATGTTGCAGTGGGCTATATAACACTTACATTTTTTCGTTCAACATACTCGCCTGTTGAACAGTTGTCTTTAACTTGCTTTAGAAAGTTTTCATTTGGTTTTATTTTGTAACTTTCAGGAGGGTGTACTCAGGTTTTGTTTTTGTTTTTTTATTGCTAAAACACATTCCTCAAAGCCATCATCTACTTTCTCAAAACCTTAAAACATAAAACCAAATCTTCAAACTACATCCAGGGAACATCTGACTCTTCTGTCAGAATCAAGCAGTTGTCTCAAAACCTTTGTGTGTGTGTGTGTGTGTGTGTGTGTGTGTGTGTGTGTGTGTGTGTGTGTGTGTGTGTGTGTGTGTGTGTGTGTGTGTGTGTGTGTGTGTGTGTGTGTGTGTGTGTGTTCAAAATCATATAATACTTTCAGGTCAAAATACAACTATAGATAATTTATTTGACACTACATCAAAAAATGGAGAACATAACAAAGTATGCAGTCACAGAAAAATGTATATTGTAACAAAATACATTTTTTGTAAAAACAGTAAATAATTGTAATTATGTAAAAAAAAATATATATAGTAACCACAACATACAGTATAGTAAATGGAATAAATGTTATACTGTATGCACTCTAAGCAAGTATTGTATTGAATAGGGATGCACCGAACCGATACTCAGCATCGTTATCAGCTCCGATCTGCCATTATTTGCCAGATTGAATATCGGTCCTACAGGGCCAGATACACTACGTGATACATTACGATACACGATACACTACGTGATAGACTACGATACACTACGATACACTACGTGATACACTACGTATACACTAAAATATATATTTACTTGTTTTTCATGAATTCATTTAGTGTAACATTTTACCAGATTTCGAGCTACACATATTCACTTTCATGGTTTTCGTTATTTTTTTCCCCACTTTAGATTTTATAGTTATTGTGCACTCGTGATTTTGAAAATTTTGCAGCTGAATTGTTCACTAATCTAACAAGTGTATAGTAGAATTTTGTCATAGATTGTGATTTATATATATATATATATATATATATATATATATATATATATATATATATATATATATATATATATATATATATATATATATATATATATATATATATATATATATATATATATATATATACACACACATATTTTATTATATATTTTTATATAATGAAGTTGTCTGTATTAAGTAGATTGTGTTTAACTCAAAAAAGACTGAGGTATAGAAATAGTACATATCATTTTTAAAGAAAACTGCATTGGTATCGGTTCAGTATCGGTTTAGTATCGGTATCAACCGATACTCCGAATTTTTTATATCAGATTAGATCGGTTCTGAAAAAATATTTTCGGTGCATCCCTAGTATTGAATATTGCATAGCCTGTATATTCAGCACTTGCATACTGTAAAAATACAGTAGTCTGCAAAAGCCCAAAAGGTAAAAAAAAAAAAAATTACAAAAGTGAAAAATTATAGTACATGTGGTACACTCAAAAGAGCTGTGCAACTGCAAAATCACAGTCTGTGAGAGATTCATTCTGCCTCAGCATCACATCTTCGTGCTGGGTCCAGCCTGAGGACTTTGACCACGTCACAGGCTATGTTGTCTCTTGCCAGGCAAAGGGGGAAACCCTCTAGTGTGCCAGATCCAGCCTTGACAACACTGTCCACACTTTGCTCTTCTTGTCCTCATCCTCTTCCTCCTCGTCCACCACCTCTGACACATACTCTTCCTCCTCTGCTTCTCAGATTTTCCATTCATTGCTGGTATTAAGATTGTGCACCTGACCTGGTCCAACTTCACACTCTTAAACTGGCTTATTTTGTACAGTTGGTTTGATAACATTGTTTGAAATAAGTGAGAAATATGTTTTTGTATGTAGATAATTTAATTAGAACAATGTTTTAGGTGTGTTTAACTTTGGCCTGCCTGTGTTTAGCATTTTATCTAAATTTCATCTATTTGTAAAAAAAAAAAAAGATTAAAAAAAAAATTAAAAAAAGTTTGTGTGTGTGTGTGTGTGTGTGTGTGTGTGTGTGTGTGTGTGTGTGTGTGTGTGTGTGTGTGTGTGTGTGTGTGTGTGTTTAGAGACTGGTACTGGTGCAGCTGTGATGACTGACTGCATGGTGAAATTCACCCAAACAGGATTAGACACTGGGATTAGCTGTATATTGGAACTGGTGAAAGGAAGAAATTAAAATGCCATCAGAAACAATCACCCACCCCTCACCCCCCAAAAAGAGGGGGGGAAATCAGGAGGCTTAGCTTAAACAAACACAATTAAGAACTCAATTACCACATCTGATGTTGTTCAACCGTGTTGGTTTCTATCTGTTGCCGATGATTTTGTGCTTTTGTTTTAGCTTGTCCACATTATGCTTTGTGTAGGTTGAGCATTTGTAGACAGGAGTCAATCATGTGTTGTCTCATTAAAGGTGTTGTGGCATTAATGTTTGCCATTCTCCATCCCAATTAACTCGCATTCTGTTTCTGCTACTGTAACACTGCAAGTGATCACACTCCAGCAGAATGCTCTGCTTCCTGGCTGGCTTTGTTTTGGCATTCGCTGCTTGCAGGGATATTAGTAAACGTGTATTTACTATTTTAAGACAGCAATGATTCATCATGAAAATATGACCCTTTTTCAACTTCAGAATATTTCAGATAAATATTTTCACTGCACACACAAACGTGTCAAAAAGGAGGCTAATTTTGGTAACACTTTATATTAGGGAACACAAATTCACATTAAGCATTTGCTTATTAGCATGCGTATTACTAGCATATTGGCTATTTATTAGTACTTAAGGAGCACATATTAATGCCTAATTGTGCATGATCATATTCTACATCTCTACACCACTCTACAGTCATTTGAAAGTGATTGCAGTACCAGTTTTGGCCACAATCTTACATAAACTTCCTTTAAGTAAAAGTACAGTATTTGTTTTCAAAAGTAAGCTACTTAAGTATCAAAAGTCCTTTTTATGTCAACACATTATTTTATTATTCTTGTATAAATGCACACCATGCCATCATGGTTTAAGCCAGTCAGTGATGCTCCATCCCACATACTAGCATACGACTAACTTACACTAGTTTAAGTACTTGTATAAAAGTTACAAAGCTCTTTACAAAGCTGCTGTCACTTTAAGGTTTAATGCACAGATCATATACACTGATACATATCTGATATTCCCCCAACTGTTTACACTTACTTAAGACATAATTTTTACATCTGTCTTCCATTTTGCTATAAACTATATATCAGTGTTCAAAAAAAAAAAAATGCTGGGAAATCATTGAACTTCATATGACCCTACAAGAGTGATTACTGGTAGGCTTTCTGCAAAAACCCAAACACCTTTTAAAGAAGAGAAATATCATCTACTGTCTTTCAAAGCTGCTACAGAAATGACTTTTGTCTTTGAGGACCTTGATAGAACTGTAGTGGAGTAAAAAGTGTGATATTTGTCTTTCAAATGTAGTAAAGTTAAAGTTGTAAGTTTCCAAAAAAAAAAAAAACTCTAATAAAGTACAGAAGAAAAAATACTCAAGTAAATTTACTTAGTTACTGTCCACCTCTGCGCATAATCAACAACTTTTCCTGAAATAAACAGCTGTGGACATTTAAAAATTAAAGTTAAAGCTCCAATCTCCTCACTAAAATGACAAAAAACATCTTTGGACAACATGAATTTGAAGTGTAATTTGATTGTTTAGTTTATCTATGTCCCATTACATTACATAAAGAGGGCGGGATTTATGACCTACACTGCATCCAGCCACCTGGCGGCGATCCGGATGCTTTTGGCTTTACTTTTCAGGACTACTGTGGCACATTTGCTGCAGGGATATAAGAAGTAGAAGAAGAATTGATTTTCCATGCATGTCCTTGTCAAAAACTTTTCAGCATTATGAGTGAATTTGGTTCATTCATGAATAATTATTCATTCATTATGAATTATAGACTGCTACAGGATTTTCATTGTTAGCATTTAGTGATTATCTAATTTTTACTGGTATTATATCTCATCTGTGATTTTACTGAAGTTAGATGCTGAATGCAGTTATGTGTAGGCTATTTAAGCAATGAAGTCACATTTACTTCTGCTAATTTAAGAGTATTGTGCATCTATCAATCTTTGTTTTTACTGTGGCCCTGACGCACATTAAGTACCTTTTTATAGCTGTGTAGCACACTGGGGCCAAAGTCATATGTGTGTTGCTCTGTGCTTGCCTCTTAGGTACAATACACTTGACTCCCTGTGAAACTGCCAAAACCCCACTGACTTTCTGACACTGCATTTTCCAGCTGTACAATTTCCTTAAGCCTGTAATAATGAATGCAACCCGTGGCTGCAGCATTAACTCTGATTGGATAGGTCCTGTGGGGGAAGCTGGGGCCTCGACCCTCAATGGTCACGTGGCAGGAGGTGAGGGGCCGGTGAGCACTGCTTTCTCTCTAAACGGAGTCGACTGGAAATGTTTAGTTTCATGGTATTAATTTATGGTGGTGGCAAGGCATGCAATAGGAACCGGAAGGCAAACGCATTTGCATGAATTTCCCATGGGATTTGAAATGCAGGGCACTACTAATTCGGTCCGGGCGTAATTAACAGCCTGATATGACGGAGATCATTCACATGACTAATATCACTCGAAATGTATACTCATTTATGCCATAGTTCATATTTAGGAGCATACCAAATTATCAAATTGCGTTTCACACCCTGGGAGTGCTGGTTTGTTGCCAATCCCTTACCAACTTTACCAATAAGGTCTTCTAGCTGATCTGGTATTTTGCCGCCAACCTTAAGCGGTTTACATAACCTTTGATGACAAGCAGTTGAATTATTAGAAATTATTAGCACACGCTAAGTTGTAATGCAAAATGGAGTCAATTATTCAGCTTATACACTGTACAAAAATATTTAAAAATAAGTTACCTGGTTGCCTTAATTTTGAGTTCATTAAAATAAAAAATTTGAGTTAATACAATGAACATTTTTGAGACTACCTTTATTCAAATATTATTTTTTTAAAGAAACTAAGCATATTGGGTAATTGTGTGTGTTTTATTTGTGATGATGCAGTGAAACATGCCAAATTGTGATAAAATAATATTTTGACTTTCTATTTATTAAACCAATGTTTAATAAATTACTTCGTCTCAACTCAAATTAAAAGTATTATTATTATTTTTTTAATTAATTATTCGCATTCCTGGGTCTATATATCACAGTTGAGAGTTCTGTTGACATTTGACAACTAAAGTTATGCGTCGCTTCGTTGCTCTGATTGGCTGTAGTTCTATCCAAATGAGGTCTTTCCTGGTTCGGTTGAAACACGCCCCATAATCACAGCCCAATGGAGCAGTATCAGACTCATATTCTGACTAGAATTGAGTATAACTACCCGTCAAGCTAGGATTTCTAGACATTTGTCAGGTTTTTGTCCTTAAAATGCTCTTGTGTGCAGGACAAATTTCTTATGCATCTAATCCCAAGCTTCCATTGCTTATTCCAGCCGCTGATGACAGCCACAGGGTTCAGCCACTGATAGCAGACTAATGCAGTTATTAATGCCGTTTATTAGTGAATGTGAATTGCCTGAGTCTGTGTGTCTCTCAACGGTGTTTGGCAGCGTCTCTGCTGTAAGTTTATCTACTCAAGAACAGCACTGTTATTACCTCGCTAGTGAGAAATGGCATGTGGTTTTAAAATTTTACTGATAAAATCGTTAGAGCAGTGCTGATATTGTATTGCGTTTCTGTGTGGGTGTATAAGTCCAACTATCCATACTGTTTGTGTGTGTTTGAGTGGGAAAGGTGTGCTTTCCGTACACAATAAAACTTAATTTTCTCGCAAAAAAAACATTTTTTTATACTATTGTTTCTTATAATTATTTGCTTGGCGAGTGTCGTTGTTTTTTTGTTTTGTTTTTTGCTGTATTTGGCTATAAGGACTTTTGAAATAACTGAAATCATTTGGTGAATTGATATGGAACTGTAATGCGGACCTGCCTGGAACTACTTTAGTCATGGGTTTCCCTGAAAAAAAAAAATGCCTTAGAAAATTTGTCAGATTTAAGCATTCAGCAGCTCTATAGTATGACTATATATAAATGTTTTAATTCATTGATATATTTTTAATGTGGAAATTAAGAATTAACACAGGTCACTACATTATTAAATTGCAGTTTTGGCCTTATTTAAACCAGTATTGTGTTTTCTTCTGAAGTGGGATCAGAACATGTCTCTCTCTGCTCTGGAAGTAATGGCTTTGATTAGTGCATTAAACTGAAATTCACTCCACATAACTCATAACCTCACGTCTGACATCAGCCTGTGAATATCAAGAAGCTTATAATGTCTGAGAATCATTTCTGATTCAACCATACAGACTATTTCAAAAAAAAAAAGAAAAAAAAAAAGAGATTGATCTTACTAGGATGCTTGAGGGTCAGTTTAGATGAAGTAAATTTTAGAGATTCACCAGTATATCTTATTCCCAGCTGAGACCAGACCTGAATGCATCATTAGTTGGTAATAGACAATATTTTTATTTTATTTTATAGAAGAGCTGTTTTGTTGAACTATAATCTTTAGTGGGAAAACTTCATGTTGACTGTTACTTTTTTAGCCAGCAGCAACTTCTTTTTTTTTACCCAAACATGTCGTGTTGCAATGCTTGCAAAGAGCGCACAACGGAGGAGTAAAGAAAACAAAACCAAGTGTTTAAACAGTCTTTATTAATCCACACAGGAAACACAGATCACAGGAGAATAAACACATCAACGTACACATAATGGACAAAGAATTAGGGGAACTCAGGGCTTTAATAACAGGGAGATGATGAGTATACTAACTAGACAACAGGTGAATGAACTCACTGACTATGGGAACATATTGGCACACATTGGAAAACTAGGTCAAGATACTTATGGCAGGGAAACAGAACAGACCCAAACCAAAACACAATGAACAAGACATAATCCTGACAATACATGTACCTTGGGAAGTACAATGAGACTGTGAATGTATGTGTATAATGGGGAGCTGTATCAGTGTTCCAATGTATCAGCAAGTGGTATCGATGCATGATTGCTTTTTTGTTTAATTGCATTAGACATATTTGCATTTTATTACATTACATATTGTACTATATAAAGGTAAAAAGTGTTCAGTAGAGTATCATTATGCAAGGTGTTTTTTATGAATTTGTTAGCTAGTAAAGGGACAAACAACATATCAAAACTTTTTAATAGTAGCAAGTGATAGAAATGCATTATCATAATCCATATTTACGAGTTATTTCTTAAGCCCTATTTGAACGGGATTAGCATTAGCTAGGGACCTCTGTGATTTAGAAATTACTCACCCACATCAGAGTTTTGCGTTGCATATTTGCACGGGATGAGCAAAGCCTGTAATTTTACTCGAATTTACTGATTTATCTCCTGGAATATAATGTCAAGACTTGTTCATGTTTTTTTTGTTTTTTTTTTGTTATAGATATACCTGTATGAAAGCATAAACAGTCATATGTATCAATATCATTTTGATTGTTTTATAGTAATAAAAAATATTTTATTCAGAGAACAGACGGTACAATTAAAAACTGAACTGAGCACAGACCAGCGGCAGGAGTCAATTTCATTTATCACGAGTGAGAAGCTGACAATATACAGCGGAAAAGTTTCAAAGCTAAATGTAAAAGCGCTCATTTAACCGAGTTTGTCATTGTACTGTTCTGTTGTTATATTTTTCATTAAGAATAGTATTGATATTTATATTAAACACACCATTCAAGCAATTTGCTCCCAAATTGGTACTCATTCTAAAGTGAAAGTATAATCCGTGCCGGAATTCATAACGGTGCACATTATGAATGCAGCCTCCATTGTTTGTGAAAGAAAAAGATAGAAATGCGCACCGGAAACAGCAACCTTGCAACAATTATATATGATCCTTGCCAAATTACAGAGATGTCGATTCACACAGGACTACTATCATCACAGGACCTCGGTGTTCGGTGAAATATGGTAGGTCATTTGTGGGGGAATTTTTACTTTACAAATTACAGACATGACCGATTCGCACGGGATTAAGATCACAGACAATAGCCCTATTCGCGCAGGATTAGTATTATCTGGAGATCTCTGGTGATTTGTAATAATTGCAGAGAATGTCTGTGATCTTAAGCCTGTGCGAATCGGCCATGTCTGTAATTTGTAAAGTAAAAATTTCCCCGCAAATTACTTACCATATTACGCTGAACACAAAGGTCCTGTGATGATATTAGTCCTGCACAAATCTGGACTGTTTTTCTCAGATGTGGTGGAGTAATTCCTAAATCACCGATGTCCCTAGATAATGCTAATCTCGTGCAAATAGGGCTTAAGAGTGATATTCATGTGACACACACACACACACACACACACACACACACACACACACACACAATCAAACACACTTTTTTTTTTTTTTTTTTTTTTTTTTTTACAAATAGACCCCTTCTCTGTATATTTGTCTTATACCTAAATGTCAACTACATTCAGCAGTGTGTCCTTGCAATTAGACACAACTGCAGGGTTCTGTGAGTCAGGTTACGAAGGTTGCTGATTGTGATCTAAATCAAAATCTCGTGATTTGCACGTTCTCTTTTGCATTTCCCAGTCCCTTGTAGTTATTACAAAATTGAATGTCATATCATCTCCCGCTGTTCTGTCTTATCTGGCGGATTTAACCATCTGGCCTTGACGTGATTACAAACCCGCCCAAATCTTTTGTTGTCCGCAGTGACAGATTCACCAGCGCCTTCACATAACAACATCATTCAAGAGTTCCTTAATGAATATTAAATCTGAGTTGAAGGAGTTACTTAAGCATGAGCTGGTGGCTTGTAGGGATAAAGGGGTTTATACAACAGTATAGGGGGCTATATTAAAGTCCCCTTTACCTTACGCAAACGTTGACATTTTGCAATTCATCTGCCTTAATTCCCTTGTGTCTAATAGCGCTTAATTACTCAATATTTTGTGCTGGCTGTCACCTCTAGTTAGCTTTGTTTAAAGCATGCATCTCCCGAGGTTATTGTTAGCCTTTAGCACATCTGTTTATTCTCAGAAGATCTCATCCTTTAACTCCTCATGAAAAAAAAGAGACTAGAAACAGTTGTGCAGAGGGAAGAGTGTTCATTGCTTGGAGGCTGAGTTTATTAGCCAGTCTCTCTAATTTGGATCCAGGATTAGCATGGATTTCATTGCACACTGGTCAATTTATCAACTTGGCTGACTGTGTAAGAGAATTTTGCACTTCTTATTGACCAACACATTTTTGAATGTCAAACATTAAATGAAAAGGTATACCACAACAGTAGTCACTATTACTTACATGCAAGTCTTCTGAAATCATATGTTAGGTGAGAGTTTGTGGCTGTGCGTTTTAAATATGCACATATTAAAATTTGGCCCTTCACGAACAGTTATGAGACACAAGTGCCATTTGGCTAGCCTGGAGGCACGCCTAATTTAGCCCCGCCCACAACATTTTAGGTCGGGAAGTTCGGTCTGGAGCAACTATACACAAACCAAAGCTGTTCGGACCAATCAAATTGTCAGGGCAGGCTTTATACGATGATGGGCAGATGATCAACAGTAACGTAATCATGGGTTTCAGAAGCAAATAAAAAGTGGGAATTTTTATTTTATTTTACTGGAGTAATGTTAGATACCATTTGCATTAAATACAAATATAACACCATTTATTAAACAATTGATTAGGCCAGACAAAATTACAAAAAGAGTTATTTACAGCGGCAATAATGTAGGGGTGAGAAACACATCATCAAGTTTTGATGCAAAATTATCAGAGGTTTGAATCCGTCTTTTGCCACACTTGCTGTGCTCCCTTTTCCGATCACATATCAGATCAGAAATGCATTTCTTTTCAATAAAAATTGAGAAAATATTAGAAAAGTGGAAATTAAGCGTCTAATATGCGTTTAAGAATAAGTGTTTCTCGGTTAGGGGTAGGTAAACAGAAATGTGCTGAATTAAAGACGATAAAACTGAGTGGGTCCAATATCATGATTGTGTTGGTTTGTACTCTGTACAAACCAACTTTGTACCTTGCAATAAAAATCCTTAAAATTTACAACACCGAAAAAGATTGTTTACACTCATCTTCTTCTACATCTTCCAGCATGCGTGCAGTTGAGTTCTGTTGACTACTATGTGCTCAACATACGTCACTTACTTGCTCTGATTGGTTGTAGGTCTATCCAATTGAGTGCAGAGGCATTTTCTTTTCTGTCTCGGATTAAATGAGCCAGATGAGCCTAGAATCTAATGGCGGATGAGCCTAGAATCTGGTGACGAATATGATGACGTCAGGCTACCGTTCGGCATCATTAATGTGCCATATTTAAATATGCGAAAAAGCTATCGAACAAAGCTAGCATATGTCTTCAGAAGACATGGATAACCATATGGGACACTTTTATGGACTATTTTATTATTATTTGACCCACCCTGATCACCCTGTGCTGTTGAACAACATAATACTAGGCAACTGAGAAATGCATGTGATTAAATATGTATGTATTTTTTTTAAATGTTCCTATTTTTCAGAGAGAGAAGGTCTATTATATATATGTTTTTTTATATATATATATATATATATATATATATATATATATATATATATATATATATATATATATATATATATATATATATATATATATATATATTTTTTTTTTTTTTTTCTCTCTCCAGACCTTGGTCAACACTAAACTTCTCCTTTTGGCTTTCACAGGAAGAAAACAACAAATAAATAGTCTGCTTTAGAACAACACGAAAATGGATAATTGAGAAATGCAGAAAATTAGACTTTGTGTTTTATATAGTTGAGCTCAATAATCACCAAATAATAAATAGACCTATGCTTATAATATTCTAATTATATATCTGAGACATTTTTTATCTCTGTTTGTTGGAATCGATTTGCCCCGTAGCTCTGGTTATTTTTATCAATTCAAGTCCTGACCTCGCTGTAGTGAAGAAATCACATCTTTTTCACTGCCTTGGATAAGTTTTGTAGGTTAATCTGAAGAAACAGGAAAAGACTGAGCATGCATCACTAACCAGCTTTTCTCTAGCAGCAATTCTCGACCTCCTTTATTATGGTCCCTTCCTCCAAAAGGCTTTATCCTCTTCTTTTTTTCCTTATTTTCTCTTTTCAACAATAATTTCCTCAGTTGCTGTTTGTCCTGATCCCTTCCTGCCCCCACAACCACATCACTAAACCGGTGGTCAAACATTTAGTTTCAGGCAATAGGCCATGCCCTAATGCATTTTGGGTGAGCAAGTAATGATCGAAATATTTTTAGAGGGAATGCTCTTTGCGTTGTGACCGAGCTCCTCTGGCTAAAATAGTCGTGCAAAAATTCTATGATCTTCAGTTCATTGACCGCTGCATGGTGTTCTGGCCTGCAGGCTTGCCACCATCACTAGCAGACCCACTTTTGGGAGGTCTGCCAGTCAATAAAAACCTCATTTATTTGCATGATAAGGAAACAAAGTAGCACCGATCGACATCAGTCTAGACATGACTCGTGGCGATGACAGTTTTACATTGGAGATGGCACTACATGCTGTCCTCGTCCCTGCTGGATGAATTTGCTTTTATGAGGAGATGGCTGGGATAAATAATACATATATAGTGAACCTATAGATAACCGCTGCTTCTAAAAGCCACTATCTCATGGAATTGATTTGCGTAGACGTTAACATTCCCAGTTTTCCATCTATAAATTGACTACTGTGTAAAAACACCCATTTAATTTGAAAAAGGATAACTTATCACTTCTAAGAAAGCTAAAATGTCTATGTCGGTCATTCACAATGGTTATAAACATTCCTTGATAGTCATAAACAATAAATATTATTAAAAAAACATATCCATCCATCCAGTGTGTAAAAAGCTCCGTACATCCAGTTAGTCAGTAAAAAGCTTTCCTTCCTTCCTTCCATCCATCCATCCATCCTTCCATCCATCCATCCATCCATCCATCCATCCATCCATCCATCCATCCATCCATCCATCCATCCATCCATCCATCCATCCATCCATCCATCCATCCATCCATCCATCCATCCATCCATCCATCCATCCATCCATCCATCCATCCATCCATGCATGCAGTTAGTTAGTAAAAGCTCTCTATCCATCCATCCATCCATCCAGCCATTGTGGACTTCCATCTTTTATGAGATTTTGTGATTGGTGTTACACAACATTTACTGCTTTTGTAAAATAAAATAAAATAAGATAAACAACAAGAGAAGTTACACTGTAACATCACATTAAAATAAGGTCTGTATTGTATCCAACAACAGCTTTTATTGGAGCTTTTTAAACTGAATTTACTATACTTTGAGAATGATCCATATATTTATGATGTACCTAGACTTGATGCCTTCAGCTATTGTCTAAATGATTGCTTAAAAAAAAAAAAGAATAATTGGAATTGGTCATAATAATGCTGTAATTGTGCATGTTCAGTGTATATTTCAGTTAGTACACATTTTGTGTGCTTTTGATAAAAAATATCTGTAAAGCTTGCCAAGCAGACCTGCTAATTTAGCTGTTCATAAAGCAGCAATCTTTTGCAACAAAACTGCATTACCCATCATTCTCAGTGGCAGCACAAAAATGTAATTCATGAATAAATACATTAAAGCATCAATTAAAGTCCTAACTGGCATCATTTACTTCTCATTTTGTACTATAAGCACTAAACAGCCTGCATTTGTCAAAAAATAAAAATAAATAAATATTAATAATAAATATGACTACGCATCCTTTTTTTTAAAAATTCTGATCACAATTACTTGAAAGTAGATTACATTATGGCGTAATTACTACTTCTGGACTTCCAGGGAGAACTTGAAGGCAGTGCAAGTATTTAGCCTAAATCTCTGCTTCTGATATTTTTGTCATGGCATTTCAAGTATTATTATTGTCTTCCTTAGCAGTGATTCTCGACCAGTGTTAGAGGGGCCCCAATATGACTAAAATCTATTTTAAAAAGGACAACAACAAAAAGAAAAAACATTCAAATCAGCTAATTCCCAAAAAAATGAAGGTAATTATTATACTTCTTTCCCTCAACATCTGTCTTGGAAAACCTGGATATATGAGGTAGCCTAATTATAAAAGTGTGGTTTCTAGACCTGAAAAACTTATGTAAATTTATAAAATCTTAACTCTCCATGGACATTTTTATTTTATTTTTCTAGTCGTGCCAATCTCTAAAATATGTAATTTAATAAGTAGAGATTGTAAGAAAAAAAAAATCCTCAGATGGTGAATCACAAATGACATTTAAATACATTTTTTAAAAGTGCAGGAACATTAAATAATATTCAGCTATCAGAACTTAATTTACTTTACAGAAAAGTTCCAGTTCTTTGAATGTTGTTGTGGAAAATGGGGACCTTTGGAGTAATTATTATTATTATTATTTTATATTTCTGATTTAAAGGTTCCCCTCATCAAAAATATGTGGCACTATCATTGTGCAGTAATTTTATCAAATGGTAATATTTTGTTTTTTGCATAGGCTGCATACCTTTATAATAAATTATTAACATGTTCATAACATTATATATATATATATATATATATATATATATATATATATATATATATATATATATATATATATATATATATATATATATATATATATATATATATATATATATATATATATATATATATCACACTCAAATGTAGCCTGTTTAAAATATTCCATGGTGAAATTTCTATTTTGTGCAAAAAGCTATATATTTACAATATTAATGTATCCAGAAAGCCATTGTGATACTATATTTTTGTAATTATTTGGCTGACTTAATCAGCAATGCAAAAAAAGAGCCCTCCAAACACCTGCACCTCATCAGTCTACTTTCAGACAGTTTTTTTTATTTATTTTTTTTATTTTTTTTTACACATTTTGCACTGCGTTTGTTGTTAATTAAAATGTCTGAAATACAAGGCACTTAAAAGTTGAACTGCGAGTCTGTTCCTCTTAAAATATTCATGTACAGGCAGAATTTTCGAGTGCTATAATTTGCCTAGGTAGAAGCTCAATTGATATGTGTGTAATAGTGTGTGACACTTTAGTGTGACATTAAAATGAATTTATTTTTTTACAACAGATGCTATCAAGTCATATGTCAGTGAACCAAAATGAAAATTATTGTTAAAATGCATTTGGGATGCACTTAATCACATCTGATTTTTATACACGTACACACACTGTGCATCTCTTTGTTTAGTTTACAATGTGGAAATGGTTTATAGTGAAGATTTCAAATGCCATATGTGGTATACAGAAATGGAGAGTCTCAGTTTTCTTCTGCTGAAGTTGGCAAACCAGCTTCCTTTACCTGCGCAAGTTGTATACATCACTTGTTCATATGCAATTCTATCACAGGAAAGCAGCTTGCCAATTATAGGGTTTAACAGAATTAACAGAATGGGATTTAAGAGACTTGCTTTATTTTTTTTAGTTCGGGGTCTGTCGGTGAGAAGTGGGCCTATAGCAAATCCTCCGAGCTGAGGCTGTGAGATACATGATGATTGTCTGCGTGCTCCAGCTTTGCATGATCAACAAAACAAGGACTGAATACAGATGAAAGCCTAGAGTAAAATGAGTGTGCTGGTGGAGAGAGATATCAAGGCTATAATGGAAGAACACCATAGCAATGCTAATAGTGGCAGCTTGCAGGCTTCCTTTGGCACTTTTTTATATGGAGAATAAGACACTAATCACTAGACAGTGCAGAAATAGATCAGGATCATGGTTCAAGACTTTGACAAAGTGTAGCTTTCTAAGTTAGGTGTTAGGCCGCCTTTACACTGCATGGATCAAGTGACCCAATTCTGAATTTTCTTCTTTTTTTTTTTTTTCTCCCGTCTGGCACAAATCGGATGACCCACGGACATGTACGCAGGAAAAAAGCGAGTGGATTCCAATATTCTCAGATCGGTTTCAGGCTTCATCCATATGTGGAAATAAATCTGATATGAATCAGATACAACAAGTCAACTTTATTTATATAGCGCTTTTTACAATGCAGATTGTTTCAAAGCAGCTTCACAGTATTAAAAAGGAAAATAATGCAACCGAATCTGATTCGGCTGTACAGTCGCTCTGGAGAAAACGGTGATGTCATCAGCCCATTTCAATTGATATAGTTAATTTTGTTTAGTAATTAAATTTATTTGGGTATTTAGTTGAGAATGGTGTGTCCCCAACTGAGCAAGCCAAGCCAAAGGCAACAGTGACAAGGAACCAAAACTCCATCAGGGCATGATGGAGAGAAATAAACCTTAGGAGAAACCAGACTCAGTCGGCGTGCCAGTTCTCCTCTGGCCTATTAACACACAGTGTATGATTATTATTCTGGCAACCTTACAGGTCGTGCCAGACGTGCCAAAAAACATTGAAAACGTCACACTAGACGTATAAGCAGAAGCATATTACAAAGTGCACATACGAAGACTAATACATACATCCTTTAGCCAAAAAAACCAACGATGTCGGCCGATTTTGAAGTTGAAGTTGCAGTGTTTTTTTGGTAAAGGGCATTTGTATTCGTCCTCAAAGGTTAACTTGGGGCAGTACTTCTGTGCGATGTGATTGCGCAATCGGTGGCAAGTCGCAGAGCAGTGCAAGATGAGCAATTTATATTAAACCGTATATATTAATTTGAAAAAACATATTTTTTAAAATGACCAATCGTTTCACTAGATAAGACCCTATTCCTCATCTGGGATTGTGCAGAGCCCCTGAAGCTCTTCGAAAGTCTTTTGAACCTGCATTAAATTGGACCATTTTGCAATTGGAAAACATTATGTGAAGAAAAATCCAGAAATATTTTCTTCAAAAAACTTAATTTCTGACATGAATATCTTAGATGAGATGCTGGACTAAAAAATCAGAAAAAAGAATAAAACTAATTAAAACTTAGTAATCATGTGTGGATGCTTATTTATAATTTGAACTGAACTTAGGAATGGTGGTGGTGCTTAAGACATTGTGGGCCATTCAGTGTTTCTGTAAAAAAAAAAAAAATAATAATAATACTGATAAGTTGATAATACTTAAGATTGATGAGTTGCTGGGTTCATGAATATTAATCACGTTGTCTGCGTTCGTTCGAACTGATTTGTTGAATTCGAAACAGTAACAGAGATTGCTGTCTGCTCATTTGTTTATTCTTGTTCATAAAGGTGGTTTAATTCAAAGTATGCGCCGTTATTTTACAGAAAAAGACAACTAAGATTATTGTTTACATGTAGCATGTTAATTATGCATGGTATCGGACTCTCACACGCTGAAATATTCTCTGAGTGTGTGAGAAACACTGAGCGCTCTCAGTTGGACACCACACTACAATTTACATCAAATACATTGTTCATTTATTAAGATGATCTGAAATTGCGTACTTTATGGGACACTTGACAAAAAGCAAATCTCTAAAATGCTCAGCGAGAGAAAATACATCTGAGTGTACAGTTTGTTTAGCGATCAGATAGGCTTTATCATTATTATCGGAGGAAGACTAATTCTTATCATGGGGAGAATTTTTTTACCGGTATATTGCAAACGATTAGCCTGGCTCCGCCCTCCTATGTACTTCTGCTCAATTTTTATTTTCCTTCAGTACTATGTATGGGACTGCGCTGTATTCTTAGGTTTTCTCCGAACAGATTTGTACCAGTCCCATCAGCGAACAGAGGGAGTGGCTGAGAACGATGACGTTGATGTCGTGCTTTTTTTTTTCCAGAGTACCCGCCTTTGCGGAAGTAAATGCTTGTCAATGGAGAGTGGCCAGACTCTCTGTACAAATGAAATGTACGAGAGTCTGGTAAGACCATGCTAGCAAACGATAAGATCAAACGATAAAATCAGACAGTTGACTAGCAGAGTATTCATTTTGTTCGTATGTGTAAAGAAGAGGATTTTGAAATCATCCTGAGTAGTTGTTCTCGCTGTTATCACTGTCTCGTGCACAGATGCACGCTTCAATCCCGATGTGGAGACTCTCTATTCATTTCAGTGAAATCACAAAACAGAAAGTACACAAACATGTCCCTGCTCTTTATATAAAATCACTGATTAACACATTTGGTTTTAATGAGGAAAGAAAACCTATACAATGGCATATTCAAACCCATAACCTCTGACATGCTTAAGAAAAGTTCTACAACCAGACCATTAGTACACCCTAGCTTCTATAGCGGATCTGTTTACATACGGTCTTGAAGAATTTGTACTATATAATGATTTTGAAACTATTACATTAAAAAATATTTCTATAAATCCCATGTCAATAATTCAAACTCAATGTACTATTGAAATTGATTTCTTGATATTGTAATGTCATTTTGCCAAGTGTACTCTGTACTGTAAACACAGATATCAGATATGGGTCCTTTAAAAAAAAAAAAAAAGATGTATGGGTCATCAAAAAAATGGATTATCAAGACCTGCAGTGTAAATGTGGCCTTCCATCAGATATTATCTATCTAAAAGTCTAATAGATATTATTTATGTTAATGGTAAAAAGATCATGCATGTTTAAAGTGCTTAAAAGTGCTTGAACCTGCTTCTTAAGTGATTCTATCAAATATAATATTTTACTGTGGAAATGCTAGTCACTTAACCTGAGACAGATGAGAAAGTTGCTTACTAAATTAGTTGTTAATTAGCTCTAAGAAGTCTCTGTGCTAGTACTATCCAGTCATCTACAATGAACTGTAAAGTTATTGTATCAGGAAATGCAATCAGTCTCAAACTACATTCGTTTTTTTTTAAAGGGATAAATCCCGAAATAAAGTTTTGTCATTATTTAGTCACTCTTATGTTGCACTAAACAAATATATTGTTGTTTTCAAGTAGCTCTTTTTCAAACAGCAACATTTATATTCACCATGTCCAAAAAGAACACTGCAAAAGTAAGCAGAACCTGCAGATTTTTAATTTGTACTCATACATTTTAATTGCTCATAACTTCAAACATTTGAGTATGCTAATTCAGACATTTAAATAAAAAGAAAAACCGACTTAAATATTTATATTTGAGGAAACTTGGCAAGCTTTAACTAATTTAATGTTACCTTGCTAATTGGTAACACAATGTTTTTATAACATTTATAGCTTATGGCTATATAAAAACAGAATACAGAATGATTACAGCAATAACAAACATTTAAAGGAACTGTATGTAAGAAATGTATTTCAATAAATCATAAAATGGCCCTGATATGTCACTAGACATTAAGATATCATGTTAATTTCAAACACTTCTATCACTGACAACAGTAGTTTGGCCAGGATATTGTCATTTAAAAGTTGTTGTTGCAGCCCTCAACTGATGTTGTTGTTGACATGTTGTGTTTTGGCCTGAAGCTCCGCCCTCCACGAGCTACCAATCACAAAGCCAGTATTGTTTCAGCATCCGGGTTTCCCAGATCTGCTCTGGTTACCACAGCCGCAGCTACAAACGTTCCTGCTGGATCCTGCAATCTAGAAATCTGACAACCAAAGTCAGGGGGAGAGGGAGAGGGGATACACCGCTCTTCAGTCATTTGAAAGTGATTGCAGTACCAGTTTTGGCCACAATCTTACATACACTTCCTTTAACATGTATCTGTTCACAAAATAAGCTCCACTCATCACCATGATGATAACACACCTAAATATCACACTTAACATACATTTTGCACAAAATATTATGACACTTAATTTTAGCATTTACTCTAACTTTGACTATAATGGCAAAGCATGCTGGGAAATACAAATCCCAGCCCTGTGTCACTTAAATTTAAGTTTGTCTAAATTAAAAGAAACAAGTCATAAAGCTTTAAACATTGAAACAATTCAGATTACTTAAAATGTGTCAGTTTTATGAACACAAAAGAAAATGAAAGCTTTAAGTACTCATAAAAGTTAATTTGATTATACTAATTTGTTTAATTTGAGCTGGCTCTACTTAAACCAAATTAATTAGTTTGAGCTTTAGGGTTTACAGTGTATCATAAAAGTAGTCCAATAACTTGTGGGCCAATAAAAAGTTGATGCATGAATGCATGACACACCACTCACACAAAAGTCACAAAAGGCAGCTTTCTGTTGGCCAACACACCAAATTCACAGTTTGACCCAGTTTGAACAGTCAAATATGTGTGGGGAACTTTTTCAACCATTCACAATGTAAATCTGATCGCACTTTTTGTAAAATCGTATATTATCATGTTGTATTAGTGCTTTTGCTTTGTATTAAATTGAATGATATACAGCACAATAACACATTTATAGATAAAATTCAATTTTACACAAACCTGTATTTTACCGAACACATGTACCAATTTGACGGAGCCACACTTCTCTCCTGAAGAGGTAAAATCAAATCAAATAAAAAAATCCTGTGATATATAACTCAGCCCCTGGATGATATGTCTGACCCAGGAGCTAAAACACAAATACTGAAGAAAAAAAAATGTATCCCAAACGCTCACTCCAGGATTTGTGTAGAGAAAATAAGATTTTTTAGTCCATGAAGGACCTTTAACATCCATAGGACCTTTCCATTGCACAAAAAGGTTCTTTATTGTAGAAAAAGGTGTTTTGATTATTAAAATGAAAATGAAAAAAAGTTTTTATTTTTTAATTTTTTTTTTAATTTTTTGTAGAACCTAAAATGGTTGTTTTATGGCATCACTACTACACACACACACACACACACACACACACACACACACACACACACACACACACACACACACACACACACACACACACACACATCAAATAAACAAGGGGTGTATAAATGTATGGATTTTGTATGCAATTATTAGTTAATGAGACCCATTGTGAGAAAGTATAATGACCAGAATACGCAGTCCCAAAGCTGTTCACCCACGATGGATTGAAGTTTTGCCTTTGTTCGGAGGTGGTCGGCAGACACTGGTGCGAAACTCTCTGTTCCAACATGCGACCTCGACACAGATAAATTACCTTGTGGATGTATTTTGCAACTCAAAGTAAGCCAGTGGGCGAGACAGGCTGTCGTGCAGGTCGTTTTTGCACATGGTCTGTGGCTACTAGACTGCTTTTACAGTTCAGAGAATAAATTTACCTGCTGGGAAACCAGTAGAGATCAATAAACCTGCAGCATGCACAATAACAGCCTGTGCTAGAAGCTTAAGCCCAATTGAGAATGTCCTTGGCATGAAACATTCTGCTAGCACTCCAGCGCCTTTCTTTTCATTTACTGTGGTGATAACTCCAAATAACTCAACTTCATTCTTTTTTTCCCCTCAGCCATTAGATGTCTTGTTGTACATCTTGCTATATTTACACTGACACACGACCGTGGGTAACTACTTTGTCAATAGCATCTAAAAAGACAGCCGTTGTGCTTATATTTACAAATATACAATGATGCATATTGTCTGAAAGTTGAAAAGATGGCTTTTCTGTCTGTTGCATTAACTGCAAAACAAATCAATCTTTTTAATGAATGCACTGTGGCGTATTGGCATTCATTTACAAGAACGTGAATAGACTGGACCACAGTTCTGTCTATAAAAACTAATACCAGAGATGTATATCGATAAGTTAATAGTTCCTAGCTTTTGAAAGTCTGTGTGTTCTCAAGTGTTCAAAATGCAAGGCACACTATCGTTGATGGGGACTGTCATAAAAAGAGCTCCACTGAATAACAAATAGCTACAGAAGCGTTTATAAATGTCATGCTTATCTCTTATTCTGACCACGCTGTGCTTTCATCTTGAGTTTTTTTCTTGAGTTTCTAAGGCAGACTATGACTTTTCCCTCTTCCAAAGTGGTGGACGACTAACAAAGCAAACAGATCAAAGATGGGTTTTGTGTACTTGCAGCTGCACTGTTTGGTTTTATATCATTTACTCACCTTATGTCACCCCAACCCCTTATTATTTTCTTTTATTTTCGTGAAACAAAGGGAGATCTTAGAAAGGGTATTCTGTTTGCCATATTAGAAAACTGTCAAACAGTGAAAAAAAGACAAAACGGGATATGGGTAAGTAACAGACAGACATGTAAAAGTTATTTGCATCAATTACTAATTTTGTCTTATCTATCCATTTGATTTTTGAATTTATATTGAAAAAAATGTTTAAGGTCAAAAGGTCAAAACAAATATATATATATATACACCTGTTCATTTTCTCATTAATGATCATCAGTGAAGCGTTTGGAAACTGTACTATTTTTATTGTTTTTGAAAAAAGTCTCTACTACTCACCAAGGCTGCATTTATGTGATACAAAATACAGCACAAATTATTACAGCAAAAAAATTACACCAAGTATTAATGCAAAATATTTTTACAATTGAATAACTTTTTTACCATTTGAATATATTTTAAAATGTAATTTATTCCTGTGATGCAAAGCTGCATTTGGAGCATCCATTACTCCAGTCATGTATTCAGTCACAGGATCCTTCAGAAATCATTTTAATATGACGATTTGCAACTCAAAAAACATTTATTATAATCAATGTTAAAAGCAGTTGTGTACAAATTATTATTATTATTATTTTATTTATTTATTTATTTTGGGGGGGGGGATTCTTTGATGAATAGAAAGTTCGAAATAGCAGTATTTACCTGAAAAAAGAAATCATTCTATCATTCAAAAGTTTTGAGTTAGTAAGATTATTATTATTTTGTATTGTTATTTTTGGGGTAAATAGGTAAATTGGGGTAATATATATATATATATATATATATATATATATATATATATATATATATATATATATATATATATATATATATCAATCAAAATAGTGCAGTTTCCAAACTTTTGACTATACTATCACACATACACACACACACACACACACACACACACACACACACACACACACACACACTTACTATGCTCGTTAAATTGACTCGAAATTTTGATGACCACACAATATTTAATTAGTCAAAATAGTTGTTCTACAAGCCTAAGTTAATAAGAGCCGGCCAAAGGTCACGGCCTTCAGTGCAATGAGACACAAGTGACGCAACACTAGGGAACTCTGGCCAGACATAGGAACTGTCCTCATTAACAACCACCTTTTACTGTCTCTCTTCTCAAATCCCTGGAGAGGCCAATTAGCTACAGATGAAATTTTTCTTTTTCTTTTTCTTTCTTTTTTTTTCTTTTTTTTTTTTTTTTTCGGGGCTTGGTGTTGTGCATTTCGAAATTACAGCACATCTGATTGGTTTCCTAGGCCATAGCTGGTACACCTCAAGTATTTGCAGCATGACCCAAACAGTATGGCTCATAAGATATCAAACTACGATTTCTTTCCTGAAAATGTCAGATCTTACAGTTTTTTTATGCATTTGACAGACAGTTTTAGCCAAAGTGACTTGAAGTGCATTCAAGGGATTCATTTAATCAACTCGTGACCTTGGTGTCAGAAATGCTCGATCAATTGAGCTACTGAGAAAGATGCAATCGTTAGTGCTGAAATAGGACGGTATTGACATGTTTCTCATTTTATTGCTGCAGCTCATAACATATATGTTGTTTTCAAAAGGTTATCACAACTTTTGACATTTAAAGTGAAGATATGAGAGACTCAATTTGGTGAATTGTAATCCATTGAAATGTAGCTTGAGGCAGTTTTTTAAATAATTCATTCTTAATTTAACATCTAGTTCATTATATTCATTATTTTGCTGTAGAGAACAAACAAAGCAGTTATAGAAGAATATCTAGGCTTTTCTTTTGTACACAAAGAAAATTATTAAGTGATTTAAGAACCAAGCTATGTGATATCTTTGTGTGTATATCAAAAAGTCAAACAGCGTGTGTGCGTGTGTGTGTGTGTGTGTGTGTGTGTGTGTGTGTGCGTGTGTGTGTGTGTGTGTGTGTGTGTGTGTGTGTGTGTGTGTGTGTGTGTGTGTGTGTAGGTTTCTTAGGACAATATCGTGTATAATGATATGGGTATTACAATGTAAACATGGTTTATGAGGACACTTATTTGTGTCTTCATAAACCAAATGGCTTAATTCAAAGTCAAGTTTTGGCTGGAGTTATATGAACAGCATATATGTGCTGATCATTAAATATGCTGGTGCAGCTAGACCAGAACTAACAACCCATTCTTGCTTCCAAGGTGTTAAAATCCGAAGCATGGTCAAGTGCCTTCCGTGTCACAATGAAGACACTAAAGGTACCCCTAGCAGTCACTTTATCGACGCACAGCGTACTCTATTGCTTTCAGATGTTTGCCTTAATGCTTCAGATCAAGACACGTTTAATTCTTTGCATTTGTAAAAGCAGACATGATTTTATTAATATATAGAAGTCACAGGTATTCATTGCAAAAACTGACCAAAAACAGTATAAAAGAATTATTCTGAAGTCATATTGACATACTGATATCTTCATGTGAAGAACAGAGTTGATCTTAATGTTTTAATCGCTGAAATGATGATCCCACCACTCAGTGAACACACTCATATCTCATTTAAATGATACACACCCGACTCTTTAGCATGACACGATCGGTCACGAGACACACAGGAGCCAATGCAATTTCACTATGAAATTTGACCTAACAAGTGGCAATTTTTGAAATCTGATGTGTGCATGATTTTCGGAGGATGGAGATGCTGATGACCTTTGGGGATTTTCTTCACACAAATTAATCATTTGTCCTTGGAACACCCTGTAATCTGTTTAAAAGTCCAATCCGAATGAAAATGCTCCATATAAACACCTCAATCGGAATAAAAATGCCCAAACCGAATTAAATTGTAATCTGTTTGAGTGGGGTGGGATAAACCTTTTCATGAACCGATCAAACGAAAAATGTCACCATATAAACGACTCGATCAGATTACTTTTGTGTGTACGTCCTAATGTGAAGCGATATACAGCGCGTGCCTCCACAACTGAGTGCAAGCCGCGATCACATCAGGCTATAATGTTGACAAGAGAGAAAAGTTTATTTCGTAAGAAGTTCTGAAGATAATGTTGAAATGACGACAGACTCCGCCTGTCTACACCCTCTCATCTTGCCAGCGTTTGTCCCAGGCACTTTTTGCACCTGGCAGATTTTTTTATTATTTTTTTCCTGAGATGATTATTACACTTTACAACAAATTAATAGCTTTTATAAAACCTTTTATAAGTCCTGGTGGCTGTTGGAAATTGCTATGGCTACAGTTAACAAATCCCTGGTGTTGGAGAGGACGGTGTCGATATTTCTGCAGTGGCAGACAAACTGTCACAAAATGATTCCGATTGAAAGTCATCATGTAAAACCCAGATCGGATTAGATAACGTCTTATGTAAACAGTCCACTGAATCTTTCAATCAGAATGATTTTAATCGGAATGATAAAAAAGTGTGCATGTCAATGTGGCTACTTGGAATATTTGTACTTTTTTTTTATAAATTGAGGCTGCAGTTGTATCTGCCTTTGATATTCAGTATTTTATATCCTATAGCTAAAACACAAATTGGTAGGTTTAGGGATGGGGTTACATGTTCAAATGTGCCTAAATAGCATAAATAAATCTAAATAAAATTATGCTTGCTGGATAAATTAAGATTCACACTCCAACATGTCACAATGGCAAAACAATATCCCAATATAATTTCATCATGACGACAACGTTCACTGACCAATGCGTCTGTGTATGATGCCAAAGGTTTCTCACTGAAATCATAAGTACCATTCATGTCGATATAGTGACGCCTAGGGGCACCTTAAGCGTCTTCATTCAGACAAGGAAAGCAATTGACCATGCTTCAGATTTTGAAAACGAGTTGGAACTAACCAGCATAAAGCAAACTCGATGAACAAAGACATTTACTCTTAGCTAGTCTTTTCATTTGATTATACTTATCCTTAATTATTACTGTAATGTTTGGTGGTAATGACATTTTGATATAGTATATTTTTCAGTCTTTTATATCTTGCTGAATGGTCAGGTTGTCTTTAATCCTTCCTATCTTGAATATGAGATTAAAGCCTTTGTTGGTATCCAGCATGTCAACTCAGGCCGTCATGTTAACCGCAGTGAGAAGTGGAGGAAAGCCCCAGTGATTTGTGGAATTGAGTTGTGGGTGAAGAGGGTGAGAGTGAGCTTAGCCTAGCTTGACCTCTGAGCCGTTGTTTATCAGATCAGACCCAGGCTGCACGGCTTCGATGGACTGAACGGTACCTACACTTAAAGCATTGTCTGGGTAGATACTTTGACCATATAATGATACCATTTACCGGACATTTGGGTAACACTTTATTTCGATTATCCCTTTTGAACATTCTTTTGACTATAAGTAACTTTGCAACTGTTCTGCTTAATATCAGCTAATATCAGCTAACTCTTTATTGTGATGGTCCTCCTACAGACGCTCTACTATAATTAAGACTATAATTAACTTCGCAAGTACATGTCAACTTATTCTAATCTTAACCCTACCAATAAAGTCATTCTCTAATAACACTCTGAGAGTTGTAAGTGTAGGTGCAACAGTTCTTATAGTCAATAGAATGTGTTAAAGGGACCATCAAAATAAAGTGAAACTGACATTTCAATTTAGAACTGCCACAATACGTAACAACCAAACATTGCTAGATTCACTTTCATCTGTTTCAGATAAAACTGAACTGTCTTTTAGTACCACCGTGCAATTTAATAACATTTTGCAGAAATGTCGCCACAATTAACCTGGGTTGATTTATCTTCCACATAAAAAAAAAAAAAAAAAATATATATATATATATATATATAAAAAAACTTGAAAAACTAAATTATTTTGATGGTATAAATTATTTAAAGCATAGTGATAAACAGGATTATTTGGATTATTATGATGGACATTTTTTCACCCTGAACAGCTTGTTAGTTTTAAAACAGCTGACTTATACTGTCACACTACTAAAAGAGTGGTGTTATCTCCCAATGCCCCTAATGCTACTGTACAGGGTTCGACATTAACACTTGACATTATAACGTTTTTATAATGTCTTATTATTCTAATTTAATATATGCTGTTCTTATCATTCTAATGTAATATTTGGTCAACATATTTGAAACGATTTTAGGGAAAATGCCCTTTATAAATGTAACCCCTCCTGTTTGACCTGCCCACTCCAAGCGGGACTCGAACCCGGGTCCGCCGGCAATAGAGTCGGACACTCTAAAGGCCCTTTCACACCAGATGCATAACGAAAAAGCTAAGCGGAAAAGCTAATACTTTGCGTCAAAACCATTCACATCAGCCGCGACACAGAGCTCCAACATTCCAAAACATTTGCGGCGACTGCTGAGAAAACACAAGACACCTCATCATTCAGAAAAGATGAGCTTTTCATTTTATTTAAAAGACCGAAAAGAAGGTTTGGGGTGCACCCAGCCTTAAAAGAACAGAGAGTCTGAAGGGGAGTATGCTAGTCTTGTATAGGAGCTAAAACTTTATCATTGCCGGTTCCACACTTACTTTCGAAAGGGTTACTTTTTTAAGGATCTCCTCCAGAGACAGTAATGTTAGCACCGCATCTGACGAGACAAACCACACACTTCAGGGAAGCGATCAATCTGGAGCAGATGTTTCCAGTTGAGTCGCAATGTAAACATTTAAGTGCCACAGTCATACTGATGACAACACATTCACTTTCCATAATCATTTACACAAGGTTTAGAAAAAAAAAAATCAAGTTTTAACTCAAAAGGTTATGTTATTGTTTATCGTAACACAGCTGCAGCTGTACATCTTTAACTAGAACTACAGCTGTAATCTCATGAGAAATGCCAACCGTTAATGTTGATTGAATAGCTAGTGACATCAACTGGACATTTCGTCACCTTTGTTTCCTTGTATGTGATTGGTTGAAGCCATTTCTGTTGCCGCTAGAATAAAAGCAAAAAAAAAAAAAAAAAATCGAAACAGAAAAAAATAAATGTTGTTTTTTTCGCCGGAGCACATTCCCGTAAGCAGACATTACACAAACAGCTGATCAAAACATATAACCATCGCACATCAAAATTGCGTCCAGTGTGAAAGGACCTTAAATGCTTTCTGGTAACCGTTGTAATTATTTCATATCCCCAAAACAAACACGCCCCTACAACTGAAAGGGTCTCGGCCCTGTTTTGATAGCTCCGCCCATATACGTAACCCAGGCAACGACTATGGCAGAATCTGTGTTACTAATCTGGGTCAAATATTTAATGAATATGTCATCCCTTCCTAGCCTGATGTGGTCATACTCAATTCTAGTCAGAATATGAGTCTGAAACTGCTGCATTGGGCTGTGATTATGGGGCGTGTTTCAACCGAACCAGGAAAGACATCAATTGGACAGACCAACAACCAATCAGAGCAATGGAGCGACGCATTGTCAAATGTCAACAGAGTTCAACTGCACTGTTTTCCGCTATGTCCGCGGGTTGAAGCGACTATTATGTGATATATAGACCCATGAGTGTGAATTTTAGCAGACAACCTTGCCAAAATAACACACATTTTACCTCCCAAACACCATTTTTTTCCCCGGAGAACCTCCCGAGAAGCTATTGTTTAGGGCTAGTAGTTGGCGGGTTTTGTTGTAAAAACTTGGCTACCCTGTCTGCACGCGTGCTGAAATCAGGCTGGAATACACGATCTTTGCAGGTGTTGTAAAAAAAACAAAAGAATTTAATAATACACAGAGTACTTACCCAACATGATCATCACTGAGAGAAATTGTGAAGGTGAATGCATATACAAGCAAGCTCTCTGTTTAGAATTTGAACAAATATAATCCAAGCCCCTTTGATGACGTGATGATTACGTTACTGTTGATCATCTGTCCGTCATCGCCTAAAGCCCGCCCTGATGATTTCATTGATCTGAACAGTTTCTGTTCGGGGATAATTACTCCTCTATGGAGCGAGGCCAGACCGAACTGCCCGACCTTAAAAATGTGTGGACGGGTCTAAATTTGGCTGGCATCCAGGCTAATCCCTTCCATTACAAAAACACAAACCATTCTCATGAACAACTCAATAGTTCACGAGCACGATAGTCCAGCTAACGGCATATTACAATTATGACCAGATAAGGGTTAAACAGATCATGAAAATAGGAAACAAACATGTATTAGCAGTATAGTATCTTACTTGTCGGACACATTTTGTGAGCTGAATCAGACAGCTTGAATCAGACAGTGAGGAGATTTAGATGCTCCATACGGTGTGGAATGAATGAGCCTTTTTCATCACTGAAGTGAGCGACAATACGATCGCAAATGGACAAACAAGTGAACATGACACAAGCATATTCAAGCAAAAGCCAGCATATATTATAATCGGCTAATGTCCGTTATTATGTGTGTCTAGTGTTTTGGATAATGACGTGCACTGAGCGCTCTCTTCTCACCATCAATAGTAGACACGCCCCTTACCTGCTGATTGGCTATAAGTTTGTTATTGCACTCGGCTGGAGTCCGTTTTGTAAAACGGTTTTGAAATAACACTTACCTCACCTTTAACAAAGAGGCTAAAAGCTGAACCCCCTAGTGACAGTCACTAGAGCATCTCTTGAGATCAGAGGAGTGAGGTTTACTCATAGCGACTACAAGCTGGCCTCGTTACATAAAGATTAAAATATCATATTTATGTCAAAGCTGACTGAACACTGATGAAAATATTGCTTCAGAATAAATTATATTTACAATATAAATGTAAACATAAGCATTTCTTGGCAAGCAAATATTTTACTCAGACAAGTGAACGGATTACTCGTCAGAAGGACATGACACGGAAAGGCTTAATGTCGAGCCCTGCTGTATATCACCGAAAGACTTCTCAGGAAGGAGTCTTCTCTAGGTGTCTGAGCTCATGTGACCTTTTTGAGGTTTTAAAAATGTTGAGTGAGAATGACGCTATGCCAATTATTTTCTTTTTTAATGAGGGCACGCTTCTGTTTTCTTGTTTGTTTATTTGCGAGCAACTTGTATAAACATGCAATTAGTGGTACAAGGCATTTGTGTGCCGTTTTGATATTGTAATTCAGTGCGCAACTGCTAATATGACAGTCTGCCATACGGACTTTAGATAGCCTTGTAAGCAACCCGTCTTTTCATACTTTATTTTTTTTTATTCCAGCAGTGTACGCCGAGCGTTGTGCACTTTGGGAAGAATGTCCCAACGACGGTGTAATTAAATTTCACACATTAACACTTAGATCATTACAAGCACACTAACCCTCAGCCACCGTCAGACAGGCTACAAGCGGCGCCCGCAGTCTCTCTCCTGGAGCCATAGGAATAAAAAGCCTCTTAATGTGTAATTCTGAATGTGTTGCATTGAGTCTGACTGAGCTGAAAGAGCCACAGACTGCGTTTAGTCATACTTTACGATCTCGTCAGAAAGATGCATGCATGGAAGCTGGTGACTCACCTGTGTGTCCGGTGTTGCTGTGTTATTTCATTCTGATGCCCCCCACCCCACCCCACCCCATGTTTATTATTTTCTAATCAATGGACAGGAAGTGAGCATGAACCCAGTGACAGGCTTTGAGATTATACAGCTTTCAAGTTGTGGCCTACATTTTCATCTCATAGTACAAATTGGAAATAGTATGCTGTACACAATATGTTGACACGCTTCAGAGAAAGAAGGGAAGCAAATGAGAATGTGCACAATCCAGAAACGAGGGACATGAATGTGGATGAGTGTATTAGAGGAAGATTACTCTGAGAGACAGGAACGAACGTAGCCAATCACACTGCCCCACTGTATGAGCACATGTTCTACTCGGACCGCGGAGGAAATGGCAAAGGTGAAAGCTTAGCGGCGGAGATTATGCAGAGCCGGTTCAACAATGTGTCAGTGGAGCTTTGTGAAAAATTATTCGAAGGATTTGACAAAGAAAAAGGCGTCTGTCGCGTCACTTGCGCTGGTTTTTAGATGCTAGACGTGTGCTCGTGTTTGGTGGCGGCTGGTTTCTGGGTACTTTGATCTATTACGGGCTCCACTATAATAATGAATGGCGTGTATTTCCATCATTGGATTAGATGCAGAGCTCGCCCTTACGTCCCTGTCCCTCTACATCACTCTCTGTCAAAGAGCAGATGTGGCAGATTAAAATATTGCCTGTACTGTTGCAACCAAATGTGAGCAGTGGACAAAATGTGTAACGGCTTCAACATTAATAATGGATAAGTATCACTGAAAAAGCTTTGCCTACTCTAATGCATAATTCATTTCTGCACCAGCACGAAGATGGACAGTAATTAGCTGTCCACTGCCTTGTTGAAGTAAATGTGCTCAGGGTCAGATTGTACTACTGCCGCCTTAAATGGGCGAGTGTTGGACCGACCCACCAACTTTGTTCTAGTGGCGACTGTAATATTTGGTCATGGTTGGTGTTAAAGTTCACCAAATATAAGTATTCTGTCATTTACTCACCCTCATGTCGTTCCAATCTCAAATAACTGTATTTCTTCTGTGTGGAGAATGTTCAGTTACACTTTATTTGAAGGTGTCCGTGTTACAGTGTATTTATATATTTAACTGTAATGTGTAATACACACCTGATTCCAAAATACTTTGGACACTGTACAAATTGTGAATAAAAACAGAATTCAATGATGTGAAAGTTTCAAATTTAAACATGTTATTTGGAATGGAATACAACATAGATGAAATTTAAAATGTTTAAACTGAGAAAATGTTTCATATTAAGGGGGAAATATGTTGGGACGGACATGCATCCAGTATGGTTGGGATGTAGATCACAGAAATCCAGAATGGTTTTCCGGCCTTGACCCTTACGCACATAGATTGTTCCAGATTCTCAGAATCTTTAGATTATATTATGCACTGTAGATTATGATAACTTCAATCTCGTAATTTTTCTCTGAGAAACTCCTTTCTGATATTGCTCCAATATTTTTCGCCACAGCATTGGAGAAAGTGGTGATCCTCTTCCCATCTTGACTTCTGAGAGGCACTGCCACTCTAAGAGACTCTTTTTAGACCCAATCATTTTGCCAATTGACCTAATAAGTTGCTAATTGGTTCTCCAGTTGTTCCTTATTATATACATTTAACTTTTCCGGCCTCCTATTTCTACCTGTCCCAACCTTTTCCGAATGTGTAGCTCTCATGAAATCCAAAGTCAGCCCATATTTGGCATGACATTTAAAAATGTCTCACTTTCAACATTTGATATGTTATCTATATTATATTGTGGATAAAATATAAGTTTATGAGATTAGTAAATTATTATTATCACAATTTGTACCGTGTCCCAACTTTTTTGGGAATCCGGTTTGCATTAATTAACAACATGTACTTATGCGCTATAGGGTTAGGGTAGGATTAGAGTTTGGTTTAGGGTTAGTTGCATGTAATTATGCATAATTTACTTACATTATTATTATGTCAAGTACATGTAACATCCACCCAAAATAATTAGCTACCTGGTATATATATATATATATATATATATATATATATATATATATATATATATATATATATATATATATATATATATATATATATATATATATATATATATATATATATATTATGGGTTTAACGATTCATCTACTACATCGATGTATCTATTTATATTCCTATGCTCTAACTACATCAATCTGTGCTCAGCAACTTGGCCTTCCGGACAAGATATATTGAGCTAATATCGTTTTAAAAGGTAATCAATTGATTGTATCAATAATAGGAAATAAAGCATTTGATTTAAGCACGTAAGACTTCATATGGATGTTTTTCTTAGCCCTTTTAAATGATAAAGACGTTAACAGTTACTCAGTTTGCCTATACGTGACGTCAGCCGCCCCGCACGCACCAGCAGCAGCACAAAGAAAACAAAACCTATGGCAGATGACAGAGGAGAAGCCAACGAGCGAGGAATTATCAAGCCACTGTTGCGGTCCAGTGCGTGGAAACGTTTTGGCTTTAGTAAAGATGGAGATGTTCTTAATAAGTTGCTCGCTGTTTGTAATAGCAGCAGGTTCAGCCACTGCTCAATCAACCTGAAGAGATGTTGATTGCAATTTATTTTTGATATTAATATTATATTTGTATTATTTCTATGTTGAAAACAACAGCAAAAAGTAGCAGGCAAACCTACTGTTAATTAAACCTGAAGAGATGGTAGTTGCACTTTATTTTTGATATTAATAATGTAATATTTTTATTTTGAAAAAACAAACAGAAGTAGCAGTAATGCTAGTAGTATGTTGGTTGCACCTACTGTACTTTTATTGAAAATAAGAGCAGAAAAGGTTAACTTCCTGTTAATTCAAACTAAACTGTTGGTTGCACTTTATTCAAATGTGAACACATTTGCCATTAATTGCTTACTTGTTTATTTTATATCCATAATTGATACCTAGTTCCCTTAAAAGAAACAACAGGAATCTAGGAAACTTCACCTGCATGTATTTATTTCAGTCACACTGATTAAAATTTTTGGCTTAAAAGTTACTGAATCGTTTCGGATCGTATAGTTCTAAATGAACCAATATCGTCCTTGAATCGTATCGACAACCTCAAATCGTGATACGAATCGAATCATTGTTAAAACGAATTGTTAACACACACACACACACACACACACACACACACACACACACACACACACACACACACACACACACACACACACACACACACACACACACACACACATAATTGTGTTTATTGGGGGGAAACAGTGAATGTGTTGTTTTAATATTTAATTATTTGCCTCATAAAAAATAAAAAATACCATGTGTGTGTTCTTAATTACCACTTCAATTATTAACTTGAAAATAATAAATGTGTGTACACTTGAAGGCATGTATTCAAGGTGTAAGGAAAACATGTAATTCGTTTTTACTTGATGGTTTCACTAAGTGACAACTTAAAAAAAAAAAAAAAATCATAACCATTTGAACTCAACTTTATAAAGAATATAAAGAGTACATTCCTTAGTATTTCACATGTTGCTTTTTGAAAGATGTCCTTTAACATAGACACTCATTTGTCACAGTTTGTCATTGAGAAAAGTGACTCTCGTGCTCAAGGAAGGACAAAAACTACCAGTAATTCATGACTCCAACTGTTCTAAAGCCATACAATTTATGTGACAAAATGGTCAAATTGTTCATTGAAAATATCTTCTGCCCTAGCTCACCTGCTGCGTTCACAAATTGTGTGTAAAAAGCCAGAAAAAAAGAGAAGGTCTACATTTATTGCATCTCAGATTAACTTTATGAAGCATAAAGGACTTTTTAGAGTGAGGGCGGAAGAGAAGATCATCAGTGAATAATGACATAAATTTTCAGTTTGTACTTCACAAAAAATGACATGAGCAGATGATGAAAGAACTGTCATTTGTGCTTGAACTATCCCTTTAAAGGACCACAGACTGAAGCTCTGTGATTAAAGAGCATCTGTGTTTCGTACAACTGTGTTCGGATTCCTTTTATCCTTCTCCCTGAGGTGAGAAATAAGCCCAATGACTTTGTTCTTAAAGTGTGAGAGGAAGATTTCATGGGAGATATATTTTACTGAAGCATGGCAATCAGCAAACTAATTAAACAAGGCATTAAGTGAGGGCATTAAGGTAATAGCATTTAAGCTGTAGAGAAAAGGTCATGTTTTTCTTACACTGCATCCAGGATTAGTGAGAGAAATGAGATAAAACAAATAAATGACAATAAAAAAAGGTGGATTACCATATAAGGGGTGGTTATCATATTTATAAAAGACAGATACGCTGTACCGAGTCTTTCCGAATAAACCGTGCGGCTGGAGGCGTATCGTGTGGGCGGAGCTAAAGAGTCAGCGTTCATGTTGCTTACCACAGACAGACAGGTGAAGCATCATTACTGCCAAATACGATGGCAGTCAGAAAATAGAAATGTACCATTGCTTTGTCAGCAGCTGTATTTTGGAATACAGTATTCCATCCAGTATGCTTTGCTTGCACACTTGTGTACTTAAACACTTGTGTACTCATTTTGACTTATAGGCATAGGTCATCCTGCATGTACAAAGAAATAGTTATACTGCATACAGCAGAGATAGTATGAGTACACACACACACAAAAAAAAAAAAAATATATATATATATATATATATATATATATATATATATATATATATATATATATATATATATATATATATATAATTTTTTTTTTTTTTTCTAGTGTTGAGTAAAGATTATTAGCATATTTTACAAGAAAATGATTCAAATTATATTTACCGTATTTATTTTTATTTTTTGTTTACACATTTATTCAATGTGTTATGTTTCTTTGTATTTCTTTATGAAATTTAAAAGGTAAAATTGTTGTTTCTACATCATTTTTCTGAACATATAAATTGCTGCTCTGCACTCTTTTACCAGTCTTTCTGTTGCTTAAACTGAACATTGTGGCTGTTTTTCACCGGGGCGATTGTATTGTTATTATAGCACCTTCAATTTTGTTTTAACAAAACAAATACATCTCGCCTGGCAGGTAATGAGCCATTTTGTCACAAATGTACTAAGTGCTTTTCAGTCTCTCCACATCTATAGTTGATGGTGAACGTGATTTCAGCAAGTGCAACATGTTCCTGGATCGATGTATTTGTTGATCCAGGAAAAACATTGTAATCAACTTATCAGATTTGAGGGACACATGTACAGTTCATGTCAGGTTTAGGCTTACAACCTGCAGGGTTAGGTGCTTCATCAGTGCTATAGAGCCTTTTCACAGACGGTCATCAATATCATAAATCCTGAAAAGGTTTTTTTATTTATTTATTTATTTATTTATTTATGTATGTATGTATGTATGTATGTATGTATGTATGTATGTATGTATGTATGTATGTATGTATGTATGTATGTATGTATGTATGTATGTATGTATGTATGTATGTATTTATGTATTTATTTATGTATTTATTTATGTATTTATTTATTTATTTATTTATTTATTTTATTTATTTATTTATTTATTTATTTTTATGTATGCACATTTATTACACAAAATATTTGTATTATGTTACCTTTGCATAAAAACAACAATAACAACAACAACAACAACAAAAACAACAACAACAAGATTGGCTGTCTTCATAAATCATTTTTGCAAACTGCAAAAAAAGCAGTTACCGCTGCTTTGAGGGTGTTTCTAATAAAGAGTCTATGGGAGTGATGGTAAAAAATGAATATATTTCTCTCTTTTCACTGCTTTTATCAATCTCACTCTATTTTTTCCCTCTTTTTTAAAATTGTGAAATCACTATTGTGCAGTTTTTCTTTTGCTATTTGAGCAAATGGGGACACACAAAAAAATACTCTCATTAACTGCCATAAAAGTTAACCCAACTATTCCTTGGACTGCACAATTAATCTAATTTCTAATCGCGATTACGATTACGGATGCTAACATTATGTAATCGTTCAAAGAAAAAAAATACACTTATGCGTTTGCTTATGAGGTGTGTTTAGAGAAAGTTAGAGGTGCACCGATTCATCGGATTTGCCGATTAATCGGCACCGATAGCTGATTGGTGGAACAATCGGTTATCGTCAAAAATCAATACCGATAGTTTTTCCCGATTCGATTGTCTAATCTAAATCCAGGTGTTTTGAAGAGATTGGCTTTATATGATGAACAGATTTACTACGGCGCACAAGTAAACACGGACGTTCAAATGCTTGCAAGACCCGAAAAAATGAGAGTTAGTAAATGCAGAATTACATTTTTTAGATGAGCTAAACATTTACAGTTTAAGAATAGTCCCTTTGAGGAGCTTTCTTGCGATCAGAACTGTGTCGTATTGCATTGATCACACGCTGCCGGAATGACACTCCTCAAAGTCAAAGCACAAACATCATTTAAATCATCAGATCACATTTGGTTTTAGTAGTATGATTATTCAATGTGTTTTAGATGGTTTATTCTTATATTTATAGTGCTTTAATAGCAGAAGAGGAGGGACATAGCGACCGGGAAAGATGCTGCTTGTATTGAAAGTGTGAGTAATACATGACACAGAGTTTCAGTTACATTACTACATTAAACAACTATATAATGTTGAATATATTGTATAATGATCCAATGGGGGAATAGTTCTGGGTCCTGATAATAACACAATAATAATATTTTAATAATAATATATTTTTAAAAAATCCTCTTTATATTGGCTTAAAATATCGTGATATGTGTATCGTTACACCCCTAGTAAAAGCTGTTCAAAACATCATTCAATGTAAATTCTGATAATCATATTTAATAATCACAATTACAATTCGAAGGGAATAATCAATAATTATTATTTGTTTCCTACTCGTGCCCATTTCACTGTTATTCTAGGGATACGTTATGGGTAGGGTTAGGATTAGGGCTAGGGGTAGTTCAGTTTTATTTTATAATTGAATTTGACTTATTCAACCTAAAAGTAGTCAGATAAAGTATTTTCAAATGATACATTTAGCAATGTTTTTTTAATCTTTATTGACTTGCAAATGAGATTTTTTTTATGTATTATAATTGCTCACCATGGATGCATATAATTATTTAAAAAAATACAGAATAATCATACAGTACTATTGTGAAATTTAAAATAAATATATTTCTGTTTCAAGGCAAAGCTGAATTTTCAGCATCATTGATCAGTCACATGATCCTTCATAAATCATTTTAATATGCTGATTTTCTATCATTTCTCCTTATTTCATAGTTTTTACCTTATTCATAGTTTTTATTATTCTCCAATGCTGTTTTTATCACTAGAGAGTTCAAAAGAACAGAAATATGAACCTTTTGTAACATTATGGATGTCCTTACTGATCCCAAGCCTTTGAATGGCGTATATATTAGCACTTGTCTTTAATAACTTATTGAGATGTTTCTTGCGATGAAGGATGAGTCCCGGCTGTTAGTTCCAGTTGATTTAGATGTTTAACAGGATTTATATGGGTCACATCATCTCTTTAAGACATCAACTGTTGCCTTAACTGTATTACACGTTGACAGCTTATTAAACATAAACGTTGTAAGATTGGCTGTATATTTAAAGTTTATTAAAAGGTAACAAACAAACATGGACCATTTGGAGAGAGACTTTTTCTCTGCTGATTGCTAAATGATCACAGCTTGTAATTTTGGTCAAAGGCTTTATGAAAAGTAGCGGCAAATCAGAAAATGATATATCAAAGCTATAGAGTACAATGCTCATTTACTGCATATTAGTCACAGATGTGGCGGTAATGACATTGCTCTTTGATGTGAGTCAATGGACATTTTTACAGTACAGTGAGCCAACATTAAGTCTTAATGTACCCACGCTGCTGTTCGGTGTCTTTAATTGAACAATGTATAGTTTCTTAACATTACCAATTTGCAGCTGTCTTTGTTTTTGAATGTTTTAATATCCGTGGAGAAAATTGCCTGTGACAGATGCGGCAGCGCTCATGCAAAGCCCCGCAGCTTGAGGCTGGGAGTGCTGGGAATGGTGACCTTTCAGTCGAACCCTCATGCCATGTTTACTCTGTAACATATCTACACATAAACACACACGTAATTACCTGCCCTCGGATACAGTACCTCCTCCCTTTCACAGTTCACTCCGCCTCGGCCTAAAGTATTCTCTTGTTCTTCCCCTAAGTGTAACAAATGTAAAACACATAGCTCGGGGTGGTCTGCGCACACATACAGATTTACGCGCAAGCACCTTTTCCTCTAGTCAACATTCCCTGTATTGATCAGCGGCGCTCAGGGAGAGATGTACAGCACAGGAAGTCTTTCTGGCCTCTTACCTTCACTCTCAACAATAAACCCTTTGTCCTCATCCCTGAGAATGAGCACAAACACAGACTCCAGCATGCCGGTGCACCCGCTGTTGTTCAGCACCGCAAATATTTGTGTAGTTACAGCAAATTTCAGGCATTTTCTAGTTTTGAGAATTTTGTTGAAACATCCTGCCGTCAGACTGGCTTTAATGTCCTTATAACGTGATGTGTTGGGTTTCAAGTTACAAATTCTCAATACGCATTGAGAATATCTTATATTTAATATATTAAATAAATGTAAATTAGTGCTGCTTGTGTGGAGTTAAGGGTAGGCATAATAAGCTTTAGCTTCAGCCTACACCTTTGGTCAATAAGAGTGTAAACTTTGTATTTATTTTCAATTGTTTTATTTAAAAATATATATATTTTAATTTTTATTGTTATGTATGTGTGTATGTATGCACCTATATGACTTATGCTATTTTGTGTAAAATGATTGCAACTGGAATTTTGCTTGTTGACCCAAAAAAAGTGAAAAAACTGAAGAAAAAAAAAAAAAGTTAAAGGGTAATGACTGTGGAAAAGTGACTCTGAATCAGGGTTATTGTTTTTTTAACTAATTTATATATTTAAATAATTCAAATCATCAAGCTGAAATTATGAATAAGAGTGGCAAAAATGTAATTGAAAAAATCAAAGAGTTTTATTTTGTAGAAAAGTGGGAATAACTGGGAATAAATAAAAGCTAAAACTAAAAATAATAAAGGCACTGTCCTGTACGAGACAAGCTTTGTATGAGAGCATGAAGTCATACGACCAACCCGTTAATACTTGTATATCAGTGTATGGTGGATTATGAGCTTTTTGAAAAAAGCAAATTCATGCAGATTCATGTAGTAATTACGAAAATAATATAAATGTAATTATAACTGTTCCTATAATGCAGACAGTATAGGACTTAATGAGTCTTTATAAATGTGTTAAATACTAATATTTACTTCTAAATAAGTATGAATGGGGGCTATAATTCATTATAAGCATGTGCATCATAGAAAGTGTCACCAAATATTCTTTATCTTATTGCACAATATATTTATTTATTTACAAAAGCCTGAGAAATAATAGATAACAGTATCAATATACATATATAATAATCATTTAAAATGTACATATTTATTGTATAAAAATGTAATATAATTTAAATATATTACATAAACAAATATATAACATTTGTATTTGTTTATTTGATTTTTATAAGTTTTAGAATGTATTATAGTTTGTTTATATATATATATATATATATATATATATATATATATATATATATATATATATATATATATATATATATATATATATATATATATATATGTTAGAGCTGTCAAAGTTAATAACGCAATAACACAAATTAATTTTAACGGCACTAAATTTATTAACGCGCGTTAACACAGCGCACATTTTCTGTTTGATCGATAGCCCGTAGTTGGAGAAATCGAGAAAATCCATAGACGTAAAGGATCCAGCAGCAAACATTAATAGGGAAAGAAAATGGTTATCATTAATATTCTAAACCAAAAGTGCAGTTATTGACTATAAGCTACCATATTTTCTGTTTAACCATATTAGACACCAGGTCGAAAGAAAAGTCTGTTTACACTGAGCACATTCTCTTTAGTCCGATGCGCAATTTTTTTATTTGGTGCTTTCTAGACTGAGAAAAGACAGCAAATGTATTTTTGTCTCACGGGGATGAAAGAAAACAATTCCCAGAATGCTTCGCTGCCCTATGAGGCCACTCTCAAAGCCACCACTAGATTACTGAATCCTCTTCACTTTCCCACCGCGACCGCGTTCATTTTCATAAAATCAGTTCAGTTAGAGAACAGACACTAAAATTAAAAACTGAACGTGTGTGTTCAATATGTGATTTAGCCGCTGAGGGAGTCTCACAGCCCAAAACGCTGCAGGAGTCAGATATATTGACAGTCATGGATGAGTTTGTGATGATAGCTGAAGTAAGCGCATCCGTGGCATAGATTCACAGCGCATGCTCAGTCTGCTGCCTTTTCAGTTCATGCCCTTGGAAGCTTAACTTTCATAAGAATTAGTTTGAGAAGTTGAAAGGCTTACTTTGCTCTGCTGGCCACCGTTTAAACATGAATGCCTGAGGCTGCAGCTGCGAGCTGAGTGCTGTGAGTGTGATCTCCCATCCACCATGCGCGGGAGTTGAAAACATGCGGAAATGGCTCCCTCTGCTGGCTGTAGTCTTTAGCTTCTGGCCAACAATTCCTTCGATGGCGCAAATTGACAATATTTGTGTCATGGGAGGAATTTTTCCAGAAAGAAAATGCGTAAATCTCTTGTCTCAGGGGGATATGAGAGGGGGAAGCACAATCATTTGAATATACTCCAGGGTTTCTACTGATACAAAGCCATATGCTAATCACTGAAGTAACACTTTAAAGGGGCCACACTATATTCCTACTCGTGGAATGTGGACCTCCTCCGGGTATGGTGTGGTACTGGTGTGCTCACAGGTCCACATGACAGCTTTCACACTACCAGTTTTTCATACGAACTGTGCCCTGTTCTGAACTAAACTGCCAGTAATACTACCTTAATTTATATTCTTAAAATGAGAGAAATCCCTGCTTATTCTGAATTTTTAAGCTAGGCTTAAGAGACATGAACAAGTTCTTTGATAAACATCTATGACCTTTGATACATATCTAGTCTTCATGCTGTATTATTGATTATTATTGAATAAGTATGGTTTCACTAATAAAAAAAATACATTTGCATAAAGCATGCATATTTTTCCAAATACCCATGTTGATTAGAGTATTAAAAACTTAATTCAAACTTAATTTAAGATACAACAAATAAAAATCTATGATCAAATTGTGATTAATCACGAGTTTATTTTATTTTAATTTCAATAAATAATAACAAATTATCATTATCATGCAGCCTCTTCCAATCAGTATAATAAAATGTCATACTTGCTATAATTTTAAATGAGTAACTAATACAAATGAAAACAATGGTATTTAATGTAAAAGGTTTTTGTCGGTTTATAACATTTTTCAGTGTCTTACATTGTGGAAATGGCACATTATATACCACTTGTTAAATTTCTCAGTTAATTGCTGGAGCATGTTACTGGAAATAATAGTTAATTACAGCCCACAGCAAAGCAATTGTGAACTGACAAAAAAATGTGAGAAAGGCTTGATGAATTTTCTTCTGCTTTGCCGGCATATATTTTACGCCACAGCACTGTGTTTCAGTGCAAAGCAGAGCTCTTCTAGATGTCATGCTGCTTTGTTGAATGAAGTATTTTTTTGTGTACATCAAAGAGTGATGTACATACGCGGGAGAAAACAGAGCCTCATCATTGTTCAAAAGCTGTACTTTCGCATTCTGTCATACATTTCTTTCTGAGTGCATATAAGTGGCATGCGAATTAAAAAAAAAGACAAAAAACATTTAAGTGGAGGAAAGCCTTCATCACATGATGCATTATGTGTCTGGTTAGGAGTGCGGCTTGCACGCAAGTCAGTATAGCAGCAAGAAACAAATGTATCCTCCTGTCAAATCTAATGGCTAAATGTGAGAGTTGAAGGTTTGTGTGAAAATGTCAGAATTTCTCAGAGTTGAGCCTCTTATGAGAAGCTTTGTCTAGAGCACTTGTTTAAAGTACAGCAAGCTGTCATCCTTCAGGAAGGTTCTTAACAGAGAACATCTGTGAGGCGCAGCACTTCACTATCAATGGCACACGTGGATCAGAGCGCTGTGGCTTTAACCCAGTTCTAATCTAAAGGAAGATTGAAGATCATCTAACGGCATATGAAAGGCAAACAGGCTTTGACAGCTCGCTGCTTGGTGTGGTAAAATTAACTGATAGATTTTAATATGAAAATAATTTGAGATGTGCCAATACCGATATAGCCGAAAATGATATCTGGTGAAGAAATAAAACACAAAAAAATAATAATCTTCTAATTAACTCTTTCCCCGCCAGTGTTTTTTAAAAAAAAGTTTCCAGCCACCGACAGGGTTTTTGACTCTTTTCACTAAAATTGACTAGCCCATAGAATATTTTGTTTTATGAATATCTGAGTGTGCAATATATCAAAAGAAAGGGCTGACCCTCTTCTTTAAAATAAAAGTAAATAAAAAACTTTTATTCTAGCTTCTTGCATTCCTTTTTAATCAACGCTTCATTATGTGTACGTTTCATCAAAAAAAGCTAAATTTTGAACAAAAAGCTGAGAAAATCACGTTTTTGTGAAAGACTGTTTCCAGATCAGATTCAAAGCGATAATCAAACACAGATGGAGTAGATCGAGTTTTGATTTTTATGATGTTTAATGTTGATGATCACGTTATTTTTCATATGCATATGATTACATACGATCACTTGTTTTACTCCGTCTCGTGGTTTTGTTCAGGAGATCCAGTACTCATTCAGAAGATGCGTAATAGCGCCCCCTAGCGTCTAACAGTGATAACACGGAAAAACGAAAATTCAGTTTTTGGCCTGGATGCCTTTTCTCACAAATAACAGAAAAATGTGTGTTTGGTGGGGAAAGAGTTAATGCTGTTAACTATACCGGAAACCCTCTCATTTGGCACATTACTATAATATTAATAACATAGCCCATAATCTTAATTTATATTCAACTGCTAAACTCAAATAGATAAATTAAAAATCAGATGTTCATGTTCAAATACAACTCAGTTTCACATAAGTTTTGTCCTTGTCAAATTTATTCACATTTTATAGCTTACTAAGGGTGTACTCACACTAGGCACGTTTGGTGTTTGCTCTTCATAATGAGCCCAACCGAAGCGCACTCTGGTCCACTTCCAAGCGGGTCAGGGCCGGCCAAAAAACCTCGCCAGGGCATGGACCGCAGCGCCTATATTGTAGTGTGTACAACCCTAATAAACTGAACATCGGATAACTTTCTCAGTCACGCACCGGTCTCGCTCACTTCTCCCACGTATCTCGCTCGCCAGCCTCGCCACAATAACAACAACATGCCATTCATCATTTGAATTTTGTGGTTTAATTTCAAAGCTGAGACTTTGTTTCCTATCAGAAGTAACAAAGCACAAAACCCGATTGTTGGTGGATGGGAGGCGTACGACAAACAATGTTTGGTGTAAGGAAAACTGTGGACCTGGCAACCCTGGTTTGAACTACAGGTGACTGATAGGGTCAGTTAGAGTCTGCTTTTATGGCACTATTTTCTCATTCATTTAGATAGCCCTATATTCAACATTTTCCTTCACACATAGTATGAATTGCAGTCTGGCGCGTTTTCTGCCCCCTTTTGATTTACAGGATATAATTGGCCCTGATCATCGGCTGTTCATAATAGCTTTTATCGGCATACAGATTCTTGCTCCAAGATAATAGTAAATATGTGTTCCTTAATCTAAAGTGTTACCAAATATGTTTTTTTTTGTTTTGTTTTTTAATAAATGTGTTCATCACTCCTATACACTGTAAAAAATAATCTTGTGACTGATCACATCTAAATTTTTCAGTTGGCCGAATTGAATTTCTATAAATTAAATTGCATCAATTCACAGAATTTCAAAACCTAAAAAAAAAAAAAAAAAGATGTGATCAGTCACTAGAAAATGTTCAATTGGATACATTATGTATTTGTTTTTACAGTGTAGAATCCTGTAAAAGTTGCAATGGTTTTGACAAAAGTGTTAAGCTGAACAATTGTTTTCAACATTGATAATAATATTTATTTATTTTTTATTTTTTGAGCAGCAAATCAGCATATTAGAATGATTTATGAAGAAGGATCATGGGACAGAAGACTAGAGTCAAATTCAGCTTTGCCATCATTGAAATAAATACAATGTTATGTCATAAATGCAGGGGATACAAATTCAAAATCATGACAGGTAGTATTTTTCACTTTTCAACTCATAATTGTGATTTGCCAAAATAAAAATGTTGGGACTTTTGTAGATTTTTTTCCTCTAATGTTTTAAACTATAATAATAAATAAATAAGTGTGTGGAAAGTCGCTCTGCTGTTTTGTATCAGCATTTACAATAATACACTACTGGCATAGAATGCTACTGTAAGGTTTTCACTTTACAACTCAGCTATCAAAACACATATTGATGCTATACAAAAAAAAAAAAAAAAACAACGTATCTAATACGATTTGAAACTGAGAGGCATGAGCTATAGTTATGGAGCTTTCTAACATAATACATGCCATGCTATATGAATTTTAAATGGCCCAAATACACAATATCAAGATTATATTGAATGCGGTCTGCAGACTAAATATCATTAAGAAGTTGTGGCATCTGTTGCTGTCTAAAAATATGAGGCTTATGTTGTATAACGTTGTAAGCCTCTTCATGTCTCGACAGCAGCACTAGAATGAAAGTATCATACTGCCTGATGCTTGTTTTATGTGTGATGGGGTTCAATAGGGCAATGATGTGGTGTAAAGATTATTTTTCACTTCTGCATTTTTTTATTTTTTTTGTAAAATGTTTTATTGTGTTCTGTGCGATTTATTTCAAGAGGGAAATACATTCATGTACTGTATGTCATCTGAAAGCAGTGTAATATCAGTAAGGCAACAGTTATTTGGCTCATTTGCTAACATTAATGTATTAGCTCACATCTGAGTAATATGTTTTTTCCAAAATGTATAAATCTTTGTTAATGTTAAACACAATTGTTCATGTTAGTCTACCTTAACTAATGTTAGCAAAGACATGTTTTAGGAGCCGTTTACACAACACCGTTGTAAACAAAAAACGTAAAATTATGCATTTAGGTCATTTACATGACAATGTGGTTTTGGGGGCCTGAAAATGCATTTTTTTTTTTGAAAATTGGTTTCAAAGTACACATTTTTTTAAAACAATACCATTAAAGGTCCACTATGTAGCTTTTCGGTCCTCTAGAGGGCGCCGATTCAAAAAAAAGGTGTAGTTTGTTGACGCCAAGTTTGAGCGCACAATCTTGGGACGTGGTCTTCACCTCACCTTCACCTCACAAAAGAATCGGGATAGGACTCAGGCAGAAATCATGTTCATGGATGTGAATATTACTGTTACTGTAGTATGACGCAGAGCAGGACAGAGTGTTGAGGAGCTGAGCATGGCCGCTGGAGCGATTGTTAATAAGATGAACGCAACATACGTGCAGCAGGACTTTTATTATGCAACAGTCGCCGATGCCATTACCGCTTTTCCGGTCATGAGTATGAGATAACACAGCTCAGTTTAACATATTAGATACATCGGAGTGTGTCAAATTATGTTATGACATTTCTCTGCGTTCGCTCAGTGGCTGCTCTGAGACTTGTTGCACTACTAAGAGTTAAGTAATTCTGCAGAATAAAACCAGAAACCGAGGGTAACGCAGATAAGACGCAATTGACCTATCAGTAAGATTGACCCCCCCCCCCCCCCCCCCCCCCTGTTACTGTTGGTAACTCGGACAAACAAATGGATTTGCTATGTCCTACAATGTCAGCTGTCAGTGTGAAAACGTCATCCCAAGATGTTTTTGGACACAAAATGTAGCGTATACCCTGTCTGGAATGAAGTTTATTACATAATTTTTCACTCCAAAAAAATCACTGCAAAGGCCCTTTCACACTGGAGGCGTAAAAAAAAAGCGAAGCGAATAAGCAAATATTTTGAATATTTCGCATCAAAAGCATTCACATCAGCCGCGACACGAATTTGCAACGTTTCGGAGCGCCAACATTTCAAAACATTCGCAGGAACAACTGATAAAACATGGACATCATTCAGTGAAGACAAGCTTTAAATTTTATTTAAAAGACCGAAACGAAAGTTTTGGGTGCACCCAGTCTTAAAAGAACAGCGAGTCTGAAGGGGAATATGGTAATCTTGTACAGGAGCTAAACCTTTATCATGGCCGGTTCGCTACACTGTAAAAAAAGGCACATTTTTAAATTTTGCAGTACAATCGACTTGGATGTTTAAGTTATTTCAACTTTCATTTTTTAAAGTCAGTTTAACATAATTTGTTACATCTTGTGTAACTAATAAAAACAAGTTTAACATTTCTTAACTTATTTTGATGAGTTAAAACAATGTAAAAACATATGTTGCCATAACTTATTGAAAACATACACAGACCATGTGCATGTCCTGGGGGCATTTTATAACTGGTAAATCTGTATCTGCAAAACAACTCCGATAAACTGTTTGCAAGCTCTCCCTTTCACTACCCGTAGACTATAATGCCCATCCCTCGATTATGACAGATAATGTAGACCTTAAACATATTTAAACTCACAGAAATATCAAAACTGTTTATAAAAACAAACTAAACGATAAAAAGAATATGAGGAGAAGCCTCATTATGATTGCAGATGATAACATCCAGGATTAACACTGTTCATGTACAACAGGGTTAACGTTAGGTTAAATTAATTTACAAGTAACCATCTAATATGGAGAGATGCACTGAAATGTTGACCATCATTTATGTGTTTTGGATTTAACATACACCGTTACATGAGAACAGTTAGTTACCTATCACTAACGTTAATCATAACTTAGAGTATGACAACCCAAAATAAAATAATAATAATTCCTCTCAGGGTACCTGGAATGAGTGTTACATTATCCCAGGAACATTGTTTTACCATTTGTGTAGCAGAAACACCATCAAACCGACAAGAGCATCAGATTTTCCAATGTTTCTCTATGGTGCTGAAATCTAAAGTTGTCCGAGTTCTGGTTCCCATGCAACTGATGCTCAACTGCTATTGGCTCATCTGCGTTCGAGGGGAGGCGACTCCCTCACACGTCCCGGTTCATTGGTTAAAATTGCAATTTTCTCACGATTTACAATTAGTTGGAAACATTTAGGATATTTTAAGTACTCAACTGTACAAAATATATAACACTGGCCTAGTGGTTTTTGGATATTTTACTGAAAAAAAAAAAGTTACATAGTGCACCTTTAAAATCTCTGTCACGATCATTTGTGAACATTTGTGACATCATGCGCATACATATTATGTATGGCCTGGCAGAATAAAGGTCTGCACACACCGGGATGATTATTGTGCACGCTTATCGCCTACATTTTTGGCACGTCTTTGTGTTTGTGGCACATTGTGATTTTTACTGCCGATATGCCAAGTAAATGTGCAAATTCAGTAGATGGCGCTCACGGTACACAAGGTGGTGCTGCGCAACTTAATGCTTCTGAGCTTTGAAGATGAGAGACAGCATTTGCATGATTGGCTAAACAATTCACATACTTTTTGCTAGATGGCAAGCAGAATTAAAAGCTCATCGTCTTCTTTGTCAACTAACTTCCTCTTTGTAGTATCAATGTGTGCTTGGTAAATTCGTTTTGTGCTTGAATGCCTCCAAGTCGTGTTTTACTGAAAAAAAATAAAATAAAAATTAGCGAACCCAAGGCATAAAAAAAAAAAAAAAAAAAAAAATATATATATATATATATATATATATATATATATATATATATATATATACTTTTACGTCTGCCATTTTGCTGGTCGGTGTGCACACTCACATTGGCGCCCTTTGTTTAGTCACGAGGCGTTAAATGTTTTAGATATTTTCGCGGATATGTGTGAACAGGGATTTTTTGGACAACGCTATCGTATGTATGTGAAAATTGCACAATAATTATTTTTTTTAATACATTGTTCTTATACCCTTAATTTTAATGTATTAGTAAATATTGAATTTGCTGTAAATATTACAATTACTAAAACTAATCCTGTTAACTAATGTTCACAAATAAAACCATAAAACGAGCCACATCTGGTTCTAAGCATTAGAGTTAAGTATAATCTGAGTGATACGAGTACCATATGCTGAGCATGAAGCAGTCAAAAAAAATAAATAAAAAAAATAGGTTGACGTTCTCAAAGCCCTCTGAAAAAAATGGAGATGAGTAGTGAAGAGTCAAGAAGAGATGTTTGATATGCTGCTGGGCCGTATATGTTTGCTTAGACAGCTTTAAGCTAATGTAGATAGTGGTAATGGATTTTGCGAGTGTTTAGGACTAAACTATCAATTCTTAAAGCCTAGAAAAACCCAATGTTTGAAAAGCAAAATGAAAAAAAAGACCTGACAAGGGCCTTTATGCATAGTTCTCATGCAGAAAATTGTGTTAACATGGTACAGTGATGGTATCAGATGATAATACCATAATCACTCAAAAAAAAAAAAAAAAAGGTCTTTGCAAAAATACATTTTGACGTTATAATATATTTAGGAGCGTGTTGAGTACGTTTTTTTACAATGGAACCTTCAAGAAATAACCTATTTTTAAAGAACAATTTAATATTGTTATAGATTATTGTAGTTAAAAAATTATAGTAAGAAATGATTTAAACTAAAATAATCACTTTGTGTGTGTAATATGGATCTTTTTCTTACACAAACTCATTGATTCGCTTCAGAAGGCCTTTGTTTATGATGAATATAGATGCACTTTTATGGACTTTAAAAACACAGCAACATTCACTACCATCATCAAGCTTGGAAGAGCCAGGACATTTTTAATATAATTCTGATTTTATTTGTCTGAAAGAAGAATTTCATATAAACCTAGAATGGCTTAAAAAGAGTGAGTTTATCCTGGACTGATTTTCTTTTTTGGGTGAACTGTCCCTTTATTAAAAGTATTACTTTCTTTTGGGAAATTCAATGCATTTTAATAGCTATATTATACAGTTATTTTATTTCAGTTATCACTGTTTTTGCTGTATTTTTGATCAACTTCAATCTTCTATTTTCACTGGTAGTGTGAAAAACTAAATAAAAAATAAACCATGTACATTTATAAGATTTAAAATGACTAGCCCTAACTTTAGATTTGTGAAAAATACCTTTTCACACAATTGATGTAATTGTTAACATGCTGAGTGTGATAACTAGCCTGGTTGCCCCTTATTGTACTGATTAATTACCATATAGATACTGTATATGTGTAATTACTCCAAGGTACAGAGGATAACAGTTGTAACCATAGTAGCCTACCATGTTCAACAACACATGGGGTACTATCATTGTACTTTAATGCATAAACCACTTCTGTGATGTAGTTTCCATCATTATGACAAGTGGGTGGCAGCTCAATCATTTGGACATCAACGGTTTTACCCTCACTGGGCAGGTAGCCAGGATCATAAAGAGGCTCTTGCATCAGGAGGTCCATTACTGACCTGTGCCACCCCACAGCATAAGATTATGTTGGCCTTCAGCCATGTGTATATGCATCATAATCTCTTTGTTTCTTCTATGTATTGAAGTTCAGGATGGAACTGCCTTAATTGCACGAGAAAGAGTCTTGGAAACAGACCAGGAAGAGAGTGAGCTGAGGTTAGGTCACTTTTTGCATGCTTTCTCTTAGTGTATGATTTTAATAACAAACTGAAATGCAAGATACGTTTGCTAGTTTTCCGTTTGGCAGACATAATTGCAGGTTGCCATGCAACTGAATTTATCCTCAGCTAAGAATTAGAACTCTGTCAGTGTAGATGAAGGTTGTGATAAGAAAGGATCCTCTTTGCATATGAATAAAGTAAAAGCAAGCCATCTACATTGCTCTGCATCAATTAAGGTAGCACAACATATTGCGGCACCATAAAAGGTGTGCATGCCCGGGGCTTGACATTATATTATATTATATAACCATATTCATCCGATGCAAATAAAACAAGTGAATGAGGGTAGGCAGGTAGTGTATTTTATTTAATGTATATTATATATGAAATTCATCCCACCAAAGTGGCAAGTAGGAGTGACTTCATTACATGCCACTGCTGAAGTATAATGCTGTCTTCACTATAAACCCTAATGTTGTCTTTACTTAAACAAATCAAGTAATCTTGACTAAATGTTACTAGTTTAGTTCAGAAACTCACAAATATAAGTTATTATAACTTATTAACCTACAAAATACATAAACTTAAGATTTCAAGTTGTATGGACTCAAAATCATAACTAATTAAAATGCCTCACTCTGGTATTGCTTTGATGTGATTGGCCATGCCAGGAGTTCTGCCTGGCAACAAGAACTAATTCACTGATTGGAGGACATTTAAAAACGGTGGTCCTTTTCGCCTCGTCTGTTGCTGGTTCAAATAAAGTTGGAGACTTTTTCATTGTGTGCAATCTTAAATTCTTAAAATCCGTAAGTTACTAAACCTAACAATAATATGTGAACTAACTTATAACTAACCAGATTGACTCTTTCTGTTTTAATGAAAATAATAGTTTCGTTAGAAGTCACCATGATGGAGATCAGTGTTTGCTTTAGTTGGGCTCTTGACCCTTGATTATGTAATAATAGTGTTTCTGCTTTGTGTTTGTGAGACACATTTATTGTGGAACACAAAGTCAAGAGAAAATATCATCATAAGATGCTGTTTATTCATTGATGATTAAAACATCATCGTGTAATGACAGAATCCATGATCTCATACAGAGTCTAATGCTCTGGTTATTAAAGCGGTTATTAATAGTTTTGAAGAATTCATAATAATAACCATGAGATCCTTAACTAATATGGTAATTGAACTTTTTTTTGTTTTATGTGCATGAAATGTTTAAATCTACAGCATTAGTTAGACAGACATAGACATCAAGAATCCGCGTTTGAATCTCTTCAATGGTGACAATCAAAAAAAAAAAAAAAAAGAAGACGATATATATTCCAATAAACAGATCAACTCTGAACATAAAACAAGCTACAAAAACATCAGAAGAAAACAGAAAAAAGGAAAAGAAAATAGTAAGAATCAAAGAAAATTAGTCACAATTTCGATGCATAATTTATTCATGCCGCAATGCATGTTGGGACCGATGGGGAAGTCGGAATCATTGTAAATATGAGTAAAAATTGGGTTCTAGGTAAAAATTGCACATGAAAGCCCTCTGATGTCGTGTTTTGCACTGGGAAGATCTGAAATAATTTTGATACCCAAATTCCATGATACACTCATACCCGTGATGAGCGGGCTATAAACTTTAAACATGGTGGCGTAGTGTAGAAGTAGTGCTATAACAGGTGTGATTTATTAGTTTTTTTCCCCAAAAACTGTTAGATTGTCTTGTCTTGTCATTAATGTAGTATTTATTGTATGTTTTATACTGAAAATAGCCTGAATTTGACCGAAATTACAGAATCTGCAGAAATCTGGATAGCATCGTAAATGTGGTTGTCAGTGCATGTGGCTCTACATCTAATGTTGGTTTTATATGATTTTATTTTCCCAATAAATAGGCAAAACTAAACCTGGTGTCCTCCATGTTTCATGTTCATTCCGACAACAAAGCACTTGAATGCATCAAGCTCGTGATCACGATTTCTGAAGTGGGAATTATGAGATTTCCGTTAGCACAAGATGGCAGCATTAATGTCAAGGCCTGGTCATGACGTCTTTGTCCATAAGATGAGCTTGATTTGTATCTGCTGGTAAAACATCTTTCTTCACTTTGGGTTGGTGCATTACTTTTTCTCTTATATGTTCCTTTTTTGTTTATTTATTTGATTGTTAGTTAGTTAGTTAGTGGCATTTTTATCATAATGATTTGACTATAATCTATAGTCTGTACAAAGAAAGGAGCCATGTGTTCTTAATTAGTCATAAGCTGAGTGTGCTGATGCACTTAACTGTAGATCATTCTTTAAGGGAAATCCTCAGAGAGTGTGTGCAATGACTGTATGCTTGATTGCATTGGGAACAACAACTCCTCCATTCTAGATCTACTACTTAGGACTGCAAAAACTTTAGAATTGTTGTAGTCAGTCAGAAATAATTAGCAAAATCTTATGAAAAACATTAAATACAGGTGACGCTTTGCAATAAGATTACGTTTGCTTACATAGTTAATGCATAAAAAGGACCTATTATAGATTTGGACAGTAATACTGGTAATGCCCACAAAACCTTAATATCCGTTTATGCCATGGGGGGACAACAACCCATTTAAATTAATGCACACAGACCTTTTTACGGGACTCACGGGTCTCAAACTATGTCAAAAACGCAGTCAACTTCTTATTAAAGCAGTTTTTACGCAAGCTATTGCATGGTGTGTGAGGTTATTAACTCTTTCCCTGTTAAACACAGAATTTTCCGTTATTTGAGAGAAAACGCTTCCCGACCAAACACAGACTTTTCTGTGTTTCCGTGTTTTCACAGTTAGACGCTAGGTGGCGCTATTGCGCATTGTTTGAATAAGTACAGAATCTCCTGATCAAAACACACGTGAGGAAGACGGAGTAAAACAAACGATCATATGCAAGCAGATGCATATGACAAATAATGTGATCATCAAGATTAACCATACAAATCAAAACTATTTAATGTTACTGAATGAAATGTGGACCCAGGACGAGCTACAGGACTGTGCAAGCATTAGGGGTGTTGATGGACTCCATCTACTCCATCTGTGTTTGAGCATCATTCTGAATCTGATCTGGATGTCTTTTAAAAAAACATTATTTATTTATTTATTTATTTATTTACATGTATGATAAATAAAAAAGGAATGCAAAAAAATTGTGTTATTGTTTAAAAGAAGAGAGTCAGCTCTTTCTTTTGATATATTGCATGCTTGGATATTCATAAAACTATATTCTATGGGCCATTCATCTTGGTAAAAATGGTCAAAATGTGGCTGGTGACTTTTTTTTTTTTAAAGCTGGCGGGGAAAGCGTTAATGTACAATACATTCAAAAGCCTTTGTTATTTCATGATGGGAAAGGGATAGGCTCATGTTTTTGCTTCAGCTTACAAGCTGATATAGTCACATTACATGTTCGACACTTTTTGTCAGAATACATGCTGCTCCCCCAAATATTATATAATAGCCTACTTCATAAATCATCCATCTTTTGAAAAAGATGGTTACTATGAAAAAGCAAAAAAACTATTTTTTTGAATAGGCAAGTAATGTTTGTGGGAGCAGATGCGTTTTGGTGAGAAAATGACACCTCTGGCCATTGTTTTGGGTCGTTTTTCCAGTCACAGATACTGTATGGACAATCAGACCTAATATGGCTCTGTTTTTCTATGTATCTCGCTCTTTCGAGCAGCAAAAGTGGTTCTAAATAGGCTATTCTAGTTTAACTCCATGCATTTTCAGTGTGGGTGAATGGACTGTTTTCCCCCACGCCGCTCCCCCCGACACGACACCAACCGAGTCTATGCTTTTTGGCAACTTCTGTTAGTGTGTAATGTTTCTGATTGAGCATGGCAAAGTGCTCAGTGACATGAAAGCTAGATTTATCAAAAATATGAACAGTAAATAATTTCATACTCTCACACACTTTTTTCCCCCTTTAAAATATAAAATAAAACGGCATCTTTGGAACAAAAGCCAAAACAATAAGTTCAAAGTTCATGTTCATATTTGTGCCTAAGTGTTTATTGTTGTTTTGTTCACAACAGCTGCTTTCTTAAAATATATTACCTTTATTGCCTTCAAATTATGGCCTTGATGAGGCTTTCTTAAAAACCTAAAAAGAAGCAACATGGAGTAGCTTGAAAACTGTATCTTTGCAACAGAAGCCAAAAAAACAAAAACAAAAAATCAATCAGTTTGTGCATTGTTGTGCTTAATCCATTATTTATTTATTTTTTACAACAGCTGTATTCTTAGTAAATGCCTCCAGATTTTCAGTAAAAGCACCTGTTTAAAATGGTCGCTTTTATGTGACTTGCTTTAGTGACAAATCATATTTCACATAAGCTTATAAGTCAATCAAGTATTGAAGCCTAAGCTACAAAAGTGTCCTTTTAATCTACTGATCACAAATGCTTCTGTCACCGCAGCTGCTTCTTTTGTCATGAGCTGACAATTAAACCTTTGGAAAGGCAGTTTTCCTGGCAAAATTGGACAAACATAAGCTGGATCTGCTTATCAAGAAAACATGGGCATCAAAAATCATTCTTTCTTATGACTAAAATGCGTCTCTTCTAAGGCACGGCGCTTGATTTTAAAAGAGATACCCTGAATGTGCAGGTGTTGATAGAAAAAAGGATGGGAGGAGAGGACAGAATAAAAATTCCGGCAGGCCATTCAACTATCAAACCAAACTGCATAGGCACATAATGATGTTAAGCAAAAAAAAATTGTAGCATCAGTTATGTTCAGTTTTGGTTTCCGTTTCTATCTGTCTGTTTAGTCACCTGTTTTTCTGTGAAAATTCTGTGAAAAAATGAATTTTAGTAGCTTGATGTAAACAAAGCATGGCGGACCACACAGGGCTTATGCTCATTTAAAATCACTTCTATCTTGCTTATTTGAGGGAAACGGAGGAGAAAAATAGCGCACAAGGCAAGAGAAGCTTATATACCATTTATTTGACATTATTTGTATATCCATAGGAGCTGCCATTGTTGTTTTGTGGGCACTTTGTGTACATTGATTTAAAGCGAGTTCAGTTTGGGAGTCGTAACTTTGACTGCAGTTCCAGTGCACTTTCACGGGCAGAAGGTTGGAAAAGCTCCCTGTACCTATTTGTATGCAAAACAAAACATTGAAAAAGGAAGCAAAATGGGTTGTAAATGGCATTTCATGCTGACTTTAATAATACATTATAATCTTTCCACTCACCAACACCATTGAGTTTAACATATGGAAATAGTCACTTTGTGTGTGTGTGTGTGTGTGTGTGTGTGTGTGTGTGTGTGTGTGTGTGTGTGTGTGTGTGTGTGTGTGTGTGTGTGTGTGTGTGTGTGTGTGTGTGTGTGAAAATATCAAAAATATTAACAGCATGCAATTTCACACACTCAAATCCTTCTTTTTTTCTTAAAAGACAAATAAAACAAGAAAGAACAGCATCTTTGCAACAAAAGCCAAAAATAAAAAAATAAAAAAAGTTAATATTCATTTTTGTGCTTCAGTGTTTGTTGTCGTTTTGTTCAGAACAGCTGCTATCTTAACTACATTTTTATTGTTGTTGTTATTGTTGCTGTTGCTGCTGTTATTATTATTATTATTATTAATTTATTAATTTATCAATTTATTTTTTGTATGTTTATTTCATTTTATTTAAATTACTTTAAATTTGTTTGGTCAATTTATTGAATGTTGCTGACAATGAGCAATAGCTGTATTACTGTATTAATCTTTGACAATTTTATAAATGTTTAATGTTTTTTAATGTATTAAATAAATAAAAACAGTTAATTATTCATTTTAATTCACAGTGCATAACTAACATTAACAAAAAGAACTTTAAATTTTAATCATGTTAAAATGATTAATAAATGCTGTCAAAGTGTGTGACTAAAGTATCTAATGAAACCTTATTTGTAAAGTGTTACAAATTTTATAATTTTTGTATTTTTGTATGTTTGTTTCAGGTTGCACACATTAGCTTGTATTATATATATATATATATATATATATATATATATATATATATATATATATATATATATATATATATATATATATATATATATATATATATATATATATATATATATACACATTTTATTATTTTGTATTAATTAATTAATTAATTTATTTATTTATTTATTTATTTATTTATTTATTTATCTTATTTTAGTCAGTTTATTTCATGTTGTACACATTAGTTACTTTATTTTATTGTATTATTTAATAACTGTATTAGTTTAGTTTAGTTTAGTTTAGTTTAGTTTAGTTTAGTTTAGTTTAGTTTAGTTTAGTTTAGTTTAGTTTAGGTTGCTCACATTATGTCTTTCATGCAACAAAAGTAATGGAGAAGATAACTCAGCCAGGCCTTCCATTGTGGTCATTGATTTTGCATAGCTGTGTTTCACAGCAAGCCGTCTCTGAAACTGTAGTTCTGTGGCAGCGCTAGGCCGCTGGGACTCTTAACAGGATTGCTGTCTCTGAAAAAGTTGAGAAGCAAGACGCAACACTTGCCAACATACACACAAACAAATGACACACACATCCACAGACACTTAAGAGACTAGCACACACTCGCAAGGCTACACCCAGAGGTACACGCATCACAGTGTCATAAAGCCCGGTGTGAAAACCAGCATCATATTCAAGGTTTACAACATCTCATGCCTGCAGGCGCTACTTTTCGCAGGTGCCAACAAGAAAAATGTTTCAATAATTACACTGACAGAGAGGAAGACTGTTTCCACATATCCACACACCATTATCACATTATTAAAAGCATTGAAATGCAGAATGTATGTGTATGTGATTAGACAAACTATTTTAAGAGCATGAGTTGCGCATGACTGTCTCCATGCAGACATGCTCACTTAGACATAACAGCAGCAGCCAACTGCATCCTCCATTCCTTATGGAGCTGCAACACGCCATAATGCCTGTGCTTTGTAATGGAAAAAAAGCCATTCCTCTAGCATTTTTCTTTTTTGCACATTAATTAATGCATGTTTATGTGCAGTAGAACACCTGTTCTCAATGTAGACTTAACTGCTGGGATGTGTAAATCTTATAATGTAGTTTCCCTCAGTTCTCAGCGGTGCTTAAGGATTGTTAAATGACGGTACCCATGCAGCTTTATATTAATTCAGATTGCAAGTCTGCATCCAACTTCAACTCAGTAATTTAGTTCCAAGTTGTGCATTAGTTAGGATGAAACGGCAGCTTATACGTCTTACGTAATCGCAAAGCCCTCAGTCAGATTTGTCTTGTTTAATGTATTGGGTGCTGTTTTAAAAAACGTCCCTTGAAGGGTCTCAAACTCTGTCACGGCTCGATGTCATAATGAAACACTTGAGAAAGTTGGAAGGTCTCCGCATGTGATGGCAGACTTGCATGCCTACGCGTTCACCTTGGAAACTAAAAGCCCTTCAGTTACTGCTGCCGAGTCTGTTTGGCAGAGTTCATTAGCGGTACCTGAAGTGGCCCCAGCCAGCACAAGAAGAGCTTCCTCTCACCCGCGCACTCCCACACATGTCGACCCTTAATCTCCTCAGTCTCTTCACCGTCCGTGTTATTCTCGTTCCTCTGTGTTTCAAGAATATATATAATACACAGAACCAATTAGAAGTTTATGGCCAAAAAGCACTAGCCGTGAAAGGTGGAAACACAGATGTCTCACTGCTGTTTTTCTGCTTCTCTGTTTTCTCGGTTCCCCCAATATATTTGTTTTTTTTGTCAAATAACTCAAAACCTAAGTACGAATCAAACAAAAAACAGGTGACAAAAAAATCCCTTAGGCTTACTTCTCTATCGATATAGAAAAGACAGTTAACTCCCATTAGTTATTAAATGGAAATTAGTGAAACTAAAATGCGCAATAAGTTGGAGTAACCGATAAGTTGGAGTAAAAGAACTAACCGATGACTGGTAAAGTAATTGTGTCACTGCTGTTGCCGTTAGAAGCTCCAATCCCAAAGAAACCTGACACTCCCGCTTAAGACTGCACATGCACATTGGCTTGTCTTGCCTGAAAAATAAGCTTTTTTTTAAAGAAACAAAATAGTTGGGACAGCTAAAATAGCTGTCTGGAGGCATGCAAATATGGCCGCCAAGTGAAGACTTTCTTTGAAAGGAACTTTGGTCTCAAAAATGAGCTAGTCAGGAACTTGTTTCAATCTGACGTCACTTTGGGACAGGTCCCGCCCATGGCTGGCAGGGAATCTGCCCTATTTGCTTAGCTCCTCCCCATCTCTTTGGCAGGACATTAACAGCAGAATTCAAGTAGGTAATGCATTCTTATTAAAGGGATAGTTCACCCAAAAATGAAAATGTGATGTTTATCTGCTTACCCCCAGTGCATCCAAGACGTAGGTGTGCTTGTTTCTTCAATAAAACACAAATGAAGATTTGAACTCCAACCATTGCTCCGATAATGCATGTCAATGGGGTCTAATTCTAATTAGACTCCATTGACATGAATTAAATGAGCAATGGTTGGAGTTCAAATCTTCATTTGTGTTCTACTGAAGATAAGATCTAAATCTTGGATGCCCTGGGGGTAAGCAGATAAACATCACATTTTCATTCTTGGGTGAACTACGCCTTTAAAGCTACTAAAGTTATTCAAACCATTATCAGTTATTTTCTGTTTTTAGTTTGTTGTTTGATTCATATTAACAGCGCATATATCATATATAGTGCTGGATATTACACTGCTTTCCCTGCTTTACACAGACTTCACCTGCGTTTTCTCTCCGTTTACATACACAGACATAAGTTTGAGAACTTTGTGTGTTTTTGACAGTTTAAGTGCAATAACACGTGAAAGAGAACTTAGTTTAATACTCACAGGATGTGCCATCTGACAGCCGTCTTTCTGTGCGTGTGCTTCAGAAAACCATATATCAGATTTTAAACTGATATGGCTCCAAATGCATGCACATAATACAGTTGCATGATGACGAAGAACTGCAAAGTCACAAGATGATAATCAAAACCAAACAGATGTTTCAGTTTTTTAGCAGAATATCTGATGTAGGAGCTGTACAGGCTATTCTGGAAACAGGGGCGGGGAGCAGCAGCTCATTTACATTTAAAGATATATCAACGAAAACAGCATGTAAAACAGCAAAATGTCTGTGGGGTATTTTGAGCTGAAGCTCAAACATTCTGGGGACACATGCAACTTGTTAAAATAGACATAATAGCTCCCCTTTAAAGTAGTCCTTTTTTGCCATATAAAGAGAACAGAATGTCATTGAAACTTGGAGATGGACTCCAAAACTGTTTTTGACTTGGCTCTGTAAGCAACCACCTAGAATGCCTTAGCAACCACTCAGCCTAGCAACTATATAGCATTACATTAAAAAACATTCAGAGCACCTTAGTAATATTGACAACCACCCACAACACCCCAGCATGATATGGGTCCATTCACAGAAAAATCTTATTTGATATGCTATGCTTTTTATTTATCTATCAGTTTCCAAAATAAGCTCAATGATTAAAAAAAACAAGCCTCTACCTACATTTTTGCAAAATTCAAAACTGATTTGATTATGAATACGAATCATGTATGAAATTACATGATTTGTAAATGAATACATTTGACGTTTTCATCACATAACCAGCTCTATTTGTGGCTTTTCCGATGTAGTAAACTTGCTCTGTAGCTCACCTGGCACAGCGTTGCACTGTCGATGCGGAGTGTTCATATGTCCAGTGAAACACAAGTTGCAAGTTAACTGACATGGCTGCTTCAGCGCATTATACTTGCTTTTGTTAACACTATCAATTCGGTTTAGTGTGGGGTTTACTGTAGGTGGTATGTTAAATACGATAAATCTTTAACCATTTATTTTTGAACTAGAACATTGCCAGATTTATATTCATCTGGACGCTTCACATTAAAAACACTGAGATCTGCAAAAAGCAATATAATATCATTTTGCAGAAATGTCACCAAATGCACATTTTCTCACTGAGCCTGGGTTGGTCATGTCATTTGCTATAGGCATTCAGATCCAGTCAGCCAAATTATCGGTAAACACCAGCCTGCATCAAATGATTAGTAATTGGATATAAATTGGCAAGTCAGTAAAAATAGTAATAGTCCCTTGATGAGCCAACTTCCCTTCTCGGGGGTTTGGGAAAAATTTCTCAGATGTTGATTATTCTATTGACTTTCCCCCAATGGAAACGCTTCCCCAACAAGAACGTGCAAATTGGGTCCTGAAAGAGCCAGGCTGACTCAAGCATGCTTGCGATCTATGCACACTTCATGTAGTCTGTTGAGTTCAATGTTGTGGAGCATGAACAGCCATTTGGTTTTATCCTCCCAGGCTTGATTGTCTCTCATGTTCATAAACGCTGCCACCTGTTATGTGCTCTAAACACCTGTGTTAATCAGAAAAGAGGAAATTGATTCGCAGCCATACCAGCCTGCTGTGCTGAGGTTCTGTTCTCCTGCTGGAAGACCCTAACAGCCGATGCTCAGCATACCGCATATTAACGTAATGTTCCTTAACCCCTCGATTTTACCGCAACAGCTAATGTCAGTAAATGTGCAGGGTGAAGTTGCCATTTTGTTTCGTTTACCACCACACATGCCAAGAAGCATCTGATAGTTTTGGTGATTGTAGAGGTTTTCTTTTTTTTCCCCTCAGCATCCTGTTGGGTTTCTTTGTTTGGTTTCTTTGAACTTTCTGTGTAAGATGCATCTGCATTCAGTTGGACATCTCTGCCTGACCTCTCCGGTGTCTTTCTGCCGCACATTTTGTTTTCTATTCAGCATTAGAATGCCTGTTTTGTTCTCTCTTTCTTTCTGCAGCCAGATTAGTGTTTTAAAAATAAAAAAAACAAAAACAAGAAAAATGAAAACCCGAGAAAAAAGAATGATTTTTCCTGGGAAAGGTCTAGCAAACCAAATTGTCTGTCCTCATGGATGAATGCATTTAATAGCTTTTAAATATGTTTAATTGATGTTCATTGATATTTTTATGGTGTTAAGATATATTTTGCACCTACACTCTTGCAGTAGCTGTGCTCTTTGAGAATCATTTTCACTGTATAGTGATAGACAGTATTTACATTATAGGTTCTGCAGGTCAGTTTTCTGAAGTCCTTTGCTAATGCAAATAATAAAATGTAACTAATCACGTAATTGTTTTAAGAGCTAAAGGAATAAGCTTTTAAAACAATAACTACATACCCATATCATTTGATCATAATGCTAGTGGTTTTGTGTCCAGTAAAACTGTTTAGTATTTTGCCACAAATACATCTGTCAACATGGACTACAAACTAATTATTGCAATTTCATCATTGAGAAAATAAAATAAAAATAAAAGTGCAGATGGAATGAAAAAGCATGAAAAAAGCAAGCAGCACAGTTTGTGTAACATAAAGGTGAGCAAACGGCAACAACTTCACTTTTCTTGTGATCTGTCCCTTTTAAGGTGCTGGATGTAAGTTTTTTGCTTTACTAAAGCATAAAAATGGCACAATATGCTTGTGGATATGTAGGAAACATGCTAAATTCACCTACTTCTTTGAAACGTGCGTTTCGTGTCGGAATGTCTGTTTGAGTTGGTCTGTGCGGTACCGCACTCAATAGTATTTCAACATCACAGGTTTCAAGTTGTCGGAAAACACAGCATATTACAGTAGCCATGGAAACCACGAAACAAAAAGGGTCAGAGATTGCAGATTCTACCCAACCTAAAATCCTCTGCATCCATCTAAAAATTGTGAGCATCTAATCTGAGGATGAGGGGGCGGGGCAAACAACTTGCTCCAATATTTGAATTTGGACTACAGCACCTATTTCAGTCAATCCTACATACCGCACCTTTAATCAAAGGTGTTTAATCAAATCAAATTTTGATGCTTAATATTTCTGTGGGGAAATTGTTTCAGGATTCTTTGATGCAGAAAGTTCAAAATAACTGAGTTTATTTTGAATATAAATCTTTTGGGATATTATAAATGTCTTTACTGTCATGTTTGTTCCATCTTTGCTGAATTTTAGCATTAGTATCAATTATGTAAAATAAAAAATAAAAATAAAAAAAAAACTCACAAATGTCTGCGTTCTGATGCATTCATCTGTATGAACTCTTTTTGGCCCTAAACGGAACCTGTATTTTTTAATAGGACAGATGTGCACACTATGTCACACTTGGGATATTTGTAAAGCGCTGCTTGTGAACTCAGCACCATGTAGTATAAAGCTACAGCTCTTTCTAATGACTCCAATGACCCTTAGACCTTTATAGACTTTTACTTTTCTCATTAATTTTACGATTAGCTCATATCAAAATGTCTCCTTTCCAATGAAAAGGTTGAATTTGTTCTGACATGGCCCTTTATTGTAAGAAGAATGGCCGAGCTTTTATTCATCTTAACGCCCAATAATATTTAATCTTGACCTTGGGCAGTGGAAATTAGCTCTGCCGTCGTGGTGAGCCACATTTGATGATAAGAACATTTTCTTGTGTAATAACAGACGTTATCGTCAAAATGTAAATCAACCAATAAAGTTTTCAGTGTCACTCAGTGTCTGCAGTACAGTCAGTGCTGTTGGCACCAGCGTCAGTGTACCTATTCATGCATAGCTAAACTAATGAAGGATTAAACCTACTTTGGCTCAGAACGCCTAATTCTGCCAGATGAGCTGTTTAATGTGGGCTGCTTTGAGGGCAAACAAGCCCCCTGGTCCGGCCCCTTGAATTTGCATAATTCCTTGGACATCTTAGTCCTAGTTATTGGTGTGCTCTGTTTATACATCAGTAGATTAGAGGTCATTTACATGTATATTTATGAAATGATAAGATAATGCATTATGACAGTCTTGGCAGTATTAGTGTGTTGAATGTAAACACACATACAGCCAAAGCTGATTAGAGTGACAAAAGGGAAACTGGTCAACACTGATGAAAAAAGGGAAAAGCATGTGCAAAGCTTTTCATTTGGCAGGCGTGAGAAACAACTGATCATTTTCCTTTTCGTATTTGTTTTAAAATGCAGCCTGAAATGCTTCACAAAAGCTTCAAAAACATTATCATATTGACCTTGAATACAAAACAAATTAATTTAAAACTATACAAATACCCTCCACTACAAATATCTAAACATTATTAGAGTGTAGATAGAATATCTATATCAAAATATCTAACATTATATCTGAACCTCCTGGAGTCAGCTGTCACACCAGCGTGATTTTTTTACTTATCAGAGACTCAAATAACTGTGATTTTTCTCATTCAGACAAGTGTTATACATCATTATAATCTGTTACGTTTCTACTTTTATTTGTGTACAGTCAAAATAAAAAATAAAAATGTTGTGCTTTTTGCTAAGTAAAGAAAACGAACATGATGCATGATCTGGAGCAAAATTACTGCAGCAGAAAGATATTAAGGGCCCTATTTTAACGATCTGAAACGCAAGTGTCAAAGCGCGAAGTGCAAGTAACTTTGTGGGCGGGTCTCGGCGCTGTTGCTATTTTCCCGGCGGGATAAATGGCTCTTGCGCCCGGCGCAAATCTAAAATGGGTTGGTCTGAAGTACCTTCATTATTCATAGGTGTGGTTTGGGCGTAACGTGAATAAACCAATCAGAGCGTCATCCAACATTCCCTTTAAAAGCAGGTGTGCAAGTGCCATTATGGGTTGCTATTATTATGGCGTATTTACCAGGCGCACGCCAGGAGCGGTTCACAGCCGAGGAGACTGATGTTCTTCTAAGAGCAGTGACAGAGAAGTTGTGTTGTATGGGGATGGGAGAAACCCACCCAATATAGCGTCGGTTAAACAGGCGTCGGTTAAACAGTTTGTTCAGTTTTTCAGTCGATTTTTTTTCTGGTTCTTGACGGACAAACCAATTTGTCAGATGTCCTTATATACATATATGTCTTGCCACTATTGGGCAAACAGGTCTGATCCTTAATCACTACAATTAGCCTGAATAATTTGTAAGCTAGTTTTATTCCTATTTTTTCACATCTTCGTCCCACACCACAATGATTTCCGTCATCTCATGTGTTAATATTTTTTTTAGTGTAACAATTTATGATTTGCAAAAATAACTGTTGCATCTGTGTAGATTACATGAGCAAAGTGTATGTGCGTTGTGCACGCTATAGACATTATGTTCAAGCTTGCGCCCTTAAAATAGCATAATGAACAACGCGCAACGCGCCACTGACTTTAGACTAGGTTTTTTCGGGTCAGTGGCGCAATTGTTTAATGGAACAGCAAAATAGCACCAGGGATTGTTTGCGCCGGAACACGCCTCCTTTTTTGCGCTGAACCGCCCAGGGAGCGCAAGTTCATTCACTAGTTTAGCGATGTGCTTCTGTGGAGGGAAAAGCGCGCTTTGCGCGGGTGCAAAATTGGAATGACACATGCGTCGGTGTACAAAGTCAATTGCGCTGGGTGCAAGATAGGGCCCTAAGTCTTATTTACTTAAAATAAAGTGATTAAAGTTTGTTTATTTGTCTTGCCCCACTGACTGTTTTTCTTTTCTTGTTTTAAGCACAAACTTCCTTATTTTTGATGCCCCCCCACATCTTAAAGGGATAGTTCACCCAAAAATTAAAAAAATAAATGATCCAATGATTTGCTCAAGCCATCCTATGTGTATATGATATTCTTCTTTCAGTTATATTAAAACATGTCCTGACTCATCCAAGCATTATAATGGCAGCCCAAAATTTGAAGCCCAAAATTGTATTTGTCTGAAAGAAGAATGTCATATGGATGGCTTGAGGGTGAGTAAATAATGGGTTAATTTTACTTTTTTGGGTCCATATCCCTTTGTCATTTTGCTTTTCAAGTAAATGTATATTGATTCTTTTTTATAGATATTTTTCAATAGAAAACAAGATAAAAATAATAAGCAAGAAGACCCTTTTTTGTTTTTTTGCAGTGTAGCGTTTAATTTAATTTAGCGTAGTAGGCATAAGTTGGCATCTGTGCTGTTTTTAGAAAATATTCTCATGAAACCCAACTAACTGAAATGCATCACTTTGACATTGGATGATTTCATGGTAGCTAAATGTGGGTTAATTGCTGATGATTTCAACGTGGGGCTCTCACTGTTCTCCTAGATAATTTTACCCCCTAGAGCTGCAGACGCGGAGGCTAAAGTGGGTCTCCTTACGCTATCCGCTGAGGGGCCAGCGGTTGTCAGAGAGCTCCACACAAAGGCTCTCAAGGGAGGAAGTGACTGCCCCTCCCATCCATCTCTCCCTCTCTCCTCTCTCACATCCACTTTCTGAACCGCCATAATGAGTAGTTAAATGTAGCCTAGGATGCTGAGAATCACTTAGGAGGATTCCCTTAATGCATGTCTCCAGACAGCCCACAATTAAAATTTAAAAATGAATTTAAGCTCCTGCATAATTTACGCAGACCCCAAACTGCTAATGGGGTCGACAGCTGACAAAGAGGGGTGGGTTCGGCTGTTCGACATTTTTTGTCTTTGTGTACGCGCCTCTGCCCAAGCTAGGGCTGGAAGACACTGGCACTCTAACTCAGCAGGGGGAGGATCAGGTGCAGTTTGGGATTTGCTCAGGAGGGGTTGTTTGTTTATTTTCTGGTAGTTGATTGTCTGTGAGACTTTTGTTTTCTCTGCTTCAAGTTACCTGAAGTCGTGCATGTAATTCGTAGCAACTATGCTCAAAATGGCATCTGCATAATTGTAATGTTAACATTTTTAATCACGGATGAGCACGGTAACTCAGCCAAGCTGTGCAGTAAATTACAGTACATGCAGTTGAGTCCTAGGCTTTATGCATGTAGGTCACTGTCCTTTTGAATAGCTAATTAAAATTATCACATGCAAATTTACTCTTCTGTTCCATTATGTCTAGAGCTGTGTAGGTGTTGTACTTGTGTAGTTGTAGCATGCATTTGTGTGTGTATGCTAATGGAAAAAGCTAATACATATTACAAAGATCTCTGAAATACTAGATTCTGATTGGTCAGGTTCAGAATTCTGATGTTTTTTTGTTTTGTTTTTCTGTTGCTGCCAACCCAAGCTCATTGGAAAAATTGCCCTCTACCTATATTTTTGTAAATCCCCAAAATGTCCCTATACAAATCAATTTCCAGCTGAACTGAACACTAATTGCAGTAAAACACCAAACAATTGTATTCCTTTTCAAAAAATGATGCTTATGGAGGCAGATATTTGATAAATAAACGATTCCATGCACACAATGTTTTGATGTCAAAACACTTTTAATACATGTTGATGTTTGAATCACATAGCCCAATCTCTATGTATGTTGTTGTTGTTTTTCTGATGTAGTAAACTTGTTTGGTAACTCAACTGGTACTTGCAATGTAGAGCAAGTCCCATGAAACACAAGTCAAGACAAAAGAGCTCTAAGACAATCCAATCTTGAGCATGCGTAAAAAATGCATTTTCATAATGTTTGCTTTTAACACTGTTGTTTAACACTTTACCAGCAAAGTTGCCAGCCACCGCCAGGTTTTTTTATTTTATTTTTTTTAATCATTTTCACTTTTTCATTGACCATTTTATTACTTTTTTTTAATCAACACTTGAATATGGGTAAGTCTGATAAAAAAGCAAAATTTATAACAAAAAGCTGAGAAAATCACATTTTAAGAAAGACTACATCCAGATTAGATTCAGAGGGATGATCAAACACAGATGGAGTAGATCGAGTCCATCAACACCCCTAATGCTTACACAGTCCTGTAGCTCATCCTCCATTCAGTTACATTAGATCATTTTGATTTATATGATGTTTAATGTTGATGATCATTTTATTTTACATATGCATCTGCTTACATACATTCAATTGTTTTACTGTGTATTCCTCGTCTGTTTTGATCAGGATATTCAGAAATCATTTAGAAGATGCAGAGTAGCACCCCTTAGCAACTAACAGTGAAAACACGGAAACACAGAAAATTCCATTTTTCGCTGGGAACCATTTTCTCTCAAATAACGGAAAATTCTGTGTTTGGTGGGGAAAGAGTTAAAGGGATAGTTCATGGAAAAAATTTAAATGATCCCATAATTTGCTCCCCCTCAAGCGAACCTAGGTGTGTATGACATTCTTCTTTCAGAGTTATATTAAAAATGTCCCTGCTAATCCAAGCATTATAATGGCAATGAATGACAGCCCAAAATGTGAAGCCCAAAAAGTGCATCCAATCAATTCTGAAAGTAATCCGCACGGCTCTGGGGGTTAATAAAGGCCTTCTAAAGCAAATAGATCGTTTTGTAAGAATAATATCCACATTTAACACGTTATAAAGTAAAATATCTAACTTTCGAACAGATCGCCTTCCATATTCAACTTGAGCCGAAAGTGTAGCATCTCTCCCAGTTCCAAACTCTTATACTACATCCAACATCATCGCGTGGATTACTTTTATAATGGATGGATGTACTTTTTTGGCCTTCAAATTTTGGGCTGCCATTCACTGCCATTATAATGCATGGAATATTATAACTGATTGTATTCATCTGAAAGAAGAATGTCATACAGATAGGAGGGTTTAAGGGCATTTTATCATGAAAACAACATAAATGTTATGTAATGTGGCATGACCGATTGCTGTAGCGCCTCAGTTCAAGCGGCAGCATGATTATATATATATATATATATATATATATATATATATATATATATATATATATATATATATATTAGGGGTGTAACGGTTCACAAAATTCACGGTTCGGTTCGATACGATACACTGGTGTCACGGTTCGGTTCGGTACGGTTCGGTATGTTTTAGATACAACAAAAAGAAAAAATTGGCAGAAATTACCTTTTTTAATAATTTTTTATTAAAACTAACAAAGTATGATTTTTTTTTTTTTTGTATGATTTTACCCATCTTCTATGTAGTTACAGGAATAAGACATTAGCTCTTTACATTAGCATGTGCGGTGCGTGTTGCGTTGCGTTGCGTGTGCGTTGCAGGAGCCCCACACCCTGTAGTGCTTTACATATGCTGCGTTTGCAGTCCGCAACTGATCCGCTGTTGCATACCACAAACAAACACAGCATTTATTCATTATTTTTTATTTAAAATCCAAAAGTTTTTACTGAACATGCCTCGTCAGAATTCCAATTCTCTTTGTTTACTCTTTAATAGAAGTCAGGTTACGTAGCCTACTACATTTAAACAACATTTTATTAAATTCATTTATTCATATTTATATACTTTAGATTTAGCTCACACAAGTGGCAAAACATTTAAACATAGTTTATAGCCTTAAATCACAAACATTTTAAATTAGAAACTTACAATAGTCTATTCAAAAACAGCCGACTCTCGTCTTTTCTTTCGTTTTTACACCCTTTTAAAAGAAATCCTGCAGGTCAAAAAGAACTTTGCTTTTCACCTCCAAGAAAGTATACGAGTGCTCTCCATTATGGCACTTTTTTTTAACCTAAATGCCAGGTAAGGTGTCGTTTTGTTGCTTTACTTGAGAAAAAAAAAAGCCACGTGTTGACTTTGAAACAAGAGTATATTTTAAATGATATGCATCTGTGATGAAATTACTAGATTTTCGCGTCAGTACATGTTTATTTTAATGCGAACAATGTTCTATCACTTTAATGCACCAACGCAGCGCAGCAAAAAATAGACTCGGTACGCAAACGATCCGTGCACTGCTGCAGACGCAACGCTCCTGGAACAGACTGACGGACAGCACCCGCGTGCAGTTTGAAAGCTGTGATCCGTTAACATGGGTACGGAAAAAATACGCACCGCACACGCACTGCAGACGGAGTATGTGTGAAACGGGCGTTAGGTGTCATATCCACGGCTATAAATGGACCACTCGCCGCGGTGATGTCTTTTGCCATTTGAATAAGTTGGAAATGTCTGTCTAAATGCTGCGGGGATAGTTTGTGGGATAGTTTGAGGCTGTTTCTCCTTTTTATCGTCTTGTTGTCGGCGTAAAGACAACAAGATCGTCTTGTTGTCGGCTTTGATTGACATGACATGAATTATTCCCGCTGCTGTACCATCAGCAAATGCGACATACCGTTGTTTTTTAATCCATCTCTCTTGCCAACACCATCATAGCTTACCAAGAATCCAAAGTTCACCCAAACACCAGACCTGTTGGTTATTGGAGGATCTTCTATTTCTGGTTTGTTAAACGCAATAGCCATTTTGCCACGAGCATTCAGCGCGTAGCCTACTGAGTAAGCGAGCACCTGACTGAGCAGCCTAAAACATATTTGGTGTTTTTTTTTCTTTCACTTCGGCGGTGTCAGGGGCATTACCTGTTATGTCGTTTTGGTTATTGGGCTACCTTGTTGAACGCATATTATTATATTTCACACACTTTTTTTATTTTCCAAATCTAATTAATTAGTCCAAGAACCGTTCGGTACATAATGCGTACCGCGTACCGAACCGAAAGCCTCGTACCGAACGGTTCAATACGAATACGCGTATCGTTACACCCCTAATATATATATATATATATATATATATATATATATATATATATATATATATATATATATATAATAAGAGACCACTTAATCAATGTTAAGCATATCAAGGTTCTCCAGACCTCTTTTTTTCCAGACATTAGGGCTGTCAATAGATTACTATTTTTAATCAGAGTTAATCACACCTTTCTTGTCCAATTAACTCTTGTTGTGAAATTAAGCCATATGCCATTTATCTCATTAAACACAGTAATTTTGTCATAATTTGCTATATCCAAAATAAACAATCAAATTGAACGGTGATTTTTTTTTTTCTGCAAGCTTTCAAGGATCATTGGAGACACCAAAATTACACCAAATATAAAGAGTCCATGTAAATCTATTTGTTTTATTATTCCATTTATATACATTTAAGCACCCATGAAAAAATAAAAAAAAACATTACATAAAAAACATTACAGTCTATAAAGCAAAGCACACTGGAACGAATAATTCACTAAACCGCAATGTGAGTCTCTATTCTCTCTGATATGTCTGATGATCTAAAACTGGTGTGCTGTGCTGAAACCGGTGTGCTGAAACTGGTGTGCTGAAACTGGTGTGCTGAAACTGGTGTTCTGAAAGTGGTGTTCTGAAAGTGGTGTTCTGAAAGTGGTGTTCTGAAAGTGGTGTTCTGAAAGTGGTGTGCTGAAACTGGTGTTCTGAAAGTGGTGTTCTGAAAGTGGTGTGCTGAAAGTGGTGTTCTGAAAGTGGTGTTCTGAAAGTGGTGTTCTGAAAGTGGTGTTCTGAAAGTGGTGTGCTGAAAGTGGTGTGCTGAAAGTAGTGTTCTGAAACTGATGTTCTGAAACTGGTGTTCTGAAAGTGGTGTTCTGAAACTGGTGTTCTGAAACTGATGTTCTGAAAGTGGTGTTCTGAAACTGAAGTTCTGAAAGTGGTTTTCTGAATCTGATGTGCTGAAACTGGTGTGCTGAAACTGATGTTCTGAAAGTGGTGTTCTGAAAGTGGTGTTCTGAAAGTGGTGTTCTGAAAGTGGTGTGCTGAAAGTGGTGTGGTGTTCTGAAAGCGGTGTGGTGTGCTGAAAGTGGTGTGGTGTTCTGAAAGTGGTGTTCTGAAAGTGGTGTGGTGTTCTGAAAGCGGTGTGGTGTTCTGAAAGCGGTGTGGTGTTCTGAAAGTGGTGTTCTGAAAGTGGTGTGGTGTTCTGAAAGCGGTGTGCTGAAAGTGGTGTGGTGTTCTGAAAGCGGTGTGGTGTGCTGAAAGTGGTGTGGTGTTCTGAAAGTGGTGTTCTGAAAGTGGTGTGGTGTTCTGAAAGCGGTGTGGTGTTCTGAAAGCGGTGTGGTGTGCTGAAACTGATGTTCTGAAAGTGGTGTTCTGAAAGCGGTGTGCTGAAAGCGGTGTGCTGAAACTGATGTTCTGAAAGTGGTGTTCTGAAAGCGGTGTGCTGAAAGCGGTGTGCTGAAACTGATGTTCTGAAAGTGGTGTTCTGAAAGCGGTGTGCTGAAACTGGTGTGCTGAAACTGATGTTCTGAAAGTGGTGTGCTGAAACTGATGTTCTGAAAGTGGTGTGCTGAAAGTTTTGAATTAATTAAATGACTGGATCACTGAAAACTTTCTCAGAGTTGAATGGCTGTAAATGGCTTGATCACAGACAGACAAGCAGAATTAAAGGGTTAGAATGGATATTTAATTCTACCTGGGTTACAGGTGCTGTAGATGCTCAGTGTGATTGTGATAAAATCCCAACTTAATCTAACCGATGCAGCTTCATGTACCTTTCACACGTTTTTTTTTTTTTTTTACAAATTGGAGTAAAAATATAATAATATATCCAATTTACATATATATATATATATATATGCATGCAATTTTTATGTGAGTGGTGATTATTATATCTAAAAATAAATAGCAAGTGAATTGTTGCTCATGTTTTTTATTTTTTATTTTTATTTTTTTTACTCGAGAGAGCATTAACCTTTTAGTGTCCATCACCAGACATTTGATTTCAGAACTGCTGTGATATACATCAACCAATGTAATAAAACATTATCAATAGCATAGTTCATCTAAAACTGAGCACATGAAAGTTTAGCGCTCCTCACCGGACATTTTACTTTGAAAGTATTACACAATGTGCAATGTAATTTTCAGCATAATAGTTTTGCAGAAATGTCTCCACAGGCACCTTTCTCCAGTGTGTTTGCTGTCACATGCCTGTCCTGTCTTGTGTGCACATGGGTGTTTTGTTATTTTGAGCATGTGCTCGTGTCCTCTTGTTATCTGATTAGTGTTTGATTTTTCCCACCTATTCCCTCTTGATTTCTTCCCTTTATAGGTTCCTTGTGTTTGTTAGTCTTGGTCGGATCGTTGTTATGTCTATGTTTCCCCGTTTCCCCGTGATTCCCCTTTTCTGATTATGTGTTTTCCCTCACTGTGGATTTTTGTTTTGCGTTTGTTTCTTTTTGTTATAATTAATACACTGCTCTGTACTTGAGTCCTTGCACCAGTTTTCCTTTGTTCCAACGTGACACTTGAGTTATATTTCTTATCACATAATGCTATTTCAACTCAAATCAATATATGTCTATTTATTTGTTCATTTGTTAGGCATCTAATACATGCGATAATGTATAATCTGCCGGTCATTACTGCAAAATAAACTCAAATTCAGAGTGATTCAAGAACCTTTGTGTGTCTGGGTTCTGATAACCCTGTCTGGGTTTGTTTTGCAATAATGACTTGGTGACTGTACATTATCTCTTGCTCATTCAGTCATAAATATAAGGTCAGATGTGTGACTGCATCTCCTACTGCATATGCATGAAGCAATGTAGGTCAGAGTTTATTGTATAATTTTTGTACAACAAGATAATAAATAGTTAGAAATGTCAAAGGTTTTGTGTTTATGCATTATACACCCCTTGCCTTGGACAAATATGACTTTTAAAAAAAAAAAAACGTTGTCTTCTTTCTGAGGACTTTCTGACACACATGCACACAAATAGTTGTGGTTGCACTTTATTTCAGTAGTTCACTTAAGACATTTTATTGACTATAAAAACTACATGTCATGTACTCTCATTAGAATTTTTGTATACTGTTAGGTTAGGGTTAGTAGAATAAGTTGACATTTACTTGCAAAGTTACTTAGTCAGTAGAATGTTGTGGGGCCATAAAGTGTTAATAGATATTAAACAAAGTCTACTGATACTCTAATGACTGCTAGTTAACACCTAGTTGCTAAGTTATTTATAGTCGGTGAACGTCTAAAGTGGACTTTCGAAATAAAGTGTTACCATAGTTTTCTACTCAGAACCCTCAATTCAGAATAGACATCAGTGGAGTACAACATGCAGATGTAAACAACAACAACAACAACAAAAAACACACAAAACATAAAAAAATAAAAAATAAAAAAAATAATGTTTTTAAATATAAATTATAAACTTATAAACCAAATAAAGACGGACTTACTTGTGTTTAAAGGACTTAAATATTTGTATAAATATGTTTTATAAATCCTAAAATGTATAAATAATATTTGAAATATTAAATACTTATGAAACAAAGGTCTTCTGTAAAAGTTTACCTATACATGCAATTCACTGCAGTTTCCAGCTGAAATGAGTGGCAGTAAAATAATAATAATACAAATAAAAAATATTCTTTTTACACCAGTTTTGATTACAGAGGTAGCCTGGATGCCAGGCGAACTTAGCCCCGGTCTGGACTTGATCCTTTGTGCAGCAGCTATGCTGGAACCAGAGCTGTTCAGACCAATGAAATCATCAGGGCGGGCTTTATACGATGATGAACAGATGATTAACAGTAATGTAATCATACATGTCACCAAAGAGTGCTTGGGTTGAATTTGTTCTAATCCTAAACGGAGAACTTGTTCGTATATGCATTCACCTTCACTTTTTGTCTAAAAAAAATAAAAAAAATAAAAAAAAATGAATCACTTACTCCGTTGCTCTGATGGGTTGTAAGTCTATCCAGTTGAGTGCAGATGAATTTTCTTTTGTGGTTTGGTTAATCACAGCTCAATGGAGCAGTATCAGACTCATATTCTGTCTATAATCTGAGTATATTGGATTATGGATTAACTCTTTCCCATATATTTGTTTGTTTTTTGTAATTTCCACAAAAAAATGTCATGGCTCCCAGAATATTCTGTTGTTTCATTCTAGCTTCATGCATTCTTTTTTATCAACACTTCAATTTAGAAACATTTTATATATTTTTTGTTTTCATTTTTTAGCTAAAGCTGAGAAAATCTACATCCAGATCAGATTCAAAACGATGATCAAAACACAGATGGAGAATCAAGTCCATCAACACCCCACACCCCCTAAAGGTGTAGCTCATCATTGGTCAACATGTCATTCATTAACATTAGACAGTTTTGATTTATATGCTGTTAATGTAGAGGATCACTTTATTTACATATGCATATGATTACATATGATATTGCTTGTTTCTGCAACTTCTTTTCATGTGTTTTAATCAGGTGATTCAGGTCTTTCAGAAGATGTGTAATAGTGCCCTCTACCGTATAACAGTGGAAACAAAGAAAATTCTGGGTTTGGCGGGAAAAAAATCAATATGCCAGCAGAAGCGGGACAAACATGAATGTTGCTGGTGGGAGAAGTTAATATAGTCTCTGTTTTTGTGGGAGCGAGACTTAAAAATCTGAGGTCATAAATTCTCTGAGGTGGCCATCAACAATACTAGGCTGTCATATGTCTACTCCAATTAGTTTAAAAAATATATATAAACATTTAAATGGTGGCTGTCATAAAAACCTTACTGATTTATTCATACATGCATTAAATATTGAATAACATAAAACAATAGAATACAGACTATGTAATCTGGTGCATATATTTATCAAAATGCTCCGCTCTAGATTCTAGCTGACTAACAAGTTTATGGTCACTGAATATGGTTTTTCTAATGTTGCTCAAATGGTAAGAGATAGTGTGCCAAGAAAATATCCATCACACCACCAGTACCTGTTCAGACCAAAACGCTTTGATGTGAAAGATGGGATGACGTCAGTAAGATAGCTTGTAAACATATTGTCACGTAATGTCACATTTACCTCAGAAAAGCAATATTCAGTGACCATAAACTAGTGGACTCCCATAGTTTATAGTATTAGAGTTTTCCTTAAGAAAATGTGTCATGTATTGCACCTGATATATATCTAAAATAATCTATATTGATTAAAATCAAATTGCAAGCTTGTGAATCAGAATCAAATTGAATTGTGAAGTTATATTGCATTGCTTCTTGCATGTTTCACAGCACTATAAATTGTGCTCCATCTTTTAACACACTTTCAGCTCATTCATTCACTTGAGCAGAGCTGCGCCAGAGCAATCTCACGCCACAGTGCCAAAACGTCATTTGTTTTTTCGTACTAAAATGAACTTCATTTGAAGTCTTTGTTTTTATATATTATAGTAATAAAGAAATAAAGCACACCGATTATTGCGATTGTATTATTCAACAAATGAAAACAGGATGACTAATTGATTCTTGGGATTTAAGAATCGATATTGGTTCGTAAAAATGAGAATGGATTAATATATATATATATATATTAGATTAGGGCTGGGCGATAAATCGATTTTATGAATTAATTCGAGTTTTTAGTTTACGACGATTTTTGTGAATGAAAATCGGTTCTCTCTTTAAAATCCGCCGACGCTCCCCTCTGGGCTCCCGTAATGGCTCAGCACTCCCCGCGCGCGTTTGTCACAGAGGTACACACAAGCAACAAGGTTAGTGTCTAACAACACAGTGTCATTCGTAATTGGTTCAGTTTTTCACAGAACAGTTAACAATACCCGCTGCAAAGTGTGTTTGAAGTCTGAACGGAACCGCGCTAGGTGCTACTCATTTAAAGCTGCGCTGACACGAACGCAGCGCGAGCGCACACACGGGCCAATCTCGTGACAGACACGATACACAGCGCTGGTGATCCAGTGAGAGACCGTTTAAATCAACACACCATCGCTACTGTGATCTAGTGGAAGCGGTCGCCGCACAATTCTGTTATAAACCACAGATATCAGATCAAACAGAGCTGAGCGAAGGTCAGGGGTTTCAGTCACAAATCACCAACATTCACCATGATTTACTGTAGTAAAACCACATGGATTTAATGTTGTTGTTGTCATTATCTCAGGATTCGTACAACCTTTTGAGATCGAAATTCAAGCACTTTCCAATGGTTTTCAAGAGCTTCACACTTATTTCCAGCACTTCAAAGCTCTAAATATTGTAAAGATTGTAATGTTATTTTTAATGTGATGGTTTGTAAAACTAAAAGTTTAAAGGGGGTCTTGTGAAAGAAATAGTGGAATGTTTTTTTTTGTTTATTTTTTTAAAATGTGTAATCCATTTTGTAGCATTTTTATTTTAAAAAAGATATGAAATGCCCACCACTATAACCAGCAGAAGAGCACTTATTGATTTATTAGCGATTTCCACTCCCTAATGTATGGAGAAAAGTACGAAGTCACAGTCTCAGGAAAAACTAAACTTTTCTTCAAATTGTGACTAAATTACAGTAAAGTAAAGAGCTCCTTTAATAATCACTGAAGCTGTCGATCAGTTCAGTGTGAGACTATTGAAAAACAATGCTAATCTATATTTAATAAGAGCATAACATTAAAATTTTCCCTATACTTTTTTTGCACATTACTGTTGTTAATAAAAGTTAATTTTATCTGCATATCAATTCATAAACCTTTGATATGTATACTGTATATTGCAAAAGATAAATAAATGGTGCCCATTTATACTGTGGAATAGTCGGGGGTTATTCACATGCTGAAAGTTTTGCACCCCAGGTAGGCACTTCTACCAAGCCGCAAATATTTAATTTTACCTAAACAAAATAAAGTTAAAACTTGTTTTGAACAATTTCTTTGTCATCTGCAGATTGATTTTAAGTAGGAGGGGGAAAAAATCGTTTTAAATCGTAAATCGAATTTTTAGTGAAAAAATCGGGGATTTTTTTTGGGGGCCATATCGCCCAGCCCTAATATAGATAATTTTTTTAACCAGCCCTTATAGTTTTGCAGACATGTATCTGCAAACATAGTAATGACTGATATTGACTTTCTTTGGAGTAGTCTTCATGTCAGGAGCATGCTTACTGTATGATGCCTTAAAATTCTTTCTAGGTGGGCAGCTCACTAGGAACAGAGCTAAACTCCTAATCTTAATGCCATCCATTGGCACTTCACTACACAGTGATCGGTTAGCTTCCGGGGGTTTTCAGGAACACAGTGAGCCAAAACCGCCGCTGTCTCAGTAGTACAGCTGCTGCCAGCTCTCTTTGTACCATTACTCACTGTCCCCTCTTGATGATCATTGCTTGAATGGTAATGCAGTGTCGTAGCACCATATTCTGGCTGATTTAACAAATAAGAGCTTGTGAAGGTTTTTGTGCCATGGGTATGTGGGAGATCCACAAATTGAATTTTCATCTCTCTTATTAGCCAGTAGTCCTCCACTTGAGATGAGGAGGAGAAAGTAAAGAATGACGAAGAAGAGAAACAAATGACTCGCACAGAATTTAACATTGGTCGTGATAGCTTGAGAGGACTGATGGTGGTTCTTCTGTTAGTTATTTAATCCATTACAGCTTTAGGAGATGGTTCTCCCTCTCTGCAATCTCTGAACGGTGTGGTCTGACTGGGGAGAGAATGAGCAGGAGAAAAAAGGCACAAAGAGACTGAATGAGTTCTATTTAGAAGTCCATTATATCCTCTCTGTCACATCACTTATTTTCCCGGGCCGGTGCACTTTAACCCCCTCTTTCCAGTCTTTTAAATCTACAGTGAGTCCTAACCATGTGCAACATGACACATTCTTTTCTTCTTTTTTTTTGTTCTCACTGAAAGCAAAATGGTCCTACAATGTGAACCACAGACAATCAGAACCAAGTTTACATTTTGAAAGCTTTTTTGTGTTATTTTTTCCTCCTTTATCTCAGCTTAAAGTCACCACCCTAAATGATTCATCCATTCACATTCTTTATTTTAACCTTAGTTATCTTTAATCAAAATTACCTTCCTTCCTACTTGCAACAACATCGTGTTTTTCAGAGCGACGGTGGGACAACCTGTGGTGATTCTGTCTCCTTTGATAGAAATTGAGGCCAAGATGATAAATACAAACCCGATTCCAAAAACAAATTGGGACTATACAAATTGTGAATAAAAACAGAATACAAAGATGTGGAAGTTTGAAATTTCAACATTTATTCAGAATACAACATAGATGTCATGTCAAATGTTTCAACTGAGAAAATGTATAATTTGAAGGGGAAAATAAGTGGATTTTAAATTTCATGGCATCAACACATCTCAAAAAAGTTGGGACAAGGCCATGTTTACCACTGTGTGGCATCCCCTCTGCTTTTTATAACAGTCTGCAAACATTTGAGGACAGAGGAGACAATTTGCTCAAGTTTAGGAATAGGAATGTTGTCCCATTCTTGTCTAATAAAGAATTCAAGTTGCTCAACTGTCTTAGGTCTTCTTTGTTGCATCTTCCTCTTTATGATGCACCAAATGTTTTCTATGGGCAAAAGATCTGGACTGCAGGCTGGCCATTTCAGTTCCCGGATCCTTCTTCTACACAGTCATGGTGTTGTAATTGATGCAGTATGGGGTCTGGCATTGTCATGTTGGCAAATGCAAGATTTTCCTTGAAAGAGACGATGTCTGGATGGGAGCATATGTTTTTCTAAAATTTGGACATACCTATCAGCATTGATGGTGCCTTTCCAGATGTGTAAGCTGACCATGCCACATGCACTCATACAACCCCATACCACCAGAGATACAGGCTTCTGAACTGAGTGCTGATAACAACTTGGGTTGTCCTTGTCCTCTTTAATCTGGATGACAGGGCATCACAGTTTTCCAAAAAAAACCTTTAAATTTTGATTTGTCTGACCACAGAACAGTTTTCCACTTTGCCACAGTCCATTTTAGATGAGCCTTGGCCAAAAGAAAACGCCTGCACTTCTGGATCATGTTTAGATATGGCTTCCCTTTTGACCTATAGAGTTTTAGCCGACAACGGGGAATGGCACAGTAGATTGTGTTCGACAATGTCGACAAGAACGACAATGTTTTCTGGAAGTATTCCTGAGCCCATGATGTGATTTCCATCACATTAGCATTCCTGATGTGATGCAGTGCTATAAGGGCCTGATCACGGACATCCACTATGGTTTTCCAGCCTTGACCATTATGCACAGAGATTGTTCCAGATTCTCTGATTCTTTGGATGAGAATATGCACTGTAGATGATGAAAACTTTTTGAAAACTATTTGCATTTTTTCTCTGAGAAACTCCTTTGTGATATTCCTCCTCTATTTTTCGCTGCAGCATTTGGGGAATTGATGATACTCTGCCCATCTTGGCTTCTGAGAAGGCTTCTCCATGTGCCACCAAAAAGAATCAAATGATTAATGAATCAGTGAATCGATCAAAGATTCGGGTCGCCAATGTCGTGATTTCAGCAGCGAACTGCTGAAACTGCTGAAATCACGTGACATTGGCCACTCGAATCTTTGATCGATTCTCTGATTCATTAACCATTTGATTCTTTTTGGAGGCACATGGAGGAGAAGATAATGCTGAATAAAATCGTAATTTTTGATATTTTTGGACCAAAATGTATTTTTGATGCTTCATGAGATTCTAATCAACCAACTGATGTCACATATGGACTACTTTGATGATGTTTTTATTAGCTTTCTGGACATGGACAGTGAAGTGGGCATTGACTGCATTATGCTCTGGGACTAAAATATAAAATATCTTAAACTGTGTTACGATGATGAACGAAGGTCTTACGGGTGTGGAACAACATTAGGGTGAGTCATTAATGACATCAATATCATTTTTGGGTGAACTAACCCTTTAAGTAGCTTTTATGAACGCGCCTTAGGAAATATCATTACTGGTGTGCATCTAGAGACAAACCCATGGCAATGACATATTTATGATATTTCAGCAGTGGTGGAGGAAGTACTGAATCTCAGTACTTAAGTAAAAGCACAAATAACCAGAGCCATATTTACTTAAGTAAAAGCAGAAATACTACAAAGACAATCCTACTTAAGTAAAAGTAAAAAAAAAAAAAAAAAAAAAAACTTGATTATTAATGTACTTTTAGTATTAAAAGTAAAAGTACTTGTATAACAATTTATTCTCTTAATGTCTATATTCTAATAATTAAAAAGAAGAAAACAGTTTGGGCTGTGGCGTTTTAATTAAGTTAGTTTTGGGTTAATGTAGGCTAACTGTGCTTATTATCTGCTGCCCAGTTTACACTCTGACTCACAATATCAGGGCGATCTGCAGAGTTAAATATCAATATTCAGAAGTAACATTTTCCTCAGCTTTGATGTATTTAAATCTTTATGTGGATTAATCTTAAATATAGGATATGCTTCAGCTTTACTTTTATATTCCCAAATTCGATCAATAAATTAAATTAGAATAACGCTATATTGTTAAATTAAATAATTTACACTGACAAATTACAACTACATTAAATAATTTTATGAGATTGTTTAACTATATATATTTTAATACAATAAGAAACGTTGGAAAGAATGTTTAAACATGAAACTAAACTACCAGTAGGTGGCGGCAGGTCTTAATAAGTGAGTCATTGAGTCGGTTCGTTCAAACGGCTGATTCGTTCATGAATGAGGCAGTCGTTTACGAACAGGTCATTGAATCTTTGATTCAACCGATTCATTCAAACGCTGAATCATTCATTAACACACTATTGCTGTGAGACACGTTGTGGTTCTGATGTGGAAATATGATCTGATCTTGGAAATATTTTCACTGCTGTATTAGAACTAAAGCAGTTTATATTGCATCTAAAATGTACGTGACTAATTTTAATTAATTGTTTATGGAACTGTCATGAAATCAGTGTCACATTTTCAGTCGTGATGGTCGCGATGATTTCCATTTCTCCTCGAGAGGCTGCGCGATTGTTAACAGCCCAACCGTCAGTTCATACATTAGCCTATTATTATCCAGTAATTATCCGAACAAACCTTAATCTCGAGCCCTGAAACTGATCAGAAAATGTAACCAAAATGTAACAAAACATTGTAGAAATGTAGTGGAGTAGAAAGTAAAATATTTGCTGCAAAATGTAACAAAGTAAAAGTAAAAAGTATGCACTATTGATTCTACTTAAGTAAAGTACACATTCGTGAAAAATGTACATAAGGAAAATAACGAAGTATTTATAATTTGTTACATTCCACCACTGTATTTCAGTGCAAGTTGCTTTCGGTTAAAACTCCTTCGGTTATATAGATCATGAAAATATGCATATATTAGGAGTATAGTATCTTACTTGTCGGAGACATTGTGTGAGCTGATGCTTGAAGTTCGAAGGGAGGAGATTTAGATGTTTCATACGGTGTGGAAATGAACGGGTCTTTATCATCGCTGAAGTGAGCCACAATACGATCGTAAGTGAACATTACACACGAGCATAGTCAAGCAGCATATATTAATAATAATAATAATAATGTAATGTAATTAGACTAGTTCTCGGCTAATGTCCGTCATGTGTGACTCGTGTGTTTTGAATAATGACGAGCGCTCTTCTCACCATCAATAGTAGACACGCCCCTTACCTGCTGATTGGCTACAAGTTTGTTATTCCACTCGGCCCGAGTCCTTTTTCTAAAACGGTTTTGAAATAAGACTTTCCCCACCTTTAATCCTTGTCTGTGAAACCACGGGATATACATTTTTAAGCTAAGCAATAAATGTCATGCAACAATGATTTAGATTAATAAAGCAATCTGAAGTCAATCATTTTTAACGAGTGGCCATTTGAGGCGTCATGAGTCACAGCAACCGTTGGCAATGCAGCAGATTTGAACATAGTTTAACTTTATGCAAATAAGCAGTGAAGTGTTGGAATGGCCAGTGGGAGTAAAGACAAAGAAAGTCATCTTTTTTGACTATAACATTGGGTGTCATGATAAAATTAATAGCTTGAATGTGATTTTTAAATGGTTCTGAAAGTGTCTGCTGAATGCATAAATGTGCATGTGATTTTCTTTTCTTTCTTTCTTTCTTGTTTTTTTTTTTATTATTATATGAAGTGTCTGCTAGACATTTTGCATTGACCTATAATTACCTATAAGATGGCTTTTGAAGATTTTGTTAATGAAAGTTAATACACTATTAACTGTTATAGATTATTTTAAATATTAATTTTGTTATTAATACGTACAGTTAGCCAGTGTTGAAACTTACTTAGGATGTATTGCTTGGGACCTTGGGACTGGTTGAGACGACTGTAAGGTATGCGATTGTCTGCTGAAAAGGCTTTTAAACATATTAATTAAGATGCGATTTAATTTGCCTGCACTGTAAAAATAGTAAAACTGTGTCAAAGAGGGCAAGCAGACCACACACAGAGAGTGAAGCTCATTAACTTAAATGGAGGTCATAGGGAAATATCCACCTCTTTCTGCACTGTGTTTGCTGAGAGGGGTCATAAATTTCTTGTTATTGTGAATTCAGGCCAGGCGGTACCTCCTCTGGTTCGATCACGCCACATTGACTTCACCTTGGTCCTGATCTTTATCTCACAAGTTAAAAATGACTAGACAAAGAATGTGAGATTTTACACTCTGTCTGTTCCAGTTAAATCTGCTTGACAGGACTAATACGAGATGACTGTGTGCTGGTTGACCTCATGTGCTGGTTGTATGTTATATAGATAACTGTCTTACTTTAAAAAGCTTCAGACAGAGGTTACCTCATTCTGGGTAGAGTAAGCGTTAAAAGCAGACACATGAACATTCAATCTTTATTTGCATGGGAGGAAGACAGTCCTCAAGTGTAAAATATCTTGAAGGCCTTTCCTTGACCTGCCAATCTACTGCCACCTCCCTGTCCACATGGATGGCTCCAGAAGATTAATCACCCAAGGACAGCTTACTGTTGCATGAAGACTTGCATGTGTGCTCGGATCCATAGCACTTTGATGGGCCCCTGGACCTTGGGGGTTAAAGACCATCATGCCGCACTCGTATTCTGGATGTTTAATTCATTTGTACCTGATGGTCATGAGCTTAATTCAATATACTATATCTTAGTAAGATCATGGCCATCAGGTGAAAAAGTATTATATACAGTATGGTGGTGGGAGTAATGGTGTGGGGTTGTTTTTCAGGGGTTGGGCATGGCCCTTAGTTCCAGTAAAATTAACTCTTAATGCTTTGGCATAGCAAGACATTTTGGACAATTTCATGCTCCCAAATTTGTGGGAACAGTTTTGGGATGGCCCCTTCCTGTTCCAACATGACTGCACACCAGTGCACAAAACAAGGTCCATAAAGATGTGGATGAGCGAATTTGGTGTGCAGGAACTTGACTGACCTGCACAGAGTCCTTACCTCAGCCCGATGAATTAGAGCAGAGACTGCAAGCCAGGCCTTCTTGTCCACCATCAGTCCCTGACCTCACAAATGGGCTTCTGGAAGAATGGTCAAAAATTCCCATAATCACACTTCTAAAACTTGTGGAAAGAAGAGTTGAAGCTGTTATAGTTGCAAAAGATGGACCAACTCCATATTAAACCATACGGATTAAGAATGTGATGTCATTAAAGTGCATGTGCATGTAAAGGCAGACGTCCCAAAACTTTTGGCAATATAGTATATATACATTGATTTTTTTTAAAAAAAGTACATTTTAAAATAGCACACTTCTCATTAAAAAAAAAAAAAAAATGTCTTTTATCTCTTTAAAATGTTAATCATTCATTTAATTGCACTGTTCAAAACATCACAAAGGAAGAGATATTTTGTGACTTCTTTTTTTTTAAACTTTCATATTAAGGAAAATATTCAAATTAAAATATATTAAATTACAGATGAATAATATACCAAGGTAGCATCTCCATTCTCTGTGTTAAGTGTCCGAATGTTTAAAAGGGATAGTTCATTCAAAAATTAAAATTCCTTAATCAATTGCTCAAGAGTTCCTTTCTTCTGCATTATAATGGATCTTAAATCGTCTCATTTTAGAAGACCCTGCTGTGATCTCATATGACACCATATGTGAAAGATTAGGTCTCAACATGTGCACCAATAACCAGAGTAAGGACTTAATCACAGTAAGATGTTTACATGACATAAGCAAACCTCTTCACACCCATTTACATGCATTTTTTTAAAATTATTATTATTATGACTATTCACTAGGAATTATTATTATTATTAGGTTATTTTTACTGCCATCATTCCCCAAAGCAATGCACAAACAGATTTGTTTGCCAGTTCTATCCTGCAAACAAATCCGAATGTCAAATGCAAAATGTATTGGTTTACAAATCATGCAATTCATAAAACAAACCAAGGTTATAGCAAAGTATTGTACAAGAAACCATGCAAAAATAAGTCTTAATTTATAGTCAGCCACTGTAATCATTATTTGTGTGAAAAGGAATAAAAAAGGTTGGTAATTTACTACCACTAGTGTCAGCAGGGGTGCAGATAGAATTTTTTAACTGGGGGGGCTGTCAGCAATTGATTTAAGCTCAATTTGTTATTTGCCGTAATTTTAAATATAATTTATTCTAAAGTAAAATTCTCACCAGTGTTCAGTCAGCTTTGTCATATTTAAATCTGCATATTTGTGATGTTTTTACCTTTTATAAAGGGCTTTTTTTTTTCTCTTATCTTATTAAATATAGGCTGTGCTTCAGCTTTCCTTTTATTTTCTTAAATTTGATTAATAATGTTATGGTCCCATTTATTCTTCTTCATTATTTATCATTATTTACTATTATCATTATTCTTTATTAGTAATATTATGAATAATCATTAGATAATATATTTTATATATTATTATCAGTATGTTTATTGATTGTGGTTTGATTTTCTTCTGAGGGTGAACTCCGCCCCTGTACACCTGTCGCTCGTTTGTTAACGAGGTTTGGAGTCGGATATATGAGGGGAGAAAAAGAGGAGATGGGGGAAGACCTGAGTGCGTGCTGTTGTGTGATTCTGGCTGCCTGACCGAACCCCGTCACCCGATGAAACATCGTTGGGGACAGCCTGTGTTCCCATGGGCTTTGTGTATACTCTGACATCGTGGTAGCTGACCAGCTGTGACGTTTGTCTTGTTTTCCTTTAATTATATTTGTTAGTGTTTTGTCTGTTTGTTTATGTTTGAGTGGATATTGTTTCTAAACCATTCAGTACTCGACACGTGAGCGCCGTATGGTCATTAATAAATGATTTTCAATGGCACTTTCTGTTTCGCGTGTCCTTTTGTGTTGCTTACCCCCTTTCACGAGCATTCTTCTCAGTGGGGTTCGTAACATAAATGGGGGCTCGTCCGGGATCGTTTAATTATGAGTAATTGTGTCTCGAGAGTTTAGTTGTAGGTAATTAAATTGATTTGTTTGGTCCGGATTGAAGGATTGTCCTACACATACTCCGGTTATTTAGAGTGAGTCAACAGGACTGTGCTTAGCGCCAGTTCTGGCTACGACTTGCTGTTTATTGTTTTCTTTATTATTTTAGTTTGTTGTGTTTGGAGGTATTCCGGGGGAGAGAGTAATCTCTTAATCGGTACCCTCCGAAGACTAGTTAGGACTGAGTTAGATTTCTGGGTAGGTAGGTAGGTCCGGAGTGTGTGGATTTTCCTTTGTTTCCACTGTTGTTTTTTTTGCTTCCATATGGCAGCTTTTGACTTAAACAAATTTATAGATCACCCTAGTGTTGAGGGGTTAGAGACATGTCAAAAAAATGATTTGGTTCTGATCGCTCAGCACTATGAGGTTTCTGTTTCAAGAACACAGCGTAAAGCGGACATAAAGGCTTGTATTGTTTCTGCTTTGATTGATAGAGGTTTTTTCTCTGCGATGGAGGCTGTTTCTAGGGAAGCAGCTGGTCCAGTGATAAGTGTAGCGGGAAGTCCGGCTGTACGAGTGCCGGTCGGTGTCCAGGTAACTCCAGTGACTGTGGGCGGTGAGGTAGGTCCACCCTTTTCTCTGCCTAAATTTGAACCCATTTCTCTTTCACCTGAAGCATCACCTGACGTTCGTTCAGATTTGCGCTTGAAAGTTCGTTTAGCTCGTCTACAATTAGAGACTCAAGATCGAGCCCAGGCGAGACAGGATGATTTAAAACGTCAGCTTGAAATGTACCGAATTGATGCTGATACAAGAGTGCGTCTGCGGCAGGTAGAATTGCAGGCTGCTCAAGAACTACCTAATCCAACGATTTCTAAAACACCTGTAAATTTGGGTGATAGCTCTGAAGTTGGGGCAGGTCCATCAGATTCGAGTACTGTTTCTGGTGGCCCTGTTTCAGCAGGAAATGCAACCGAGTCTGTAGTACTGCCGGCCGTACATTTTGACGTGGCTAAACATATTGCCCTGGTCCCACCTTTCCGTGAGAAAGAAGTTGAAGCTTATTTTCAAGCATTTGAACGAATTGCGAGTGCTTTAAGGTGGCCAACTGAAGTTTGGGCCTTAATGTTACAGTGTAAATTAATGGGTAAGGCACAAGAAGTGTGCGCTTCTCTTTCATTAGAGGAAGGTGTCCGGTATGAGGCGGTGAAAGCGGCGATTTTGAGGGCGTATGAGCTGGTTCCCGAGCATTATCGACAGCGTTTTCGTACTACGAAGAAATTAGTGTCCCAAACTTATGTCGAGTTTGCTCGTGAAAAAGGAATTTTGTTTGATCGTTGGGTTAAGGCATGTAAGGTGGCGGATTATAATTCTTTGCGGGAGCTTATGTTGATTGAGGAATTCAAGAACTGCATTCCAGAGCGCACTGCTCTGTATTTAAATGAACAGAAAGTTAGTACGGTGCAGCAAGCTGCTGTGTTAGCAGATGAATATGCCTTGATGCATAAACCTTTGTTTTGTAAACGTTCAAATGACGCTGTAGGTGCAGTCCTAAACGAGACTGTTGTTGAGGCGAGAAGTAAATGGGTTCCTACTAGTCCGAAGTCTGGGATAGAGTGCAGATATTGTCGAAAAATGGGACATGTGATGGCTGACTGTCATAGTTTAAAGCGGAAACAAGAGAGACGAGATGAGAGGCGAGATGTTTTGCCAGTTCAACCTCGAGGTTCTGTTTTGGTGAAAACCGTATCGTCCCCTAATTCTATTCTTGATCCTTGTTTTCAGCCTTTCGTGTTTGAGGGATGTGTGTCTTTGAGTGATGGGGTCGAAAGCCGAAGACCAGTACGAATTTTGCGTGACACTGGGGGGTCTCAGTCCTTTATTCTATCAAACACTTTGGATTTTTCTGCGTTTTCTAAATGTGAAACAGGCACGATTGTGCAGGGCATTGAAATGGGGTTTGTAACCGTTCCTCTTCATCGAATATGGGTTACTTCTGAATTAGCGTCTGGATGTTTTGAAGTTGCAGTTCGGCCCTCGTTACCTGTGAAGGGTATTGATTTTATAATGGGAAATGATATTGCCGGTGGTAAGGTCATGCCGTTCGCTAAAGTAACTGAGGTTCCATGTCGAGATATGCAGTCTGATGTACTTGCTGAGACTTTCCCAGATGTATTTTCAGTTAGTGCGGTTATGACCCGAGCACAAGTTAAACGTGACGTTTTGGAGAATACTAACCTCAGTGATTCTGTTTTTTCAGACATTTTTGGGAACAATGTATTTCCAGAGTCTTTTGATGGGGTTAAAGCGACGAGTTCACCCGTTGGTTTGGAGGTGGTTGCTGATGCTGCTATTACACGCGAAGCCTTGATTGAGGAGCAGGGAAAGGATCCGACCTTACAGAAATGCCGTGCTAGTGCTGCGGAGGGGTTCTTGCCGCTGCGTAATTCACATTTCTATTGGAACGACTCCGTGTTAATGCGGGAATGGCGTAATGTGCCGAGTGATGAGCACGGGGATAATTGGAGTGTGGTGCATCAAGTTGTAGTTCCCATGAAATTCCGACAGTCGGTGTTAAGTTTAGCTCACGACCATCCTTGGTCAGGACACCTTGGAATTAACAAGACCTATATCAGAGTGCTTCGTCATTTTTTTTGGCCGGGGTTAAAGAGTGATGTCTCTAAACATTGTAAAACGTGCCATATTTGTCAGGTGGGGGGGAAGCCTAATCAGGTGGTGCCCCCTGCTCCTCTCTGCCCTATACCCGCTGTGGGAGAGCCGTTTGAACGTGTGTTGGTAGATTGTGTGGGTCCTCTTCCCCGCGCTAAGTCTGGTTGTAGATATTTATTGACGATTATGTGCGTGGCTACTCGATTTCCAGAAGCGATTCCTTTAAGGAGTATCACTGCTAAGTCAGTGACAAAAGTGCTTACGAAGTTTTTCACGACTTTTGGGTTACCAAGAGTCGTGCAAACGGACCAGGGGTCAAATTTTTTATCTCGCATTTTTCGTAATGTGTTAAAAGCTTTAGGAGTGTCTCACGTAGTGTCAAGTGCCTACCATCCTGAGTCTCAAGGGGCTTTGGAACGCTGGCATCAGACGCTGAAAGTGAGTCTGCGTAAATACTGCATCGAGACTGGGAGCGAGTGGGAGGAGGGAGTTCCTTTCGTTTTATTTGCGGTGCGTGAGGCACGACAGGATTCGTTGGGATTTAGCCCTTCAGAATTAGTGTTTGGACACGAAGTTCGTGGGCCTTTAAAAATGTTGAAGGAGGAACTTCTCTGCATGAGTCCTTCTGAGAAGGTGAGTGTGATTGATCTTGTTTCTCGTACTCGGGAACGTTTACGAAATGCTTGTACCGCGGCGAAAAGAGCTCTTGCTCATGCACAGACGAAAATGAAGCGCTGTTTTGATCGGAAGGCAGTGGTGAGAGAGTTTCTACCCGGGGAGAAGGTTTTGATATTAATTCCTATTCCGGGGTCTACGTTCACTGCGCGATTTTCAGGTCCCTACGTGATTAAAAGCAAAGTGAATGAGACGAATTATGTAATTCATACTCCTGAACGGAGGCGGAAAACTCGTCTATGTCATGTAAATATGTTAAAGCCGTATTTGTCCCGTGCTGAGGTTCAGGAAGAAATCAGTGATGTTTCTGAGGGAATTGTTTCCTCCGGGGAGTTATCGACCGAGTCAAAGGAGAGCGTGTCGTTGCTTACTGGTACTTTGCCTACGGATGACGGGGATGATGGATTGGAGGTATCCATGGAGGTCTTAGGAGGTGGTTGTTTGAAGAACTCTGAAGTTTTATCCACCCTTCCTTCTCAATTATCGTACTTGTCTGTTGAACAGCAGAAGGACATAACGGAATTGTTGGATAGTTTTGTAGAGTTGTTCAATGATGTCCCCCCGGGTACTTCTGTTATTGCGCATGATATTATTGTTGGTAACGCATTACCCATTAAGCAACATGCATATCGTTGCCCAGTAAGTAAAAGAGAAGAAATGAAATGTGAAGTGACTTATCTGTTACAGAATGGTTTTGCGGTACCGAGTAGTAGCCCTTGGAGCTCACCCTGTGTGTTGGTGCCAAAATCTGACGGGTCGTTCCGTTTCTGCACTGATTTCAGGAAGGTAAATGCGGTCACGATGCCTGATGCCTTTCCGTTGCCGCGTATCGATGATTGCATCGATAACATTGGGACGGCGAGATATATTACAAAGTTAGACCTTCTCAAAGGCTATTGGCAGGTGCCTTTAACTAAGCGTGCTTCCGAGATCTCTGCGTTTGCCACCCCTGATTCTTTTCTTCAATATACGCGTATGGCCTTTGGCCTGCGAAACGCACCTGCAACGTTTCAGCGTTTGATGTCCATGGTTTTGGGCGAAGTTCCTAATTGTAATGTCTATTTAGATGACGTAGTCGTCTATTCGTCCACCTGGGCTGACCATCTATCGAGTTTGTATGATGTGTTTCGCCGTCTTTCTGCTGCATCTCTCACGTTAAACCTGAAAAAATGTGAATTTGCTAAGGCTTCTGTTACCTATTTGGGGAAGCAGGTCGGAAATGGGCAGGTACGACCCCTGGATGGTAAGGTGGTCGCGGTTCTTGAGTATCCGGTTCCGACTACGAGGCGAGAGCTGCGCAGATTCCTTGGAATGGTAGGATACTACCGGTGTTTTTGCAGAAATTTCTCGAGTGTTGTGGCTCCATTGACTAGATTGTGTAGTCCTAAAGTTGCTTTTAGCTGGACTGATGAGTGTCACCAGGCATTTTTGTCTGCTAAGTCTTTGCTTTGCAGTGCCCCTGTTCTTTCGGCTCCAGATGTGTCCGGTACGTTCCAGCTGGAGGTGGACGCCAGCGCCGTCGGAGCGGGAGCTGTTCTCTTACAAGAGGGTGCTGATGGAATAGCTCACCCAGTATCCTACTTTTCTGTTAAATTCAATCGTCATCAGCTAAATTACTCAACTATAGAGAAGGAAACTTTAGCACTTTTACTGGCATTACAACATTTTGATGTTTACGTGGGGGCCAGCAGATTTCCTGTTATGGTTTATACGGACCATAATCCGTTGGTTTTCTTGAGTAAGATGTACAATCACAACCAACGCTTGATGAGATGGGCGTTAATGGTACAACCGTATAATCTAGAGATTCGTCATAAGAAGGGATCTGAGAATATTGTGGCCGATGCTTTGTCACGGGGTTAAACTTTTGGTCAGAACCAGTTTATTGAGACCTGGTTCTGTTTTTAGGTGGGGAAGTGTTATGGTCCCATTTATTCTTCTTCATTATTTATCATTATTTACTATTATCATTATTCTTTATTAGTAATATTATGAATAATCATTAGATAATATATTTTATATATTATTATCAGTATGTTTATTGATTGTGGTTTGATTTTCTTCTGAGGGTGAACTCCGCCCCTGTACACCTGTCGCTCGTTTGTTAACGAGGTTTGGAGTCGGATATATGAGGGGAGAAAAAGAGGAGATGGGGGAAGACCTGAGTGCGTGCTGTTGTGTGATTCTGGCTGCCTGACCGAACCCCGTCACCCGATGAAACATCGTTGGGGACAGCCTGTGTTCCCATGGGCTTTGTGTATACTCTGACATCGTGGTAGCTGACCAGCTGTGACGTTTGTCTTGTTTTCCTTTAATTATATTTGTTAGTGTTTTGTCTGTTTGTTTATGTTTGAGTGGATATTGTTTCTAAACCATTCAGTACTCGACACGTGAGCGCCGTATGGTCATTAATAAATGATTTTCAATGGCACTTTCTGTTTCGCGTGTCCTTTTGTGTTGCTTACCCCCTTTCACGAGCATTCTTCTCAGTGGGGTTCGTAACAATAAATTAAATTAGAATAAGACCCTGTAGGACTGTTTGTTCCTGATCAAATTAAATAATTTACACTGAAAAATTAAAACTGCATTAAATAAATGTTTTGAAATTGTATAAAATATTTTTTGTATTTTCAAATAAGAATTTTGGAAAGAATTAGCCTGACAAGCCAGACCCACATCAAGATGTTTGGTCTGGAAACTCACCATAGACAGGGCTCAATCTGAGGGGCGGGATAAACGGATGTCTTTCAAACTCCTTCTGCATGCGATAGGATAGCGCTACACCAACCAGAGCAACGAATGTGAAGCAGAGTTTGTTGATAGATTAAACAATCGCCGTATCCGGTCGGCAAAACTCAGAACACATCTTCCCTTTTTAAGAATGACTTCAGTGCCGCTCTTTGTTCTTTTCTCAGAGAAAAGCTTAACTCCAAGTCTTCCAGAGTCGCGGTCAAAGCTGATTCAAAAGACCGCCGTTCGCCAGTTTCTGTGTTTACTAGAAGCACGCAAACGCAACTCGGCCATCGTCATTATGGCCCCGCCCACTGACTCTATACACGATGTGATTGGCCCGGCAAGAGTTAGGGGAATACAGCTCAGAAGGGTATTGAGAGTTGCTAGACGACACTCGCAGGCAGATTAGATTTGCTGCCACTAGGGTGCGTCTAGATTTCTAGGCTAGGAAATAATGTTTAAACATGAAACGTAACCGCCAGTAGGTGGCGGTAGGTGACCGTCTTAGTATATGAGTCATTGAGTCGATTCGTTGAAACGGCTGATTCACTCAAGAATGAGTCAGTCATTTACGAACAAGGTCACTGAATCTTTGATTCAACCGATTCATTTAAAAAGCTTAATCATTAATTAACATGCTGTTGCTGCGAGATGCATTTTAGTTCTGCTGTGATATTTGGAACTTTTTCACTGCTGAAATAGAGCAAAAACAGTCGATATTGCATCTAAAATGTAAGTGACTAATGTTAATAAATTGTTTATGGATTGTCATATGAAATCAGTGTCATTTTCAGTCATGATGTTATTCAGGAAACAGCACTCTTGGTGGTGTGACGTGACTGTATCATGTTATTTATAAATATAAAAGAATAAAAACTCCACATTTCATGTTATATGTTATATGTTAATGGAGTTTCTCTGCAAGTGCACACGCACACACACGAGAGAGAGAGAGAGAGAGAGAGAGAGAGAGAGAGAGAGAGAGAGAGAGAGAGAAAACGTCGTTGGCATCACGTGTTTATTGACAACAGAACAAAGTAATGACCGGTAGATTATTATTGTTTGTCACCGTGCCTCTGGATAGTGGGGATTGTAGGGATAATGAGGGCGGGGGACGGATCGGGACACTATGAATCTGGTGGGGTCATGTCCCCCCCTGTCCCTAGTGCCATCTGCGCGCCTGACTAGTGTTCATTTCTGCTGGAAACTGCAGTTGATTTTATGTATTGGTATGTTTTACAAAAATGTCAACATTGGCACATTTTTCCAATGAGCAGTGTGGACATCTTTACAATTGCTCTATTTTTTGTTTCACGAAAGAAGAACAATTTGAAAGGAAAAAAGGGTGGTGAATGATGTCAAATCTTCAGTTTAATTGATCTTTTCATTTACTAGTTGTACAGTCACAACTCATTAACTACCGACAAAATAAACATTAAGATGAAATATATTTCTCTCAGTCACCGAGCCAAAAAAAACGGATTTCTGCACCATGTGTCATCTGTTAATTGAGCAGGTGTTAGGCAGTTAACATCCCCAAGTCCCCTCAATTGACCTCCAAGACTGATCTTGTCACTTCGTCTTCCTCAAAAATCACACCAGTGATAAGTGCTGCTCTATTAGCTCAGAATAAAACATGGAGCGAGAGGGTCAATTAAACAGCCCTGTTGTACAAGAACCTATTGGTCTCACATTGCAGAGACCTCATCAAAATGCCTGTCAGATGCATTAAGAACGGTTTGATCTATGTCAGATAAATTAGGCTCCTTCTTAAGCTTTCTGACAGTAAGCTGATGAGAAAAGTCACATACCCTGTATACATAAAATATAACGAGGCCTGAGTCATAGACTTGCCTTTCAGCTGACACCTCAGAGTGGTGAGCCTGATATATCCACTCTCTTATGGAGACCTTTACCCACAAGGCCAGAGAACAAGATTGTCTGCTGAGGTGTTCCTGTATAGTGTCTTTATAAGTCGCCTCAGAGGGTAAAAATGATAAGTCTTGCCAAGGTTGGGTTGGAAGTATTTTGGACTAGTTTCTTTAAGCGTTGAAACAATGATATAAAACAAAGAGTTAAAATAGAAACTCTTAGCCCAGCGGTCGGAAACCTATGGATGACGAGCCACACCCGGGCTGTGTCTGAAATAGCACCCTATACCCTTAAATAGGTGTCCGAAACCATAGTGGACTTTATCGAGTGCACTCATTCAATCCCACAATGCAACGCAAAAACAACCAACGTACTCTCAATGGCTAGATAATACCCATAATGCCAATAACTTCCAAACCGCTGGTCCAATGTGGCTACAACGTACATTTCCCTTTTTTATTTTTGTTTGACTAAGGTTTATAATGTGTAGTTTCCATGACGGCGTTCAAGATAAATAGTTACTGGAGCTGCCTGTATGCTAAGTTTCAAATGATTATTAAACAGCAAGCACAAATTATGCACAAGTGGAAGTCCAAATTAATTCACTTAGTAAGGAATAATAAATGCCTTTACCACAAAAAAAAATATATATTTTTCAAAAAAATCAATTACAACAGACTTTGACAATAAACTTAACAAAATGAAAAGTTTAGAATAATAATAGATGTCAATTTGTTATATAAACCATACAAATATATAATGAAATGATTAAATACAGTTTAATTTAATCCTAAATATATTCAATCATATACAGTTAAAGAGTAAGTAAAGCTGTGTTATAGATTCAGCTGCGAGGTTTCTCTGAATGACGCAGATATGCACGTATGTACAGCTGGCTAATGAGAGCTCTTTATAAAAGGTGTTTATTGTGAGATCTAGTGAGAATGGCAAACTTGGCATTGTTCAAGGATCCAGGCTAGAGCGCGTCTGCGAACTGCGGCAAGTTTGACGACAGGGTGTGGAAAGCCCTTATGGAGATGGTTTGGGGTGTTTTATGCAAATGACTAACCTTGTGCATGCGGCCGCTCTATTAGAATACTCCAAATTGACTAACATAAGAGCGAGTTTAAGAACAAATCCATGTGTGTACGAACGTTTTTTGAATCAGGCATCTACAGGGAGTGCAGAATTATTAGGCAAATGAGTATTTTGACCACATCATCCTCGTTATGCATGTTGTCTTACTCCAAGCTGTATAGGCTGGAAAGCCTTCTACCAATTAAGCATATTAGATGATGTGCATCTCTGTAATGAGAAGGGGTGTGGTCTAATGACATCAACACCCTATATCAGGTGTGCATAATTATTAGGCAACTTCCTTTCCTCTGGCAAAATGAGTCAAAAGAAGGACTTGACAGGCTCAGAAAAGTCAAAAATAGTGAGATATATAACAGAGGGATGCAGCAGTCTTAAAATAGCCAAGCTTCTGAAGCGTGATCATCAAACAATCAAGCGTTTCATTCAAAATAGTAAACAGGGTCGCAAGAAGCGTGTGGAAAAACCAAGGCGCAAAATAACTGCCCATGAACTGAGAAAAGTCAAGCGTGCAGCTGCCAAGATGCCACTTGCCACCAGTTTGGCCATATTTCAGAGCTGCAACATCACTGGAGTGCCCAAAAGCACAAGGTGTGCAATACTCAGAGACATGGCCAAGGTAAGAAAGGCAGAAAGTCGACCACCACTGAACAAGACACACAAGCTGAAACGTCAAGACTGGGCCAAGAAATATCTCAAGACTGATTTTTCTAAGGTTTTATGGACTGATGAAATGAGTGAGTCTTGATGGGCCAGATGGATGGGCCCGTGGCTGGATTGGTAAGGGGCAGAGAGCTCCAGTCCGACTCAGACGCCAGCAAGGTGGAGGTGGAGTACTGGTTTGGGCTGGTATCATCAAAGATGAGCTTGTGGGGCCTTTTCGGGTTGAGGATGGAGTCAAGCTCAACTCCCAGTCCTACTGCCAGTTTCTGGAAGACACCTTCTTCAAGCAGTGGTACACGAAGAAGTCTGCATCCTTCAAGAAAAACATGATTTTCATGCAGGACAATGCTCCATCACACGCGTCCAAGTACTCCACAGCGTGGCTGGCAAGAAAGGGTATAAAAGAAGAAAATCTAATGATATGGCCTCCTTGTTCACCTGATCTGAACCCCATTGAGAACCTGTGGTCCATCATCAAATGTGCGATTTACAAGGAGGGAAAACAGTACACCTCTCTGAACAGTGTCTGGGAGGCTGCGGTTGCTGCTGCACGCAATGTTGATGGTGAACAGATCAAAACACTGACAGAATCCATGGATGGCAGGCTTTTGAGTGTCCTTGCAAAGAAAGGTGGCTATATTGGTCACTGATTTGTTTTTGTTTGGTTTTTGAATGTCAGAAATGTATATTTGTGAATGTTGAGATGTTATATTGGTTTCACTGGTAAAAATAAATAATTGAAATGGGTATAAATTAGTTTTTTATTAAGTTGCCTAATAATTATGCACAGTAATAGTCACCTGCACACACAGATATCCCCCTAAAATAGCTAAAACTAAAAACTAAAACTTCCAAAAATATTCAGCTTTGATATTAATGAGTTTTTTGTGTTCAATGAGAACATGGTTGTTGTTCAATAATAAAATTAATCCTCAAAAATACAACTTGCCTAATAATTCTGCACTCCCTGTATACAAATACGAAAGAATACACACAATTATAAGTAAATGAGACCCAATGTGTGTGTTCAATGCTGTTTGCGAGTGTCACGTCAGCAATCATATCTCCTGAACTCAGGTTCAAGCATCTCCATAGCTTGTTTGTAATGGTTGGCTATATGATAGGCTATATAGAAAAGTGACTGGACTAGCTTTTTGTTAAAAGTACCGACTTCAGTACCAAGTCGGTACTGAAATTTAAGAAATGTGATGTTGTGAGCGCTGTTGAGCGGAATCATAAACACCTCTGATTACCCATTCTGCTCATAGGCTCATCAGATATGTCTATTATTGACTACAATGATCAGCACTTCAAAAACATCACAAGCGCTTCCACTGATAGACGCCTGCTTGTGCTTTCAAATGCTTCCATGCGTTGATCATATATGGCTGAATTAAACCAGTTTCCACTTACCATTGTTCAGAATTTACTATAGTTAACTAAGTGGATCACATATTCTGAGTTACTGTAATTGAGTGGAGGCGGGGACTAATTTGCATGTTTATGGAGCCATGTATACTAAATGAAGCAAGGGTGCAGAGTTACATTCATGCTATTTTAAGGCATGTATACATTTTTATCAGAGAAAAAAACAAACATCTAAAGATGTCATGTTGGTGATCAAAGATGAGTTTTAAGCAACACAATTATTGACTACAGGGTGACTTTAATGTTATACAGTTAATCTTTCCTTTCCCTACAATTTTATTATTTAGATTTCCTTATCTTTCTCCCGGTGTTTTCAGCTTTAGACGGCTTAGCTACTTAGATCTCTTTAAAAGGATTAACATGATCGCCTTATCATCTGTTGAATATTTTGAACAGAGTGGGTTACCTAGTGATACCATATGCAACTCTAGCAAACATGCCACAAGACACCCTTCATGCCATTATAGTTTTTTTCTAAGATGGGTTTAATCTTGAAAGAATGGATCGAGTGTAGTCTCTGCATGATATGCTTTTGAAACTGAACAATCCAATCAAATTAAAAGAGAGAAGAAAGGAGAACATACAAGTAAAAGGAGAATGGAATTGATAAATGGGTAGGGATTAGATGCTGCTATGAATTCCTAGATTGAAATTTCACAAGATGTTTATTACTTTTTGGTTATTTTTTATTCAAACTTCTGTATCAACATCAATGTGTCTTAGAACGTGTCTATGTAAAAAAAAAAAAAATTTTTAAAGTGCTTATGTTTTGTCAGTGACCTAGAAATAATTCAGGAGCTAAAATATTTATATGCATATTTTGATGTTATTTTATTTAAATGTTTAATTTTGAGCTGTTGGTGTGAAAAGCATAACAAAGAGCATACAGCCTTTGGTTTAAAATTGTGGTCTTAATTGTTAGTTTTAATCCCTTTGAAGTGTCATTTGTGTCATCCATTGCAAGTAAAAAAAAAATAATAATAATTCTGACATCAGTAAATAGCATGTGAAAAATACAAAGATGTCCTGCTCAAGTGGATAATTTAGATTTGATTACATTTGGCAATATTTATTGGAGGAAAAAATGGTTTGAAATAATTTCAGAAAGGAGAGGTTAGTCTGCTATTTCTGATGCTAATTTTCTATTAGAAGCCTCAGTGAATGGGTTTTTAAAGTAACAATTATGTTTGATACACTGCAAAAATTGTCTGTATGTCTGTCTGTCTGTCTGTCTATCTATCGGTCGGTCGGTCGGTCTGTCTGTCTGTCTGCTTATCCACTCTGAGGGGTCAAATATAGGTGAACCACTTGAGTAGATTAAAATTGCCAAATTAAAGCACACATTTTTTTATGATTTTACCTTGGCCATTGGCCTTGGAGTGCTTAATGTAGTTTCCACCATCCTAAACTGTTCTGGTGAGCATTAAGTCATTCTTGTAATTGATATGCAGCTTGAACATGTCCAAAAACGTTGTATGCTGAATACTGATCAAGGCTAACATCTGGACTCTTAAAAAGATTCATGGTGTGAACTTTACCTGTCATGTGAGGTCACCAACAGCATGCTTTAAAGGCACATGCCACTATTTTTTTGAAAATAGTCATTTTCCAACTCCCCTAAAGTTAAATGGTTTAGTTTGACCGCTTTCGAATCCCTTCAGCCGATCTCTGGATCTGGCGGTAGCACTTTTAGCATCTTGCTTAAAAAAAAATTACTAACAAGTTTTGATTTTCCTATTTAAAGGGTTACTTCACTGCTTTTTCATATTAAACTATGTTATTCCCTTAACTAAAACGAGTTGATACATATCTCTCTCGTCTCAGTGCGTGCACTTAACCTCTCTGACGCGCGGTGAAGTTCTGATAGCATTTAGCTTATCCCACTAAGCCCAGTTCATTCACTATGGTACCAAACAGATATCAAGTTAGAAGTACCAAACACCTCCACGTTATCCCTATTTAAATACAGGTACACGAATAGTTGAACGATCAAGTATTGTGACAAAATAAAACATGGCACTTCTCTAATCGGATTAAAAATAAGAACTATAATGTATGGCGGACTAGCACTTCTGAGAGTACTTCGGCTCGGCGCAGTAAAAAGTCCCGGCCGAAACATCTTTCCTCACACCTCCCCCTCACTCTCTCATTTCTGTAAATAGGGAGATGTGAGGGAAGATGTTTCGGCCGGGACTTTTTACTGCACCAAGCTGAAGTACTCTCAGAAGTGCTATTCCGCCATACATTATAGTTCTCCTTTTTAATCCGATTTGAAACATGCCACGTTTTATTTTGTCACCATACTTGATCGTTCAACTATTCTTGTAACTGTATTTAAATAGGGAAAACATGGAGGTTTTTGGTCCTTCTAACTTGTTCTCTGTTTGGTACCATAGTGAATGAACTGGGCTTAGGGAGCTAAGCTAAATGCTATCAGATCGTCACCACGCGTCTGAGACAAGAAAGGTATGTATCAACTCGTTTTAGTTAAGAGAATAACATAGTTTAATATGAAAAAGCGGTGAAGTATTCCTTTAAAACTTGACTCTCCTGTAGTTATATTGTGTACTAAGGCCGATGGGAAATAAAAAGTTGTGATTTTTTAGGCTGATATTACTAGGAACTATATTCGTGTTTCTGCGTAATAATCAAGGAACTTTGCTTCCGTACCATTGATGCAGTGGCACAATGATATTACGCAACGCCTGAAAATAGGCGAACTTCTGTCAGCATAACAATGGAGCATGCCTTGCAACCATGGAGACTTTTATAAGATGGTTTAGAAGATATTTACTTTGGTGCAGATCTTGAACCATATCTATTTGAACAGGAATACACTGAAGGCAAGAAAGTGTGGCTGAACAGACTGGGGCAGAAGGGAAGAGGAGAGCACATTTTAACCTTAATGAACAGAACCATCTGCTACTGTGCTGATCACACTACTACTACTACTACTAGTAGCTACTACCACTACTGTACACTACTACTACTTATTTTGCCGGATGCAACTCTGCAACTACACAAATGTAGTTTTAGTCTCATTGGAAGTTGCCTAGTTGGGGACTATTTTCAGTGGTGCATAATATCATTGCACCTCTGCACCAATGGTATGTCAGCACAATTTTTATTATTTAAGAAAATTATTATGCAAGAATGAGAGTGTAGTTCCTAGCCATATCGACCTAGAAAATTGCACGATATAACTACAGAAGAGTCAAGTTTTAAATAGGAAAAATATCAAAACAATTTAGTATTTTATTTTTAGCAAGATGCTAACGGTCCATTCAGTTTCAAGAATCTATGCTAAGCTATGCTAAAAGTGCTACTGGAGTGCTACCCAGAGATTGGCTGAATTGATTAGAAAATCGTAAAACGCAACTTTTTAATCCTAAGTTTGTTTTTGTTTTTTAAAGTGTGGTGTTCCTTTAAAAAAAACTCTCCGAAAACCCAGCAGTGCAGTTTGACCAAAACTCTGCTTATTCTGCAAAAGCCTGCAGCACGATTTAATGGAAAAAGCTGAGAAAAAATATTGTTCTTCTATTATTCGGTCAAATCCTGAGTGAGATGTAATTAAAAAACATGCACCGCGGATACAGCTCAAGCAGCAGCGAGGGGAAACACTTGACATGAGAGATTATACATGACTACAAATGCACAAATGCAAATGTGATTGGTCTTGATGACTATTGTCATGACACTGGTCCTGTGTAGGCGACCGATCGATGTTGTTCTTGTAATAGCAAGAGAGTCTGAGTAAGCAGCATTTTGATTGTGTGTGGGTGATGCTCAGAGGCCTTTGAAAGGGAGTTTCTTATTCCATTCATCCCAGTACTGAGTGCTGTATAATTGAATTGCCTTTTTGTTTGTGTTCCCACCTTTAGCTGTGAGTCAGTAAGGTTTAAGTTCCAAGTACAAAAGTAGCATCTTCCACCTCCGAGGGCTTTATTAATGTATTGTTATAATACTTTGGAGTTGGAGGTGAATGGTGTTAAATCATTTTGGCACATCATGCACTACGATATGTGTTCTAAAATTGGCTCACAGTATCTAATTTTGATATCCTCTGACTGAATGGAATTGTGGTGATGTATTAATTGCTGGGGTCATTACAAAAAAATGTAATGCCCATTATACACCGCAATTTTCTGTACATTTTTCAACAATTTGTAGACAATTCACATTTTTGTCCACTGGCCACTGTGGCTGGTGGATTTCAAAATCTACCAGCCACTCAATGTTTTTACCAGCCACTTTCTTGTTTTTAACCGACAATGTGTAACTGCATGTGAAAAATTAATACTACAAGCTCTACAGTACTTAAGCAGTTTATTTAATCTCAAGTCTCAATGAAATACTGACATTTTTTCTATCTCTCTTATACACACACAAACCATGAACTGATATACATTTCATTAAATGAGTAGGGCTCTGTGCTCTGTGCGCTCTTTTTGTTTTGTTTTTTACCTGGATGTGGCATTTGGATGATTCGTGATCTTTTATGGCTTCCAGTTTTAGGTTTTTAGTCACAACAGTGAAACTTTTAGTTTTGGCATCTTCTGAAGCGTGTTGACGACATACCAAGCAGAACATTCTCAGTACCGAAATAAAAATTCTTGGCTGAAACTGAAACATCAAAAGAAATTATGCCAATTATTAGTACCATTGCATTCATGGCTAATGCTATGACTGTGTAACTTTACTAAAAAATCAAGGCATTGCAATTGCATAAATTAATATTAAAGTTTCAAATAATAAATCACAACTTGTGCAACAAATTGTGCAAATATTTATTTAGCACATTGCAACAACCCACAGTATAAAATACAGTTAAAACTACAATGTTTAACTTGACCTCACTTATGTGTACATTAAATAATAATTGGCATGCCTACTGGCCTGCAGAAAGGTACAGAAATTGAATAAAGTAATTAAATGTAAAATGACTGCATATTTAACTGTTTAAATTAAAGATGAATCCTTATTAAATTTTCAAAAGCTATTCAATCAAGAGCAGTGAGTGATGTCCTTTTGTTAAATAGACAGCAGTAAAGGCTACTGCCCCTTTAAGACCTAAAGTTAGTGCAGGGATGTGATCTTTCTCGACTTTATATAGTTCACTTGAGGCATATTCAGACTATGTCAGCTTGAATACTAATCAAGATGGACATGTTGACATACTTTTTGTGTGAGTTTGTCTGTTTAAGCGCAGGACTTGAAAGAGAACTCCATATTTGTGCGCTGTGAGATGTGTGCGCGCTTTCGGATGATGCACAGTGACGGATCTTCTCTCAGTGCGCGTGATTTCTTATTCGCGTCTTCTGGCACTACATCCGGGTAATGATGGTGAAAACGACTGCTCATATTCGGACATATACGGCCGCACTCGCATGCATTGAACAAAGTTTACAAAGAGGTGAAACAGCATGCTATTTACCCGCCACGGTGGCCGGTAGGTGAAGCGAGTTCACCCGCCACAACTCAAAATCACCCGCATTTGGCTGGTGGCGGGTGCTAATTTCCATCCCTGAGTTATTCCCTTATGAATGAAAATAGCCCTGGTACTAACGTTACTCTCTTCTGTGTCTTTTTAAACATTATCAGAATTTGTTTAAAAATTTGTGTCCACCAAAGCATTTTTAGCCAGCTGAAAACGCTAGACGCTCAGCTGAAAACGCCTCGCTGTGAGCGCTTGAGAACGTTTTGGCAGGCAGCGTTTTTTCTCCTCAGTTGAGATTCTGCTTGTTGTTATGATACGGAAAATCCGTCGAGGTCTTTCACAGGTAGGTTGTTCCTGTATTGATTCTATATAACATTACAGATACAATGTAAAGTATTTGCTCTGGCATTTGTTTTAAATAATTTTATTCCGTTATTATTGCTTGTTGTCATCTGATGACGACACGGAGAATGTGGCGGTTGGTTTGTGTTGTGTTTGTCCCGCCCCTCCTCCACTGTGATTGGATGGCTGGGTGAAAAGTGACACTGATGAGCGCTGCGTTTTACTCAAAGTTGAGCATTCTTCAACTCTCGGCGACCAGTAAAAAAACCGCTGAGCGCTCAGTGCGTGAGCGTAAAATACTCGCTCAGCGCCTCTAAAAATGCGGCGCTCTCATTGAAAACGATTGAAAATGCCAGCCAGCAGCGTGAAAAAACGCTTTGGTGGACACACGGCCTTAGGTAATGAATACCAGAGGGTTAAAGAGATTTTGATTACACATTCTGATCAGTATGTAACTTCAATGTGCAATCAGTTTTTTTGGGCAAATGTAAGTTGTAAAAGTATATTTTTTTAAGTCCTATTTTCACCAATGCAAGATTTTAATTAAAATCCTTAAATTATGACACCTTTTCATCTCGTCTTTGTTAACACTTCAGCAATGAACATTGTCATTGACTAAATTAACACTGCTAAAGGCATTAGCAAACCAAATCCTAGTTCTGCAGAAAGGTATCTTGAGAAAAACCTATTTCCTTTTCTCGCCATTTCTTCGTTGTGCGATTGAGCTAAGCTAGACCTGGACCTCTACGTCTCATTACTTTATTGTGAACAAAGAGAATAGATGTGTGACAAAACAAAACAAACATTTTCTCTTTGCAGGCATCACATTCTCATAAATGTGTTCACATCCCTGGCTGGCAGAGCACAGCAACTCAATGTAAATCACTACATGCTGGCTTCTCCCTCAAGGCAATGTCATTATTTGTTAAAGCTCTTCAGCAAAAGTACAAAATGGTATGTGCTCCATTTGCTTTGCACTGGGAACATCTTAGAGAACAGTTTCCTTAGTTTGTCCTTGCCCACCCATTCTCTTGGCTCTTTACCATTTATTCTAGCACGATTGGACTCTTGGGTGTTTAATTACATAAATAACTGCCCATCATCAGAACTGCTGTATACACATGTCCTCTGCCAATTATTCTATATTTATTGTATTATAATTTTTTTGGGATTCTTTGATAAATAGAAACTTCAAAAGAAGAACATTGATTTGACATTGTGTCAGATTTACTAACAGCTTGGCTTACCTTATCGCATATGCTTTGTAGGAGTTTCCCTTTCAGACACAAATGTTATGGGAGTGGAGTATTTAAATGAACCACGCAAGTTTGCACTGTTCAGTTTACGGGTGTTCAGTTTACCCCCCCCAATAAAAGCATGTCTTAACAAAAAAAAAAAAATGTAACAGTAGTATATGTACGGAAGGACCAACAAGTTTGAGGCTATAAAGTGAAATGCAGTAGAAATATTTAAGCTGCTACACTGTTTCTAGGTCACAAAACAAATGTAAACAAATGTGTGACATTGACCGTCCTCAAAAGGTCAGATGCTCTTACTTCCACTGAAGCAAAAGATACCATTTGTAGTCATTTGAAAACATGTATATCACGGATCATGGACGTTTTTCTTGTGGAGTCCTTTCAGCTTGAGTGCTGCTCTCATTGAAGTTTTAAATAGAAATAAGAAATTCTTTTCAGTTGAACTTTTAACTCAAATTATGTTGATAATTTAATTTATAGTGAAAATAATTGAGAAAACTACTAAATAAATGTATTTTCACAAGACTTTTAGACCCTACTGTATGTAATGTTTACTAAGTGTTTATTATTACCTAGTTCCAATATGCATGCAGTAGTTCTTATGTCTGGCATCTTAAGTCCTGATGAGCTCAACAGGTGTTTATTTTGATCAAAATCAGGCCAAAACGATGTTTGTTTTGGAAGTTTGAAACAGCTTGCCTAGCTAACTTTGCTCTGGCTGGTAAACACCTTCAAACTACCACACATCTGTGATGATTATAGGCCCCGCCTTTTGGAGAAATCTTCTCTGGTTCATTTCTTTTGTTAAGTCCAGCAAGGTCAGATGCCAGTAAAAACTTGAAACCGCTCAGGTCCACTCAAAGCTGTGTTGGCTTTTCTCCTTAGTGTAAAGGTTGAAAAGCCAATCCGTGACGTTTTCCCATTGGCTATAATCCGTGTGTGTAGACTGTTTTTTATTTTTTATTTTATGGTAGGTGCTGGTGTTTCACGTAAGTTCACCCATTCACCCATTCACTTATGTCTCTGGTAGTTTCTACTGGGCTGTTTTAGACCTTACTCTAAAGAAGGAGCTGATTTAGTTCCCCCAAAAGGCGTTCCTAGAACTAAAATCGTTTGCAGTTTGTGCAGTGCGAACAAGGGGGTTCTTCGAGCATTAGTTAGGAACCATGAAAAAATTCCTTTAGTGCAAAAGTCCCTACTGTCTTTTATTTTTCATGTTTAATTCTATGAAGCTTCTTACTTTAGCAATACATCGTATAAAGTGTTAAATAAATAAACGTGACATGACTGAAGTGCTGAACTGCAGAGCTCGTGCAAACGATCAGATGCTTTCTTAACTTTTGTTTTCTGACCACTGCTTTTTATAATGTGTGTTTATTTTTTATTGAGTGAAAAGCATGCAGAACATATTTACACATTCATATAAATGCCTATTTCAGCAGCATGGGCAGTGTCGAGCGTTAGCTAGCAGCATTAAACTTCTTTTTACTCCTAAACGAAGAAGGAAAAGGAACTTTGTCGCGTACATATTGGGGCTTTTAGGTTTACTACCGGTGTGAGAAAAAGTTTAAGTACAACATGGATTCAGCATTTGTCACTCTCAGCATGGAGTCTTTCCTCTTCTTCAGAGCAGTGAATCACTCTACCTGTGGTGAAAGCACTCCATTACACGCGCTGACTGGAAGAAGTGATGTTAACCTTTAACAATGTTGACAGCTCAGCTTTATCAATACAGCACCCCTTCTGTTTTCAAGGCATCCTCATTTTTATCTTACGTAGTGTTTGGTTTATGTGTTAACAGTCAGTGTTGAACTTTTATTTGATAAGCATATTGTGAGTATTGGGTGAAGATAAGGATGTAAATGTGAAGAATAGCAGTGTGTGGTTATTTTAACAGCATTATTTCTTTATTTGATCTTTCACTGTGTCTGTCAATGTACTGATTCAAGGCAAACACGAGTGTCTTCTTCACAAAACTTTATTTTTTTATCAGATGCTCAAGTTATTCTAACTGTTTTTTTTTCTTCTTTATCTTTTTTCTATGCTTCCTCTACTCCTAATGCAACAATGCAGGTAAGTCACATTAAATTTTTTAACATAAAATGTTGGCAACATCACAGTGATTGTCTTTCAGAAGAAAAAGTTCTATAGTTAGAACCTTCTATATAGTTCAACCTTCACATAAAGGGTCTCTGCAGCTATCGCTCATGCACAGGCAATAAGCAACCAAGGGTGAACTCAAAATCAATGATGGTATTGGGACATGTTGTTTTCCCGCACTGAATTTAATAACATGAAATGCATTTCATGGGCCAGATTTGATTAAGAAACTTTTGAAGCTATGAAAAAGGGGTCAAAAGTCCTGCCTCAACCATATGTCTAGGCCACAGGGCTGCCATTGGGTATTGTTGGATCATCTAAATTGTCATTATTTCTGGAATGTTCTAGTAAAAAAAAAAAAAAAAAAAATGAGGCCATTGCCAGGTCGAAGTTGAAGTTTGAAGGTGTGAAATGGAAATGAAATGGATGGTCATTTTAGAGAAAGGCCCAAAGATCACTGGGAATTAGAGATTAAAAGTGCTGCTTTTTTAATGGACATCATTTTATCCACCTGTTCTCAGAATGAGCTTGAAGGTCATCAAAACCTCACATCTATTATGTGGCATATGTGGCATAGTCAATTTTTATCTCAAAAAATTGTTCTGTTCATGGAGTTCAGGCTAGTTTAAACATATTATTTTCTAAAAGTGTAGACTGAGAGGTCATTGTGTGCCTGTGAGAGGTTTTACTTTATGGAAATTGTGTGTCTTGTATATATGTGTGTTTGTGTGTGTGCGTGTGCGTGTGCTTGTGCGTGTGTGTGTGTGTGTGTGTGTGTTACCACCGGACTGCTGTCTATTATAATACTCATATTTTCCTCTTATTCACTGATCATTTACTGAAAATTGTGTGTAAATGTCCATACATTATATATATATATATATATATATATATATATATATATATATATATATATATATATATATACTGGCTACTGTCTTTTTGTCTGCCAGCTTCATCATGTGCCGCATAACATCATAAATGTGTAGTTTTATGCCATAGACCGTAAAAAAATATGGACGACTCGACATTATCCGTTTCCGCTTGTCAGATTTGAAGCTTTCAGGCGGCCTGCACGGCGCGGACATCTTGGGACCGAAGTCTGCGCAGTAGCGATTTCGGGACCGGAGTTGCCCAGTAGAGCGCAGGAAGTAGAGCAGGAAGTACAGCCGCGATATCAAAAGCCCGCCCACACTCTCGCAGATGCAGAACAATTCATTATGTTGGTGTGAAATAATTATGTCGGTGTGAAATAAACAGTTATGGAAATGTAGAAATTAAAGCTAAAGCTCCAATCTGCTCCCAAAAATTCAGAAAAAAGTCCGTTAGTGCCTCAGTGACAACTTCACTCAGAGAAGCCGTCAGTCTCAGCTGTCAATCATGACGTCACACTCCCCGTTTTTATAGCATCAAATAACTAACTCAAACTAAACTTATTTTAAAAACGAACACTTGAAATTAAATCATTGTGATGATAACATTGTTATATATATATATATATATATATATATATATATATATATATATATATATATATATATATATATATATATATATATATATACTCAGATTGTGTTTGTCTGAAATAACTAAAACTACCCCTTTAATATCAAAACAGTTGTTCTGCTTGGAATTGCAGTCACATTTCATTCCTTGAACTACCAAACAACTTCCATGTTCCGATTTTCTTTGGACATTTATTTGTATAATTCATTTTTGCGAGGTCTGACCCTTCTGTAAAATGAGTCAAAGTCAGATCAAAAGCTTTAGGGTTTTAAACAGCTTTTAAAAAGCATTTCAGTCAGTGCCAAAGTTAGATTTCAAGCAACATATGTTCATCTGAAACCTAATAGACACTCACAAATAGCGGTCACATTCACCTGAGAGGGTAACCATAGCAACAGTAGGCTTCTCAAGCGATTTGTAATAGGATCAGTATGGATATATCAATAAAATATAATAAGTGCTATCCTTATATTTCACTCTTATTATATTAAAGATAGCATATCACACGTATTTCACAACACAGCGGTGTCCAAAATGTCTTTACGATTGTGGAATTTTTGGTGTTTATTCCAACAGAATCCAATTTCGGTTGCCCAAGACACATCAACTGGATGAAATTTGCTAGACAAACAAAATCACAAACACACCAGCACAGACTGGAGTGCTGCTTAATAGGTGTCTGTTTTACTGTCATGTCTGTTATATCATAAACCTGTGGGCTACAGGTTTATAGAAGTGTATCTAAGCTATAGTCAATCACAATCAAACTATCGCAGCTCCTCGTCACAGTCGACACGATATTTTAAAGCAAAATGAACTCCTCTAAACTTGTGCATTGTGTTTAACTTCAGATTACTGCTCTAATGATCCAGCAAGAGCAAAACCAGCTCAAACTGGACACAGGCTGAAGGCTTAGGGGACCTTCACCAGATCATTTTTTTCTTAATAACATCACTTCATAGCAGCCTTCATTTTATTGATTACTCAATTTGCTTTGTGGTTCAGATATACAGAATCCATGAGCTCTTTACAGTTACTGTTACTGTATAAATAGAAACATGCTCTTGTTATTCATAACTGTGCACATAGCAGCTGTTTTATGATTAATAAATGCTTTTAATATTGTAGAAGAGGGAAAACATTAACTATTAATGTATATGGATGGTTGGGATTTAACAATGAAACCATGAAACTAATAAGGAGTGACAGTAGACTTATCTATTTTATTTGATTTAATTTCATTTGAATGCATTTAATGATTTAATGCATTCATAAAAATATTTATTTGAACAAATAAATAAATAAATAGGTAAATAGCTCCAGACATACATTGGTTGTTGACTTAACATGACATTTTCACTTTCACACAAGATAAAAAATTAATAATGTAATTAGTATTGTCATCATTTAAAATACAGTAAATAGTTAAACATTGATTTGTCTTACCTATTCGAACTTCTTTCTCTTAATATTTTTATAAAACTTTTTGAGCCAAGTTTCAAACTCGTTGCAGGGTTGCCTCCAATCAGACGCTGTCGGTAAGAGAGAACTCTGATTGGCTGTTCAGTTTAGTCAGTGAATGAGAGTAAAAGTAAAACAGCAAGCAAAGAAGTAAAAGCATTACAGAAAGAAGGCTGTTCTAATGAATAATCGGGATAGGACTCGGGGCAGAAATCATGTTCATGAATGTGATTATTAATGTTACTGTAGTATGAAGCAGAGCAGGACAGAGTCTTGAAGGAGCTGAGCATAGCCACTGGAGCGATTGATGAGCAACACACGGCTCACGAGCAGCGAGACTTTTATTATGACGGGACACAGTCGCTGGCGCCATTTTCGCTTTTCCGGTCATGAGTATGAGTTAATGCAGCTCTGTTTATCATATTAGATACATTTAAATGCCAGTGTTGTGCAAGTTACTTCCAAACTGTAATATATTATAGATTACTTATTACTGCTATTTAAAAGTAATTCATTACATTACAATATTACTGTCTCAGAATTGTAATGCGTTACATTACTCCTGTATTACTTTCGAGTTACTTTCACCAAAATAACTTCAGAAGTAGCTCTTAACATTCTAAAATGTAGGCAGAGAGCATTTTACATCCAGTAGAAGGCGATATGATGAAGCATAATGACATGGGCTATCCAGGCTAACAATAGAGAATTGGCAAAAAAGTGAAAGCTCAAGACAATGCAAGAAATCATGAGGATCCAACTCTGTTATAAGTATTATTTTAGAGGTAAAGTTATTATTTGGCAATATCTGGGAATAGCTTCTGTTCATAGACACAACAGAACTGTGTAAACTCTAAGTTATGACAATATGCGCATTTGTTCTTTTCTTATTGTTGCGACATTTGCGAGATAGTTATTTCGGTTTTAGAAAAAGGTTGTATTTGACTGTATTTGCATTTGAATAGCCTATACGTTCTTGTCCTTATCTCTGATAAACTAAGCAATGCGCATCCATCTCGCGAATGTAGCCTACAGTAGGGATGAGACGGTGGGGACATTTTCCCACCAGTTAATCAAAGTGTGATGAGATCACTGGTATCTGGGCTTTTAAATCACTATTCTATCTAACCGAAAGGAACATGCGCACTGCCGCTTGGTCATTAATAACGGGATGCAAAGCGAGTGCTTTCAAAGAATTCCTATAAAAGTTAAGCGTCCGTATGAACTGAAAACGCGCCAGTGCGCGCTCACAGTGAATGACAGCTCGTTAGTAAATGCGCGCTCACGTGCGGCCAAGCAGATTTTAGTTTCGGTTTAAAATTACCCTATTATTCTTAATGAAATACACAACACAATGACAAACCCCCTTTAATAGGCGCTTTTACATTTCACTTTGAAACCAAATCTTCCGCGATCATCTGTCAGCTCAAGATCACATGTTCGGCTCATGCTTAGCAGACACCTTCCGTTTTTTTTGAACGGCCTGTTCTCATTCTGTCATCTTCACCCAAGTGTTGTTTATAGGCATTATAGGCCTATAGTTTGGCTCAGCAGCGCGCGCCTCGTCTCTCGTCCGTTCTTCGACGCGCTTTTCGTTGTGCTATTCTTTGAAACGACAGAGCCTTTAAACCTTCTTTAGCCACTTTTCCACTGGCCAGCGCGAGCACAGAGGCTGAAATCATGCCTGCGGCACTTCTGTAAAATCCGCAATAAACACTTACGCCTTCACTGGACTATGTCACACAATATCCAAATGTACACCAGCAAGAGGGAGATGAATTGAAGTACTGAATTGAAGGAAAATGAAGTAAATCGCTATACAAAATATATCAGAAGCTGTCATTTAGTATTTAATTACTAACCTGGACACCACGCGCGGCTACTGAATGACCACGAATAGGTAATAACTTGCATTTTTCATGCGTTAATGTATCGCGCCTTTTTTTCCTTTTTCGTTTTATTGTATTGTGGGGGGTGGGGGGGGGGGAGTAACGCAAGCGTTACTGGAAATGTACCGAGTAAAATATTACTGAAAATTGATTAGTAATGCCTTACACTACTGCGTTACAGCAAAAAGTAATAAGTTACTGTAATGTATTACTTTTGTAATGCGTTACTCCCAACACTGTTAAATGCATTTAAAATGATGTTATGACGTTAGTCTGTGCGTTCGCTCAGCGGCTGCTATGACACTTAGTCATGCTAAGAGTAAAGCGCTTCTGCCAAATAAAACCGGAAACCGAGGGTACGCAGATATGAGGCAATTGACAGGCGACTCTCTCAGACGTCCCGGCTCCTTGGTTAAAATAGGTATTTTCTCACAATTTACAAATAGTTGGAAACATTTGGGATATTGTAAGAACTCAACTGCACCAAATGGCCTAGTGATTTTTTTGTTGGTATTTTACTGCAAAAATCCTACATAGTGCACCATTAATAGCCTTTTGTAAGACAAATAATTGTGAACAAATTGTTACACTGACCAACAGACAACAATGTTCTATCTTGAATTTAATGGATGTATTTACTTTCTCTTTCTTTCCCAGAGAAGTGAGATAATTTTATTTTCCTCTAACATGCATCATAGTTATAATATCTCTCTCATGTCGAAAAGAGATTTGAGAATTGCTATATAATTGCTGAGACATGGTGTCTATCGAGTGTTAGTGGGAATATCCTGAGGGGAAATTGATATATATATATATCAACTACTTAAATATTATGTGTAATATTGTTACTCATACTGTGTAATATTTTTACAGTGTAGATATGGGTAATGAAATTGTGTTTTTAAATTACAAAATTAATGTAATTGTTGTATTACTAAGGTAAAATGTGTAATTTAATTAGTTACTAATAATATAAAAAGTAAATTGCTTTTGCATTGATAAAGTAATCTAAACCACATTTATAATGGGCAACTTACTGTACAACAGTAAGCGTTTACATTTCCAAAGTAACCTACACTGAATGTATGAGATTCAAAACATTCTTTCTTTTTTGTGACTGTGGAATTGTTTTGAATTGTCATTAATTTAATTCTGCTTCCTGTCATTCCAATTTAAATTCAATTTCCTGTGGGGCGGAGTCAATTCAATTAAAATTCCAATTCATTAATTGAATGGAGGCCAATTCTGAAATTCAGAATTTTGCACAAGCCTGACACACACAACAAAACGTAAACAAAACATAACATAAATTCAGGCCTAGTCCTGTCTCGCCTTCCACTGTCGCCGCGCCTCCTTTTATGCTCCCGTCACTCCGCCGTGAGACGAGACCAGTGTGGTGCACAGCGGGCGCTCACTAACACTCGCCACCAGCCTGCTCTCATGGTCCTTCGCCTCGCTGCTTGCCACCGATCCATATTCTCAATTTGTTTATGCCAAATTCTGACTCTACCATCTGAATGTCTCAACAGAAATTGAGACTCATCAGACCAGGCAACGTTTTTGCAGTCTTCAACTGTCCTATTTTGGTGAGATTTGTAGCCTCTTTTTCCTATTTGTAGTGGAGATGAGTGGTACCCGGTGGGGTCTTCTGCTGTTGGAGCCCATCCGCCTCAAGGTTGTGTGTGTTGTGGCTTCACAAATGCTTTGCTGCATACCTCGGTTGTAACGAGTGGTTATTTCAGCCAAAGTTGCTCTTCTATCAGCTTGAATCAGTCAGCCCATTCTCCTCTGACCTTTTGCATCAACAAGGCATTTTCGCCCACAGGACTGCTGCATCCTGGATGTTTTTTTCGCTTTTCACACCATTCTTTGTAAACCCTAGAAATGGCTGTGCGTGAAAATCCCAGGAACGGAGCAGGTGGCCCGTCTGGCACCAATTACCATGCCACGCTCAAAATTGCTTAAATCACCTTTGTTTCCCATTCCGGCATTCAGTTTGGAGTTCAGGAGATTGTCTTGACCAGGACCACACCCCTAAATGCATTGAATCAACTGCCATGTGATTGGTTGATTAGATAATTGCATTAATGAGAAATTGAACAGGTGTTCCTAATAATCCTTTAGGTGAGTGTGTGTGAGTGTGTGTATGTATATATGTATGTGTTTTATTATTATTGTTTACATAAAAAGCTTGCATGGTTGTTTTACATAAAGATAAATGCTTTATTTAAGGGGGGGGGGGGGGGCTGGTTCATGCATACTGAGCTTTTCACACTGTTAAAGACTTGGATTCCCATCCTAAACATAGACAAAGTTTCAAAAACTAATGTCAGATGCTTGATATAGTATTTCTGTGTCAAAAATACTCCTTCCGGTTTCTCACAAGTTTCGGAGAGTTTTTTTCGAGTATGGGTCGGCTTGACGTCAACAGAGCGGAAGGTCCTTGTATGGGCCGTACGGGCTCTTCTCCCGGTAGGGTGCGCGCGCGTGACTAGAGCGAGAGAGGAAATGCACGCCCATTAACACTCGCTCAGCTGCAGATCCAGTCGTCCGTGAACACTTATGTCGTTATAGTCTGCGCCGCACTCCACTTTATTCCTATGGGTGACATCAAGCGACTTCAACGCAGCACAGCATTCCGGGAAGGCAGCGCTGCATTTGAACCATTTTGAACGCAGAAATTACGAGAAGCTTCACAACATCGCGGATCTCCACGGTCACTGCTGTCACATGACTTCACCAAATCATACCAAAGAAGTGTGTTTTTGACGGAGCGGTCCCAGCGATAAAGGTTCGGTCCTGCTTTGGAAGCAGCCGGTGAGTAAAACTGCTTCAAATGTCTATGCTGTCAGCTATCGTCACGTGAGTAAACATCAGTAAACGACACGATCGAGTGCTTCATCATTCAAATGCGCTTTGAAACGGTTACTCCATTGTTGTTCTATGTATAACGTTACACTAGTCTGACGTGCAAAGCCGTTTTGCTTGCTACGGCTAATGTTTAGTCGCATACAATAGTCCATAAACCGAATCATGTCCTCATAAACTGCGAGTAAACACACACACAAATGTTGACAGGCCACTAAATACAGTACATACCACAGAGACGGAAGTCTGTTGCTGTTTCTCCTGTTCAATTTATTTCAGCCTCCAAATTTTATTCTGGATCGATAGCCATGGGTTTCTCCACGCTTGAGGACGTCACCGCTTTGTGCACGCTCGTCATTCTTAAGCTCCGCCCACACGATACGCCTCCAGGCGCTCGTTTTTTTCCGGAAAGACTCGGTACAGCCTATATTTCTTTTATAAATATAATAAAACTAAAGACTTTTCGGAGATATGAAGGATGCAATACTACTCTATATAGGTACTCAAGATTGACATGAGATTGACTGAAACTGAGTGTTTCACCCCCCCCCCTTAAAATAATGCCAGTTCTGTCATTTATCATTCATTAGCATGATCATAAATCAGATTAGACACTGTAGAGGCAATGATACCTTTTTATTTTCAGTCTGCTATACTGTGGCATATACAGAAACCAAGTGATAAAATTATTTCAGTGATATAAAAGAAAAAGTTGCTTGTGCATTGCATCAGCCTGCCAAATCAGGATTTTATTTGTCATAACATCACATACAATATCTGTGAAAGCATCCACGCTCATGCCAGGCCTATTGTGTGCTGCTGAGTTTTTTTCTTTTTCTTTTTTTTCTTCTTCTTTTTTTTGTCGCTTAAAGTTGTGTCTTAAACAGAATGAAATAAAATCGAAACTCATTAGAAACTTGGAGTGCCGGTGCTAATTAAGGGGGTGAGCCATATGCACAGTAATTACCAGCTGCTAGTGCACTCCCCTTGGCTAACTTTGAGGTAGAAATGGGCCATCCAGACATCTCTGGAGGACGGTATTGCAGTTTGAAACGGTGCATGTGCTCTTGGTTGGGTTCCAGCACATGCTTATTCATGCAGTACAGAGCAGAGGGAGCAGGTGGGGATTAGTCCAGGTGCATGTGTGTGATTTTTAGAAAAACTGAAAAGAATAAAAAAAAAAAAAACACGGACGCTATTCAAACACTCGCCCTATTCAGAAAGTAATTGTTTTACATTTACAGGTGTTAGTCACAAATTGCCATCTGAAAAGAAAATGTTCAAAATTCATTTTGAAAGTCTAGGGGCTGTAGGCGCTGTGTGATATTTTTGCTGGTGATGGGAGTGTTTGTGTTTGGCACAAAGGATGCTTGTGAACTGAAATTAACTACGGTAATGTATTTTTGTGAGTGACAAACATTTTTTGAGGTCAAGGACCCTGATACATGATCAAATAGGGAGTTAGTTTAGGTAAAACCAATGAAAATAGGTCTGATATCCTTCAACGATTGTTCAGCTTCACAGAACAGAACACAGCTGTAAAAAAATAGCTAAAGAATTGAAAATTCTAATTTCCACCATCAGGGTAATAATTAAGAATCTGCCTGGAAGAGGACGTGTGTCTATATTGTATTAATGCATGGTAAAGAGGCTAGTTTGAATTGCCAAAAACTCTCTAAGGAGCACAGCTGGAGAACTGCAAAAGAGTCTTAAAAGAAAATAATAAAAAAAAAAAAACACCTACATCACCAAAAGTTGTTTGGGAGGGTTTCAAGAAAAATCCTCTACTCATCCAAGAACAAGCTCCAGCTTATTCAGTTTTCAGACATGAGTGGAACTTCAAACGGGACCTGATTCTATGGTCAAATGAAGCTAAAAAAAGAGCTTTTTGGCAGCAAACACACAAGATGGGTTGGTGCAAACAGGGATAATAAAAAAGTAACCCATGTGTATGATTAAATGCTGGATCTTTAATGTTGTGGGCCTACTTTTCTGCTTGAGGTACAGAACATTGTGGATTATATCAAATACCAGCAAATAAAAAATCTAAACCTGACCGCCATCTGCTAGAAATCTTATAATGGGCTGTGGTTGGAACATCAAAACCAACACAAAAAATGGGTCACTGAAGGTTCTGTCATGGCCATTCCAGCCCCTGACCTGAACCATATAGAAAACTGAAGAGGAGAGTGCATCAACATGGAGGTGGGAATCTGAAGGGTCTGGGGAGTTTCAGTATGGAGGAATGGTCTCTGATCTCTTGTCAGGCGTTCTCCAAACTCATCAGGCATTACAGGAGAAGTCTCAGAGCTGCTATCTTCGCTATATAATGTGCTTAACAAATGTATTAGACCATCTGTCATAATAAAGAGAAAATACAAATATTTTAGTAATCTGTCAACAAAAAAAAATTATTAGGTAAATAACAAACTGAAACAGCTAAATGGTCTTTATTTGCAGCACATAATAACAAAAAATTGCATTTAGTCATTTGGCCTTGATAACGGCTTACATTTATGCTGGCATTGTTTTATGTGCTTTCCCACAGTCTCTGTTGTTATTGACTTCCAAATAGTTTGTAGTTGTTCTCAAAGACTTTTTGTTGATGAAACTTTTGTGCAATCTATCTTTGAATCCAGTAAATCTCAAACTTGTTCAAGTCTGGACTTTGACTTGGCCAACTGTGACTAAAGAGCTTACACATAATGGGGGATTAACCATTACACACACACACACACACACACACACACACACACACACACACACATATATATATATATATATATGTATGTGAAAAGTTAAAAACATCCAGTGTGCGGCAGTCCTGTTGGGGAAAATGCCTTGTTGATGCTAGAGGTCAGAGGAGAATGGGCCGACTGATAGAAGAGAAACTTTGACTGAAATAACCACTCATAACCGAGGTATGCAGCAAAGCATTTGTGAAGCCACAACACGCACAAACACCCCACCGGGTACCACTCATCTCCACTACAAATTGGAAAAAGAGGCTACAATTTGCACAAGCTCACCAAAATTGGACAGTTGAAGATTGGAAAAATGTTGCCTGGTCTGATGAGTCTCGATTTCTATTGAAACATTCAGATGTTAGAGTCAGAATTTTGTGTAAACAGAATGAGAACACGGATCCACCATTCCTTGTTACCACTGTGGTGGTGGTGTAATGGTGTGGATTTATGTTTTCTTGGCACACTTTAGGCCCCTTAGTGCCAATTGTGCATCGTTTAAATGCCTACCTGAGCATTGTTTCTGACCATGTCCATCCCTTTATGACCACCATGTACCCATCCTCTGATGGCTACTTCCAGCAGGATAATACACCATGTCACAAAGCTTGAATCATTTAAAATTGGTTTCATGAACATGACAATGAGTTCACTGTACTAAAATGGCCCCAATGGTCACCAGATCTCAACCCAATAGAGCATCATTGGGATGTGGTGGAACGGGAGCTTTGTTCTCTGGATGATCATCCCACAAATCTCCATCAAGTATAAGATGCTATCCTATCAGTATAGGGCAACATTTCTAAAGATTGCTTTCAGCACCTTGTTGAATGCCACATATAATTAAGGCAGTTTTGAAGGCGAAAGGGGGTCAAACACAGTATTAGTATGGTGTTCCTAATAATCCTTTAGGTGATATTTCAATATATATATACAAGTCCTTCTGAACCTGTGATCCTACAACTATAGCGTTGAGATGTAATGAACAGGATTGAGCACTTAAAAGAAAAGTATGAACCATGTTTAGCTGCGTGTGTGTTTCGTTGCCTACATAATTAAAAACAAAAGTCCGTTGGCCATTTGTGAATTATTGCTAAATGCATGATTTAATGCATGGCTAAATGTATGAATATTTTATGATAGAGGAGGCTTGCAAGTTTTTTATTTTTATTTTTTTTATTGCAGATGTCACCTTGAAAATAATTTATTGTGTGTTGCTGGGTGGTTTTGTTTTAGGCAAAATGTGGCCTGGAATTAATATAGCTTTTTATACAAGAAATGTGTGACCTCGAAAATTCTTGGCAAATTACTTTTTCACACACCAAGTCAGAGTGCCCAAATGCCCAAGGTTGCCTTCATTTTTACTCTTTAACAAGCTCTTTTGAAGAAAATATCATTTCATGGTCTGGCTAACAGTGTAAAAAAGTGTCTTTTTTTGCTCTTAGAAGCTGTTTAATTTCATTACCATTTAAACACATTGTTAAGACATGTAAAGACAAATGGATGATCGGTTGTGGTTGGGATAATTTCAGACATGGGTGAGCATGATCAATAGCATGTAATGAGCAATCTTTTATTACTTTGTTTTATCCTCTCTTATGTCATTACAACAAGTTCTTCTGTTGTGATTTGTGCAAGAAATGTCACATGTTAAAGGATTTAGCGAGGACTAGATACGTGAGCTCTGTTACACACGCACACACTCACGGACACACACACACACACACACACACACACACACACACACACACACACACACACACACACACACACACACACACACACACACTCACTCACTCATTCACACTCACTCAAAGGGCATCTTATTAGGTATTCCTGTTCAACTGCTTGTTAACGCAAATATCTAATCAGCCAATCACATTGCAGCAACTCAATGAATTTAGGCATGTAGCCACAGTCAATGCGGTCTTCTGAAGATCAAACTGAGCATTAGAATGGTTAATTAACTGACTTTGAATGTGGTCTGAATAGTTCAGAAATCACTGATCTATACTGGGATTTTCAAACATAACCATCTCTAAAGTTTACAGGGAATGGTCTGAGAAAGAGAAAACATCCAGTGAGCGGCAGTTCTGGGGCGAAATACGTTGTTAATGCCAGAGGTCAGAGGAGAATGGCCAGACTGGTTCAGCTGATAGAAAGGCAACAGTGACTGTAACCACAACCGAGGTCTGCAGGAGAGCATGTCTGAACACACAACACGTCAAACCTTGAAGCAGATGGGCTACACCGGTGCCAGTCCTGTCAGCTGAGAAACAGGAAACTGAGGCTACGATTCACACAGGCTCACCAAAATTGGACAATGGCCGATATTACCTGGTCTGATGAGTTTTCAATTTCTGCAAATCCGCGAATATAGCCTCTGTTGTTTCCTGTTCTTAGCCTGTTCTTTCCTGTTCTTATTCTTATATGTATGTATGTACATACGTACATACGTACGTATGTACGTACACACACACACACACACACACACACACACACACACACACACACACACACACACACACACACACACACACACTATTCTTTTGAATTATTCATCAAAAATTCCTGGGAAAAAAACTGTATCAAGGTTTTCAGAAATAATTATTGAGAAGCAAGTCAGCATAATTAGGATGACACTGAAGACTGAAGTAGTGATGCTGAAAATTAAGTTTTGCCAGTGGAATAAATTTAATTTTAAAACATATTAAAATAGAAAAGTAATTTTAAATTATAATAATATTTCATAGCATTGCTGCTTTTACTGTATTTTTGATCAAGTAAATGCAGCCTTGGTGAGCATAAGAGACTTCTTTCAAAAACATTAAAGGAAAATTTGACCATTTATTGAAACTAGCCTATATTTACTATCTGTAATACTTGTAAAAACTGTTGAGATGTATTTTAGTTGGGTCAGGCGCGATGCGCGAAAGGGGCATTTGCAAAATTCCGCTAGATGGCACTAATTCAGAAACTACATGCTTCAGCTTTACATTATACGGCACATTCGACAAATAAAACAAAAAGACGACAAATTGAATCAATTTAGATGTATGCCAGAAGTGTTTTTTATTTATTTTATTTTTTTAAATGAAAATTAAGTATAATACAATACATATTATTAGCCTATTATGAATAAAACCTAAGTAAAATATAATTAGAATGAAAGTATAATAAAAAATATAATAATTATTTTAATACATAACAACAGAACATAGTCACCAAAGCTGCTGTGGATCCGCGTACCCTGAACTCTCAGTAAGTGGCAGGTTTGAGGAAAATGACCGCTGGTTGGGCAAATAAATAAATGATGGTGAGTTACATATGTTTCACTATCATTTAATCATGGCTTTATGGTACACCTCAAACAAGGGAATTTAAAGTGTTAATACTAAACAGTGAGCGAATGGAGCCAATCATAAAGTTTCCAAGACAATTATGTAATAAAAAGATAAATAAATAAATTAAAGCATTAGGGAGATGCACTGTCTGTGTCTCATTTCCTATATTGCCCTTAATAACAGTCATGAATGTACAAGTCTTTTATGATAAAATTGCAGTACGTGGCCAGAGCATTTGACCCGTGCATCTGTCATCACTCACACATCGTGGATTATGGAGCTCAATACAGATGGAAGTTTTTTTTTTTTTTTTTTTAGTTTAACGCAATCAGGGTATCGCAGAGTAGGATAGTTCATAAGCACCCATTGGATAATCTTACCTGGAAAAAGAATTTAAGCATGAGATTGCGTTTGGTGATTATCCTGATTAGTATGCATAGTGCATCTGTCTCTGACATCCTCTAGTCAAATCCTACTCTCAGTCCAGATCTCTTTCATTTATTGACATCCTATATCTGAGGAAAAGAACATATCTGTTGGCTTGCCCATTGTCTGGAATCTTCTGAATGACACATTACAGAAATGAAACCAGATATTAGGCCTTGTTAGGATATGATTCCAGCCTCATTCTCTTTATTACAACATGTATTCTTTATTTACTAAGCCTATGTGTTAAAAACAGGCTGAATGCCAGCATTGGCTCTCTTCCTCAAGCTGCCGTTGTTTGTGCACCTCTTATTTCCTTGAAAGCTTCGGATGGTGACAGTGGTTGTATTGAAATCTGCTTGCAAAATTAATGTATATCATGTTTTGCATAACCTTAGTAATGCCTGGAGACATCCTGGAATATAATGTCATTAAAATGAGAGATATAATAAGCGTGGGATTTGCTTATAGGATATTATAATTTGCATATTTGCCTCTTTAGATCCTGTTTTATTGTGTTTTTTCATACTATGGGCTGTTAAAATGCCCTCGCAGAAAAAAAATAATTATCACAGTCATACATCATATAGTTTGCAACTGGCTTTGTGTGACAATATCATGGTTTTATAGTAAAACTAAAAAAGGGAAGGCCTTGCAGTAAGTTGATATTGCAACAGAACAAGGACCTTTTTTTCAATCAGTGACCCCAGTCCCACTGTTCTGCTGAGAAACTGTGGGTGGTACAGAAAGACCTCGTTTTCCCCTCAGTTGATAATATTGAACATTTATCATGCTTTGACACTAAGACTAAGGGGACAACCATAGTCCATTATGACTGTGGTGCGAGCATCATATTTCAAATCAACCCCAACCTGCAGCCCCACAAAAATATACCAGTGCTGCCAAACAGCAATGGTTTGAGATATGGTTTGAACTGCAAACTTGATTCTCTAGGCATATTATTTGTCATATAGATGAGAATGTTATGTTAATAATTGATCAATCACCCAGCAAAATAAAGGTTTAATATATATATATATATATATATATATATATATATATATATATATATATATATATATATATATATATATATATATATATATATATATATATATATATGATGCAGGCTTTTATTGGGGGCAAGTCTGCATTTCTGATTCCATCTATTTGGAAAATATTTGCTTTTAATAAACCGTTTCAAATTAATAGCGAATAAAATCAGCGTTCCAGTGGACAGAAGTCATTGATTTTTTTTTTTTTTTTTTTTTTTTTTAAGAAACATGCAAACATATCACCATTTACAACAACAGCCAGAAAGGGGACAAAGCAATTTTGGTCAGAATTACTGTGGCCTAATCGGTAACCACCATTGAGACTGTTTGAAAAATGTAAAATGTTTATTCTGCTCTAAAGTTTTATATGGGTTGCACGTGAGATTGTTTTAGCCTACTAACCCGACTCAGCTTTCTACAGGCTATTGGTTGCACGAGGGGGAAAAAAAGTTCCCTTCTTCTTAAGAGTTGTATACTTTTAAGCACTTTTTATTTTAATATATCACTTTACATAAATATTTTTTCATACTTAAACTATAATTTTGTTACTTTAATAACCCAACTAATTACTACAGTGCTTTCTAAAGGTTGCATGTGAAGGGAAAATGCTTCCTTCCCTTAAGAAGAGTAGCAAAACTTTTATGCACTTTTTATTTTAATATATTTCTTTACATAAATATTATTTTCTACTTAAAAAAATACAATTTAGTGATTTTTCTAACCCAATTAATGGCTCCGCACTTTCTATATATCGTTGCACGCGAGGGAAAAAAGCTTCCTTCCACTTAAGAAGAGTTTATAGCCAGCCGAACTTAGCCCCGCCCACAACATTTTTAGGTCGGGCAGTTCGGTCTGGCCTCAATCAATAGAGGAGTATTTATCCCCGAACAGAAACTGTTCGGACCAATGAGATCATCGGGGCGGGCTTCAGACGATGACGGACAGATGATCAACAGTAACGTAATCATCACGTCATCAAAGGGGCTTGGATTACATTTACTTAAATCCTAAATGGAGAGCTTGCTTGTATATGCATTCACCTTCACAATTTCTCTCAGTGATGATCATGTTGGGTAAGTACTCTGTGTATCAATAAATTATTATTTTTTTTATTTTTTTTACAACACCGGCAAAGATTGTGTATTCCAGCCTGATTCCATTGTGTGTGCAGACAGGGTTACCAAGTTTTTACAACAAAACCCGCCAACTACTAGCCCTAAACAATAGCTTCTCGGGGGGTTCTCTGGGGGGAAAATGGTGTTTGGCGGGTAAAATGTGTGTTATTTTGGCAAGTTTGCCTGCTAAAATTCACACTCATGGGTCTATATATCACTAAATAGTCGCTTCAACCCACAGACATAGAAAACAACCTGCGGGAAAAAGCGCGGACTTGGGAACACAGTGCAGTTGAGCTCTGTTGACATTTGACAATGCGTCGCTCCATTGCTCTGATTGGTTGTTGGTCTGTCCAATTGATGTCTTTCCTGGTTCAGTTGAAACACGCCCCATAATCAAAGCCCGATGCAGCAGTTTCAGACTCATATTCTGACTAGAATTGAGGATGACCACATCAGGCTAAAGAGTTTAAGCACTTTGTCGCTTTCCATAAGTTTTTTTTTTACTTAAGCAAAGAGAGCTTCAGTGCGTCCACGTCCTCGTGAACGGTAAGAGGTTAAACTATAATTCCGTTATTTTTCTGACCCATCTAATTACTCATCTGTGCGTCCAATAGGTTGCACACACTTTTCAGAGATATTCAATTTTGATTTTCCATATTGTTTTTTAAACGGTCTTTTGTGTAGCCTAGTTCATATGACTACATTACACCATTTCATCAACATAGTTTATTTTGAAGCCTGTTCTGTTTTCATTTACAAAATAAAATATTTTAAGTAAAATGCAGAGTAAGACATATGAAAAAGACGAGAGGTGAAGATCAATATTTGTGTAGCCTGCCTGACACAGTGTTTTCACAGATGTTGAATCTCTCAGTAGCCTATTTAAAGACTACAGTAGCCTATTTAAAATGGCATACGTTCATCAGTTATATTCTCAAATTAATTTACAGAGCCATCCCTACAAAGTTTTTAGGTTACCTATAGAAAGGACTACCATAGGATTAATGTGTATCGCACACGCAAGAACGGGCCGCGTGGCATCAGGATGGTTGCGTGATGTCGGTCAGCCGTCACGGCACAGCCGTACTCTGCGTTACGAAGAACTTGAATGCAAAGTAAATGAAAGGCATTTAGGAGATTATCCACAGATTTCCCCCCTGCATTTATTTGAGACCGGCCTTTATTTGTTCTTGCTGACCACGCCCCCGGCCACTATCAGAAGCCCTGCGTTTAATTGACTACAGGCTTTTATTTGAGGAAATACGGTGTGTGTATATATATATATATATATATATATATATATATATATATATATATATATATATATATATATATATATATATATATATATATATATATATATATATATATTATTGTTATGATTTTTATTCATATTACATTTTATTTACTTTTATTGTAATAATTATTATATTATATTATATTATATTATATTATATTATATTATATTATATTATATTATATTATATTATATTATATTATATTATATTATATTATTTACACCCCCTGACACATATGCAAGTCATATAGGTAAGGTCATGTGTTCATCTATATGTACGCTTTAGTGTTTGTGTCATGTCTCGTGTAAAAAAAAGCATGAATGTGGCTTGGATAAGATAAGCTTTGACATTTTCACTCTGCTGTTCTTCAAGCAGAATATGCTGAGGATGGCAAACCGCTTGCTATATAACCACGCTTTTGATTTATGAGAGGAAGATGAAGTTAAATCGTGTTGGAGGTGTGTGGTGCCATAAAGGCAGAATATTGAACCGACAAACTCGCGGCCAATAATATTTATATGTTGAGTCTTATTTGAAGTCTGTGAAGTGATGATAAAAGAAGTCCGTTCTCCGCCTTCTGAATAATTTACTTGCGCTGCCAGTCTCAAAAGTCTTTCTTCATTCTAATTACAGCATAGACAAACATAATGTTTTTTACATCCTTTTTAGTTTGTTTCACAGAAGGGAGGACATTTCACATGACCTTTTAGCTTCAAGAATCACAGAGGAAGCAAATACAATTTGCCCTAAAACACAGTTGTGCCATTAAGATGCTTCATCCGTCAATGGCATTGATGTAACTTCTTTATGAAGGGGATACTGGCCCAGATGCTACTTACGCTTCATCCATGATGGACTCCAAATGACAGCTTGGGTGGAAAAAGCCTCGGAGTGAAACTGAATTAGCAAAACAAATGAATTTCCTCTCTTCCAGACAGTTCACTGTCACGAAGTCAGGCCGTCCGAAGATTGAGTCGTATATCATGACCCGAGGCCTGTAACCTCAGAATGACAGCTATAAGGCGAGCGTAAATTCAGAAAGCTGTTATTTGTCAAGGGAGGGCTGTCTATTTAATTTGCACAGACTTGTGCGCAGGGATCGGCATTTATCAACATGGCAGCTGTCTGTCATGTGACTAGTTAATTGGATAAGCTTTGCATCCTTGTATGGTTAAAAAAATAAATAAGAAAAAAATGAAAGAAATGGCCTCAAAAATTGGTTGTCCACAGAAAAAAAAAAAAAAATGATTTGTTAACAGGAGGGGGGAAATAAATAAAACTTGTTCTCTAAATTGCACAATGCTCTACTGCAAATAAATTATTAACACGTCCTGTTCTGTATAATAGCATTTCCATGTTTGGCAATCACTTCATAGTATTCAAAATGTTAGAGCATGGAATCTGAGCACAGACATAATTTTAAAAGATAAAATGATTTCATGTGAAATAAGACTCCAGACACCGGGAGAACAGCACGGAAGTCACTTCAGGTTCCTCAACACATATCATTTGTTGTGTGCCTCTTGCATATTTTCCATATTCAATAAAAGGGAAAGTGGAAGATCTACATCCGTTCATTGGTTACGTCAACCAATTTTATAAGGGCAATTAAATAGATAAGAAATGTGTGTTCGGTAATTGAAGGACTTGATTAGATAGAGGCTATGTTTAATCATGATCAATCAAGTCAAAAATCTTTAATTGATTTTGAATCGATATTGTTTTTTTGTAGTAACAGAAAACTGCAGAAATATCGTATTTTCAGGAGTGACTGAAAGCTAAGAGTGATGTCATGATGGTTAATGGAGTACAATGTGCTACAGATTGATTAGTACAAATCATGAGTTTGATTGGGAGAAGACACGTGCTAATAAAAAGTTATGTTTTGAAAGCACTGGAAGTACTTCTTAAAGTGTCCGCCAATTGAATAAATGTCCAATTTGATATTAGGAGAACATCATAGTTGCCTTGTTTATTAAATCAGGGGCCGTATTCACAAAATATTTTATCTTAGCACTAAGAGTTCTCCTAAATGGCAGTAAAAGTTCTTTGTTATGAGTTTTTTTCTTTAAATCTATTGACAAAGCTGCTGAGAGCAACTTTTAGTAAGGAATAGAGAGAAGTCTTCAGCTCAGAGTAAGGGCGGGGTTGACCTCGTTGCCTCGTTGATATAGAAATATTTAGTTGAACAAGGTTTCATGTTGCTATATTCAAATAAAATGTTTAAAATAAGAATGTTGGCTTATTCAAATAAAGATTTTAAAAAGTAGGCTAAGTGTCATTGATTAAACAAGTATGTGAGAGAGCCTCGAGAGATTGCAGAATTCAAGCGACAAATTATGTTTACTTTTTATTTTTATTTTTTTTATTTTTTTATTAAAGATACATTTATTATCACTATTGCCTCAATGGTGTGTAGTGTCTTTGGGCAGATTGAGCCAACAGCCATTGGGATTGTTTAGTGATTTGGTCCTAATGACTTAGGAGTCCTCTTGACTACTCCTAGCGTTTCGTGGATTTAGGAGCTAGTTTTAGTACTAAAATGCTTTGTGAAATAATCTTAGAGCAAAAATGTAGGATTCCTAAAATTAGGACTGACATGCCCATTATTTTTCTCCTAATTATTTTTCTCGCCCAGTTTAGTTTCTCCTAAATCGGCAAGTTGGGAGCTACATTTAGCCTTAAGATGCTTTGTGAATACGGACCCAGGACACTATTTGTTCCCCATATTCTTTAAAAGCAGAAGTGGCAAATCTGCAGCTGCCTATTAGTTAGATGCCAAAAATGTTATGGAGGAAATTAAATAGATATGAAATTGGTGTTTGGTATTCCAAGAAATTGATTAAAAAGAGACTGAATTTGATCTTGATCAACAGTCAAAAATCCTGAATAGAATATGGATCAGAATGTCCCCAGATTGCTTTATTAGTAACAGTAAACTGCACAAATATCAGATTTGAAGGGGTCACTAAAAGCTAAGGGGAAGGTTGGGGTGTTTACTAGGGTGTGACTTCCTGTAGCTCGACTGGGTTTGTGACTACAAGGTCATTAAAATTGTGCTCAATAAAAGCATCTGCCAAACTGATTACTGTGCAATTTCATATCGCTATATTTAATTCATTCACTATTAACTTACGATCTTATTTGTCTCCCTTTTCCCCATTTAAGTTGACTTACTGTACACTTTCATTGGCAGTGGTTTGAATAAATCTGTTAACCACTTGATAAGCATAATATTCTTTCAGCAGCACAGAACCCACAGTATGGGAAGCCTACAGATGTAAATAAATGCTAGCTGGGTGTTTCCACGGTGATTGCGGTGCTTTTTCCCTACACTGGTCTCTAGCAGATTTAAGAGGACTCAATTGACTGATGTAGGTGGCGGAACAAGTGCAGCACGGTAATCCTCTGCGCGCTGAGTTAATGGGGTTGTATTGACTGACCGGCTTGTGTGACATTTGCTACTTAGTTTTGTTCTAATTAAATTCTAATCAAGGACCAGTATTTTCAGAGGTACATAAGCTGGACTTTATGCATTCTAGTGCATGTATGCTGTTTTAAAATTAAATTTTGTTTTTGGAGGTCTCCTACAGTAGGTTTACATGCTAAACCTACATCCCCAAAACAAAACATTAAACACTTCGATTTTCTCATAATATACATTTGATGAAAGAGCCGTTCTCTAAAAACACTCTTTTCTGAAAGACTACTTTGTTCTTATTGGTCTTATTATTCTGCTGTGATTGGTCTACCGCTTAAAGTGTGTGTCGGAAACTAAACTTGCGTTATCATATTTGAGTTTCAGCTCTGGTGGCTTACTCTAGCCTAGAAATCTATACGCACGCTAGCGGCAGCAAATCTAATCTGCCGCGAGTGTCGTCTAGCAACTCTCAATACACTTCTGAACTGTAAAAGCCCAACTCTGGTCGGGCCAATCACGTCATGTATAGAGTCGGTAGGCGTGGCTTAACAAAATGACGGCTGAGTTGCGCTTGCGTGCCTCTAGTAAACACAGAAACTGGCGAACGGCGGCCTTTTGAATCAGCTTTGGCCGCGAGCCCGCAACTCTGGAAGACTTGGATTTAAGCTTTTCTCTGAGAAAAGAAAAAAGAACGGCACTGAAGTCATTCCTAAGAAAGGAAGATGTGTTCTGAGTTTTGCCGAACCGATACGGCGAAAGTTTAATCTGTCAACTAGGTCTGCTTCACCTTCGTGGCTCTGGTTGGTTGTAGCGCTATCCTATCCTTTCGCATGCAGAGGGAGTTTGAAAGACAGCCGTTTATCCTGCTTTTTCTTGGGTTTTTTTTCTTTTTCTTTCTTTCTTTCTTTCTTTCTTTCTTTCTTTCTTTCTTTCTTTCTTTCTTTCTTTCTTTCTTTCTTTCTTTCTTTCTTTCTTTCTTTCTTTCTTTCTTCTTCTTCTTCTTCTTCTTCTTCTTCTTCTTCTTCTTCTTCTTCTTCTTCTTCTTCTTCTTCTTCTTCTTCTTCTTCTTCTTCTTCTTCTTCTTCTTCTTCTTCTTCTTCTTCTTCTTCTTCTTCTTCTTCTTCTTCTTCTGTGGTCTCTTGAGTGAGTGGTATTACATGAACGTCTCTCATAGCTCTGTTACCCCAGGACTGGGAAAAGCTCTATTATGGCAGGCCCGGCCTCTCTGAGCTTCAGTCCATCATTGATTTCTATAGTAGAATTGATAGCCAGCACCGCTCCAGTCTGAAACTCAATCCACTGGGGCTGCTGCAATTAGGGGCTCACTCATCCCTCTGCTTGCCTGCCCTCCTTCACTAATACTTTCTTTCCATCCAGCACATTGAACAGCTACCAGTATGACTCAGCTGTTTAATCCCATTTCTCTTGCTTTTATGTCATGTAAATGGGAATTCAGAGTAAAATCCGTCAGTTTCTTTCTATCTTCTATGGGAGGGGCTTCCTGTAGGGTGGATAAATTACAGATATGTATTTAAGAAAGTATAAACTAGGTAACTAGTAGTGGCATTCATTAGAAAATAAAATTGCCACAAACACCTAAAGTGGCAACATATAAAAGACAATAATATATACAATCAAAAGTGACAGATTCAAATGGAAATTTCTTATGAAAAACTTATGAAAAAAAGAGATATTTAGAAGAGTTTGCACTGCTCTTTTCCGTTCAACAATCTGTGAAGCTCCAAAAGGACAAACACACCATTAAAATATAATAAAATATAACAGTGGCATGTTGCATAAACTGCTTAGAATAGTCTTAAAAATGTGTCAAGATTGGTCTAATTGGAATTTCAAAAGATTGATTGATCACCCCTTGGTTAAGACACTTTACAGAAAAAAAAGTGTAAATCTGGGAAATGTGTAAAAATTCCCATAAATTCACATGTTAAAACAATGTAAACACATGTATATGCCCATGTGAAACCCATGAGATCACATGTGAAATTTTTGCAATCATATATAAAACATACTCCCATGTGAAACCCATGTGATCATGTTAAACCCATGTAATCACATATGAAACGTATATTCCCATGTGAAACTCATGCGGTCACATGTGAAACGTACATTCCCATGTGAGACCCATGGAATTACATTTGAAACCCCTCAAAAATCATATCTAAAGTAAATCCACAGAAAACTGTGTGCCATGTTCTTCTGTAGGGCCTATGGCCATGTTTCCCAACATTAAAACAAATCATTCAAAGGGAGCTTTTATTTATTTTCAAAATGAGCAATACAAATTGAATGTTTGAAGCAAACAAATCAAAACTAAATATTAAAATGATGCATGGAAAAGCCTCTAAAACGAAGATGTACTGTGTGTGTGTATTGTGTATTTGTTTATGTGTGTTGTCTCGGTTGTCTCCTTCAGCAGGCTTCCTGTTTTGGGATAGAAAAACAATCATAGATTAGAGCAGTGCAAACACAACTCCTAAAATGGGAGTTTTAATGACTCTAAGGAGTACTAGTGAGGTCATAACATAGCCCATAATCATTCATATCTGACTCTGATTATTCTATTTATGATGTCTGTCGTGAGGTAAATAATAAAGTAGGGCTGTCAAAATGAACACGGTAATAATGCATTAACGCAAATCATTTTTAATGGCATTCATTTTATTAACGCGTTTAATGCAGCGTGCATTTTCTGTTTGACCCGTAGTTGGAGAAATGGAGATGAAGCAGCAAACAGAAATTGAGAAAGAAAAGGGTTAAAGTTATTCGCATCACATCTAACGATTCTACATATGAACTTACTTCAAGAGCCAGCGTTACAAGCAAGATTCACAACTTATATGAAGAGGAGAACGCTAAAGTTGAGGAGGCGTTGAGACAGACAAACCTGGTTGCGCTCACCGGAGACTCCTGGACTTCCCTCAGTAACCATATACCTGGGTGTCACAGCACATTATTTTGACACGCTCTGGAAACTTCAGTCGCATGCTTTGAACGTTATGAGGACAGACCGGAGGCACTACGCTGACGTTTGCGTGGAGCACTTTCTGCAAGTAGCCAGACAGTCGAACATTGAACTCAAAATTAGCATACTGACTACTGATAGTGCACGAAACATGATTGCAGCGGCAGAACAGCCTGTTTGACAGGGCCTTTGCAAAATGCAGGAAGGTAGTGGGCCATTTTCTTAAAAAAAAAAAAAAAAAAAACATGGAGATGTTCTTAATGCGCTATGTATAGGGTGGTTTCAGTAATGTATAAGGGGTTTTCACACTTGGTCCTTTTCAGGGGTCTGAGGGTGGTTCGTGTGATTTTTGGTCCATATGTGAACACTCCTAACGATCTCCTTTAAAGCAGACCAAGCCGAGACCATCACGAGAGGTGGTCTGGGTACGGTTCGATCTCATCTTATGGTACGGTTCGCTAAAAACGCGCAGTCTGAAAAGAAACCGCTCTGGCCTTACTTGATTTTCCTGTTTGCGAATTCCAGTGTAGTTTGGTCATCAGATGCCTCCGTACAGATCGAATGTCCATCGCGGCTGATTCTTCGGACAAATCTTTACAAATTATTCGTTCACAACAGACACTTGTTTATTGCAATTTCAACCTCTTCCGAACTGTGTGAGAGAGACGCGGCTGTGCCCCTCTCCAGTTTAAAATGACGAGTGCCTAATGCGTGCATGCACAGAAGCCAGCTGTCACAGCACGTGAAATAAACAGAATCCTTAACATCTTATTGCATTTATTTTAAAGTTTTACATAAACAGGTGGTTTTGTCTTAAGGGAATGTAAACAACTGCATTACTAGCCTAACAGAAGAATCAGTGGAGTACCCGTATGTGAGGAATACGCTGTTTTATTTTTTTTACATGATTATTCCATTTCTTACTTGAATGCTGCTTTTAGACATATTGTAACGTTCTCAGGCAATAATGAGACGTGTTGGTGAAAAGGGGTGTTTATTTGGGCTGTTGTCGGCCACAACCCACGCCGTACACACCCCGACTTGAACAGAGAACCGCACTTGAAACAGCGAGGCACTCCTCTCTCCTTTATTTCCGCTTTTTCTCCCAAAAAACCCCTAGGGGGTGGAGCCTCTTCGCATATTTAACCCGAACCTCCAATAACTGGTAATGAAGTATGATAACAGTCCACAACACCAAAATGAACAGTGTCACATAAACATTAAACTCCTTGTCCACTAAAACACAATAACATTTAGAACATGTTACAATATCTATACTTTACCAGGAAAATTTAACGCAGTTTATTTAATTTGCATCTATCTTTTATTATTTTATTGTATTTTTATTTTTTGTGTGCTGTTTTCATTTTCTTCTGCAATAATATAAAAATGAATCAAGGAAAACAGTTCAAAATAAATGTTAGTTACAAAGGTGGATGTGTGAAATAGCTAGTGTAAGAATATGTAGTATTACAAATATATAATAAAACAAAGATAAAATACTTAATACAACAATAATAATAATAATAATCTTTCCAAACAAATATCTTGGTTACTGAGGAACAAACAATGTAAGTGAATGGGGTCAAAATGTTGAACGCCACAGGGTCAGCCTCAGCCATCAAACAAAGAACTGGATTAGATCCAAAAAGCAACAGTCTGAACACAAAGGGATCTGAGACAGCATTCCTACTAAAGGGGACCATTCACTTCTTGGTCCACTTAAAGAGTCTGAGTTTGGTTCTTTTAAAGAGGACCCAAGTGTGAAAACACCCTAAATGTACAATGTGCATGTTTAGAAGTGCGCTGCCTGTCCTGCGAAAATGTAAACAGGCTTGTGTAAGTGAATTACTTAGTGTAAAGAAAGAGAAGAAATGGGAACTTGTTATGTCTATGTTCTTTTCTTTTTTTCATGTGTCTAATAGATATGAACAAGTTAATTAAAATAAACATCTGAGTATGGGTTCACTAATAATAAACGCACATTCGAATAAAGCATACATATTTGACCATATACCCATGTTGATAAGAGTATTAAAAACTTGAAAAATTTTAATAAAAGGTACATTTAGAACTGATACAAATTTGTGATTAATCACGAGTTTACTAATAACAATTGTTGTGAATTAGCTCAGCGGGGAAATATTTATAATTATTCATAACTCGTTATGATTATCCATTATGAATATTTGAATCAGTCAAATAGATTCACTTGATGTAGCTACATTAATATTACAATCAATCAATCAATCAATCAATCAATCAATCAATCAATCAATCAATCAATCAATCAATCAATCAATCAGTTCATTTTGTGAACGTTCAGTATTGAATATTCATAAATTCTAAGAAAAGGATATTTTTCATTTACATTTGCGCTTAGAGAGCAAAACCAGATCAATCATTTAAGGGACAATTTGTTTGCAGGCAGGGAGTCAGAACCAAACATATAAATTTTGCACAACTTTTAAATCATAAACAAGATCAAACAGACATGAAACATAAATACATAAAACACAGCAAGAGTTGAAGTGTAAGTGGTCAGTGCAGATGGATGGAGTTATTCACAGAGTCAAAAACCTGGAGAGGAACCATCGTTGACTACAGGGTCCTTTGTCTGAACAAAGGGGTTTACAGCTTTACTCACTACACAGCTATTTGTTTTTCATACGATATGTACTTGCATATGGCTTGAGCTATAGAAGACCGTCCGGGCAGAAAATGCAGGAGAAATTTTGATGGTTTGGTCTGATGGTTTTTCCAACGCCTGATTCCTTTCGTGTTGAATGAAGAAGGAATGATGAGCTTGCATGGTTGTTTCGACTCTGCCGAGGTTGAGGAATTTGCTCGTAGCATGAGGAGTTTGGTTTTGTTAGGCCATCGGGTTTCCTGTTTCACACACACATTTGGCTCTGTGTGTGTGGAGGCACACCATGTTTGGTGGCCTGCTGAGCGGAAGTCCACAGCTGCAGCACATCGTCTCCACTAGGGAGAAGGAGAAGAGTAGTCTCTTTTTAAGCTCCGGGAGTACCCTCCTGGGGTAGACTTGACCAATGATATTGTTGGGATTTCCTGGCGGGAAATTCCTCTGGGGATTTTAGGGCTTTTTTTTTCTTTCTTTCTTTTTTTCAAACATGAATCAATGGGTCTGGGCCTCCAACGGGGACGTGATATGCGTGAAAGTGTAAGTTGTAAAGCGAGCATTAAACAACATAATATGAGGTAACATGAAATGGTAAGTTGTTCATTAGACATGCATGAACGAAATAACATACAAAGGACATTTTACAAGACAGTTATATGTGTACATACAATGTCCTGGGGTACATGTTAATTTATAGATAGTTTGTCTATAACTTGAGGCAAAAGAGTGTGTTTTATAAGCTTTGTGTCTTTAACTCTGGCATTTTTTATGTGGCCACATTCTTTTGGGCCATAACATGTTGGTTTCCAGGGTAACTGAGGATCTTTCTCTGTTGTGTTGGGGTCTGTTACTAAGCACAAAGCATTTAAAACATATTTGTTTAATGTAACTGGCAGTTATGTGTCTGATTGGCCTCAGTCACTACACAATCATGCGATTAATCACTATTAAATATTTTAATCGATTTATGGCCCTATAATAAAGTTTTAAAAACCCAAAGGATATTTCACCATGAAACCGACAGATGAATTTTATCCTCTCATGCCGTGGAATATAAATAGGTTACAAAGTTCACCTTCCTGTTCATCATCTGAGATCTTTTCATTTGTTGTGCCATGCAGACGTTAATCTCAGTGTCTCCAATGACTGTGTGAATTTGCCATAGTCTGTAAGAAATTAAAATGAAAACCTTTTCAAATCACACACTATATGGCTTAATTGACTGAAAATGAAAACAAGTTTGTATTTTGAAGAAATGCATAGAGTGTTACTGTCAATTATTCAAGGACACTCACCGTTCAGGTTCCAAAAAACCCAAACACAAAGGAAGGGCATGAAGAGCTGTGTATTGGCCCGGTGTGTAATTCCACAATGAAAATGTATTTCCACAGTGGGTCATTTCATCATGTTATTAGGCCTTACTTTTTATAAAGATCTTGTCAATATTGCTAAAATAAAAATATTTCTTCAAAATAATCAAAAAATAAGGTAAAGGTGCGGCATAATTAAAGAAATTATGCAGGCAAAAAAGATCCACTTTAAATGCTGTTTTTTTTACCCTTTTTGTCAGCCAAACCCGTTTTGACATAAAATATTTTCTTGTAATAGCCCCTGAGATTTTAAGTTAATATTTCATTAATTTAACCCCCTATTTGCATGTTCGCTTCTCTGACGTCTGTTAATGGTAACATGACATGCAGGCAAACAAATCAAATATTTTTAGTAGGCGTTTAATTGTATTTTGGTGTCCCCAAAAGTATGAATTTACAATGCATAGCTCCACGATTTTGTTATATTATGATTATTTTGTCATACATTGCTAATGTATGCCAAGTATGAAACGCAGCTCACACAGACGTCAGTCACATGACTTTTAAACCATGTGGTAACATGAGCCACATGTAAAAGCGATTACAACATGTGGAAACATTTTCCACACATGGTTCACATGTTGGTTACATGTTTTCCACATGTGCTAAATTTAATTACAAAACAATAGCGGTAAATGAACGTAAAATTACCAAAATGACTACACAAATATGCTGTTCTTCATACAAGAAAGGTGTTCTGGCCTTTTACCAGAGACCATTCACAAATCAGCAGCAAAATATCTGTACATTCTGTGATGTCAGTCTTCAGAAATGATGTAAAAACACTGCTGCGTTGTCTTCATCTGCCCACATGAGGAGAAGCACTTAAGTATCACTATCTGTTAAATTTGACATTTTTTTGACCTCGAAGTGACAGTCATAACTGATGATTAAATGAATGTGTTTTTGTTCTTAATAGCATGATACTCGAGTAAAAGTAACCAAATGCAGAGCCGCAACGCTGATGAATGGAAAAGAAGGCTGGGTCTTAAATGCAAAACGTTGGAAAAGCTACAAGATTTTTGCAGCTTTTCCAACAGCAGCTGGTTAAAGATGATAATTTATCACATATTTAAATAGAAAAAATTATATAAACCTTACTGTAACTGACTTATCTCCGTAAGTCTTTATGACTGGCCCAAAGCAGACTTCTTATAGCGCGCTCTGCGTAGCTTCAGTTCTGGCAGGTCACGTTAGTCAAGCTCGCATCAGTTGACTGTCAGCTGATCACGCTTACCTATAGGAATATGATGTCTATCCCAGCAGACATATATAAGCTCCTTCAGTATTATCAGCAGCTATCGTGTTTCTCCAGAGCTCATTTACCCTCCTCCATCCCCAGCTCCTCCTCTCGTCCAGTCAGGATTTGGTATTCTAATTCCGCTTGAATCAGACTAAATTCCTGAATTATTTTGAACATTTAATATTAACATTAATGATGATTAATGCATTATGATGGCTCTGTTCTGTTTACTATAAGGTTATTGCTGCTCTCCCTTCTCCCTCCCTATCCATGATAGGCTACATGGATGCGCAGGGAGTTCTTGCCCAGAAAAGAACCATACCGCGGCACCAATCCAAACTATTTGCTAATAGTCAATTAATCATCTTTGACATAAATGATCCCGACAATGATCATTGGATTTGTAAATAGATTTGGATTGGATGGATTTAAAGTGGAGTATGTGGAGTATATATTGGATGGAGTAAATGGATTTACCGGTATTTTTGAAACGGTCCTGTTCACAAATCTCTTACTGGGAATTTACCAGTAAAGACTGTGTGTGTGTGTGTGTGTGTGTGTGTGTGTGTGTGTGTGTGTGTGTGTGTGTGTGTGTGTGTGTGTGTGTGTGTGTGTGTGTGTGTGTGTGTGTGTGTGTGTGTGTGTGTGTGTGTGCGTGTGTGTGTGCGTGCGTGTGTGTGTGCGTGTGTGTGTGTGTGTGAAAGGGACTGCTGTCTTAGTGACTAAGTTTATACAACTGGCCCCAGAAATGGATGAGTTTAACAGTAAATAAGTTCTTACATTTTGTATTCAGTCTAGAGCTTGACAGAGGTCTTATGAACTTGTGTTTTATGAAAAAAGGGTAAGATTCTTTTGTATTCCACTGAAAAATCAACATAAAATGGGTTTAGAATGACATGAGGGTGAGCAAATAAGGGCAGAATTTTCCCTTTACATTCCTTGGGCAATGCTTTTTTGTACTGGGTCATGGTTGTGATTGACAGTAGGGTTGCAGTTGTGCTTCTCATATTGTTCTGACTGTGCTTGTTGGTGCATTTAATGGGTGACACAGCATTTAACGCTGAAGGTATCGCATGTCCCCGTACTGGTCATATTCTGTACCAACAACAAGCCACAAGAACCAGCTCGGAATATGAGCCTGCCTTTTGGAGATAAGCAAATGCTTTACTGTCTTGTTTCAATATACCACAATATGTTTAGCATATGTTAATCCATAGGCATTTAACTTGACCCTGTTATACATGAAAAGAACAACATCCCAGTTTAAAAACCGGCAGGCATAAGACAGCATGCGATTTATCTACTGCCAGTTGTTCACCACTCCCCTAGAGCTTCATGTTATAGCAGCACGCAAAAGGAGTCAGGTGCAGTCGCTGATGCACGGTCTTCATCAAGAACGTCCCTCCCCCAGAAGGGACGTGTTGAAGTAAAATTGCATTTCCAATTGAAGAGGCAGATGATACTAATATCACACTTCACTTGGCACCACTTAAGCAGTTGCAACAAACGATAAGAGAGACAGATGAAAAGAAATGGGTGAAAAAAGGCTCCTTTCCTCTGACAAAACACAAAGTCAGTCTCCTTTCACTTGACCTTCACTGTCCCTCTTCAACTCTTGTTTCACTCCATCACAGAGTTTCTAAGTGAACACGGAAGACAAATGATGGGGGCATCATCACCAGCTAACTGCGACATGTCCATATTAGGCATTCATTCCCACACAAGAGAGGGGCAACAGCTTGTTTTTATGCTGTAATTTAATTAGGCCACAGACTTTGCAATCCAATTATCCCCTTGCGAAGCCCTTTGAGATTGCACATTCTCGGCCCCTTTTAAGCAAAGTACCTGCGGATTGTTATGGAAGTCGATGTCAGGATGAATGTCTGTTAGATTTGTCAGTGCTCATCACAGCATCCTGCTTTATTGGTGGCATCCATGCTGGGAATAAAATCAAAGAGCCTGCGGCACACCGGTTGATGCTTATGTTTTTGTCACCCTGGGTTTGGGGTAATTAATTTATGAGGTACAGAATGTAATTGTTCATTAAATTATTGTCAGGGAGGTTGACCTTCTCTTTTCAAATCAACAATAGCATGCAATGTGCAGTGTTTTGTGGGTCTTTTTTCACCTGCGGGACATTAGGCAAGGACTTTTTAAAAGGATAAACTCATACAGCTATATATTATTGTCCCAGCTGCTCAATTGAAGATTAAATAGTGGGCTAATATCCTCTTAAAAAGAAGTCTCAAAGATTCAACCTTTTAGCAGGACCACAATGGTTTGCTTTGAGGTCATATGGTAGTGTACTTCTGAAGGCCATAACACACCAAACCACCTTAAAAAAAACTAGTGGAGACAAAAGTCATATGTAGTGTTGCCTGAATCAATGCCAAAAAGATGCCTGAACATGCTGGTCATATAATTAGAATATCATCAAAAAGTTGAAAAATAACTCTACATACCATGAGGTGGCAGTAGTTTTCATTCAAATAAGGGAAAACGGAAGAGAACTGCATGAACAGCCTGACAAGCCAGACCCACATCAAGATGTTTGGTCTGGAAACTCATCATTTGACAGGGCTCAATCCGAGGGGCGGGATAAACGGCTGTCTTTCAAACTCCCTCTGCGCGGCGTGCACGCAATTGGATAGCGTTACAACCAACCAGAGCAACGAAGGTGAAGCAGAGCTAGTTGAAAGAATAAACTTTCGCCGTATCCGGTCGGCAAAACTCAGAACACATCTTCCCTTCTTAAGAATGACTTCAGTGCCCTTCTCAGAGAAAAGCTTAACTCCAAGTCTTCCAGAGTCGTGGTCAAAGCTGATTCGAAAGACCGCCGTTCGCCAGTTTCTGTGTTTAATAGAAGCATGCAAACGCAACTCGACCGTCATTATGTTAAGCCCCGCCCACTGACTCTATACACGATGTGATTGGCCCGACCAGAGTTTGGCGTTTACAGCTCAAAAGTGTATTGAGAGTTGCTAGACGACACTCGCGGGAGATTAGTTTTGCTGCCGCTAGCGTGCGTCTAGATTTATAGGCTACTGCATGAATGTTTTTTATTTATCAAGGATGTGTTAAATTGATCAAGACATTAATAAATTGTTTCCATAAAAACATTAAGCAGCTCTTTATTCATTCCAGGCAGTCATGTTGTCATTAAAAATATATATTTGTGTATTGTTATGCTCCGATGAGATGAAGATGAAAATTGAGAAGAGCCTATGTGTCCTCTTGACTGTTGTTTGCTGTCGACTGCCTTCATCACTTCCTTTTTCCTTATTGTGCACTGATTTGCTGAACAGCCAATCTGAGTGGTCTCTTTCACTGACGGGTTCCGCTGTCGATTCGACATGTATAATTGGTCAAAGAACCGCCAATGTGATTCCTACAAGTGGCAATGGTGCGGAACACACTGCAAAAAGTAGACTAGATACTGTCCATTGAGTGACCATAAGCTTGGTGTGTCACAGCCTTAAATATTTAAAATGCCAAATTTACACAAGGCAAAATTATTCTACATTTATCTGTGCTTTCCAAGAAGTTACCACTAGTTCCATTTGTGATCTGCAGAGGACTACTCTCTGAGAAGGATTAAGGGTGGGTTCCACCATTAGGGATTAAATTAAGCACAGTTCTAATCTGGGATTTGTTGATCTAGGATTTTAAATTAAAATATGTTGCACCACTTATTTTTAAACCCAGATTAACAAATCAGCGGTTAGAATTTAGCATGCAATTAACAACTATATTCACGATTAATTTTGTCTATCATGATGGATCCGCCATTGATAGAAACAATGTTAAAGTGGTCATGAAATGATGTGGTGAAACCGATTAGTGCATGACATGTTATAGATAAATAGCATAGGCCTACGTAGAGCTAAACCAGATTGAACTTCCAAGCAATAAACATGCTCCATAAGCTTAATTCGGATTCCAATATTATGAATGCATGGATGAACTTTATTTTTAATGACTATCTAGTTCACGTGAGTAAGACATTGCATGTTTGTTCCTTCATTTTACCACTGATTAGTTTGTAAACAAGAGATTGATTGTGGTAGTATTGCATTGTTACAGATCGTTTTACATCTACTGATTATGTGTGCGTGTCTAACTGAACATTACTTATCATGCTGTCACAGGCTGGAGCATTGTTTATTTGTGGTGTTGTTGGTTCATTGTGCTGCAATTTGTGATCAGACTCAGACATGTATGGGCCAGGGCTCGCAAAGCCCAACATCCTGGGGCTACCAATACAGGCTTTTCACACCCTTTCAAAACAATCCCTAATCTGAACTCACGGGGTGCCGGAGCTCATTATAATATTCAAAGCTTATCCAATCATAGCAGTGGGCGTTTACTTCCAAATCTTCAGTGCGGCATGCCCATAAAAACCCATGAGAGAGGCTCAAAACCAGGGTAGAAAAATAGGTTTTTGTTTTGTTTTTGTTTTTTTTTAATGTAAAAACCACGTAAACGTCATAAGTAGACCTTAGACAACAGTATAACATTTCATTATTTCCGTTCTATCTCTCTGTCTCTCTCTCTGACAATAGCTCTTTCCAACAAAGGAAATAAATGTATAAAATATCAGCTTTCTTTATATAAAGCACTACATAGAGACTTTTACTGATCTAGCAGGAAATGACAGCAGTGCATGCGGATTTCATAAGCCTGGAAACATATTTATAGTACGATTTATGGAAGTGTAACATATGATAAAACGATGAAGATTAGGAAAAACAACTGCCATGAATCATGGAGTGACTATCTCCATTCTCAGTTTGAGCGCCGCCCAGCAGCCACGCGTGAAGCGGCCATGAGAAACGATAGGCGATCACCTCACAATCACCGCTCCCGTGTTAAATTCTTCTCTTCTTTTCTTTGTCTCACACTGAGATAAGCGACGGATCGGCATCCCTGACTCGATAGCCGGTGTAAGATTACAGGCCGCCAGGACCCCCCCTCTCTACCGGCTCATGCGCTTTATTTTTAATTTTAATTTGTAATAAACATCTCTCTGAGACCTGACGACACACCGAATGTTTCTGTCTTTGTTCAGTTGGCCACATATTTTAATTGCAGGTGCACTTTATTTTCTTTCAAGTTTAAAGTTAATCCCTAATTAAGATTTAAATCTGAGTTTAAAGTTATGGAGCAACAGGATTAAAGTAAAAAAAAAACACCCCTGCTCTATTTATTCAAATGAGGCCTTTCAACACCGAAACCTCAAAAAAGTGAATATTAAACTCATGTCAAATCAGCATGAAAGCTCATCTTACTCTAGACCCCTCATTTCAAGGTCGTTGTCATTCAGCATTTATGACCTGCTCTATGTTTTCCAGTAACTCAATAACCTCATTTGAATCTCCCACAAACCCCTATTATAAATTCACTGAGATCGGATCCCTGTACCCCTGAGCTTACTGGATTTCCAAAATCATTGGCCAACCAAACATCTCCCCAGGTCCCCTCAGTGCTGCAGTAGTCATCTCGTCTGAAATTGGACGCGCTTGAGGGACCATCGAATAGAGCCTTCCCAGGATTCTGCCAAAGCTGCTGAATTAAACATGAGAGAAGATCTGCAGTTTAATTTTTTTTTTTTTGACTCAAGAAAATATATTTACTTTTTTTTTTTTTTTTTTTTTTGCTCATTAATGCAGTCTGGCATATCTAGAGTGAGATGACAGTTTTTGTGCATCTCTTAAATCGATGATATAATATTGCACAGGATCTTGTTCTCCTGTACAAATGATTAATCTTTGTTATATCCCATATTTCATGTCTGATTAGCCTTCAACTAACCATCAGTTCTGCCTACCTAAGAAGATAATAAGAACCGGGTACATAACCATAAGGTATACCTCATCGTTATATACCTTAGAAGTCCAACACCATTAACAACACAAGTTCTGTATATCTTGTTCTTGTATGAGTTCCGTCCAGGTTCACATTTGATATATTCTCTGAATAAAGGAACATCCACTCCAGTACTTTTCCAAGAAAGAGTGATAATTTAGCCACCAGCTGCTGCTTGTTAGTGTTCTGAGGAACAGAGATAAGAAAGCTCTGTCATCATAAGAGAGGCTTTGGGTTTTGTCTTTTTAGGTCTTTTAAAGAGCTTATCCATTTGTAATGGGAGGAAACCCTGGGTGACAATCAAAACTCGAAGCCCTTGTTTAAGGACTTTGTCAATTTTCTTTGTAAAGGTCAAGGGCCAACATCACAAAGGTAGGCTATGACTCTTTGAGCTGGAATCTGGGATGATTTGTTCTGAGTAAAAAAAAATAAAAATAGAAATGTTCTGATGCCACTTTAAAAAGCAACATGAAATATACGTGGGCCTCAAAGATAATTCATTTTGCTCTGTGTTAATGTTCAACATCAAACCTCTTGATGGAACACTCTAATCGTATTTATTTATCTTCTCATCTTTTAGTAAAAAGCAGATGGTACAGAAAAAACAAAAGTATGAATCATTTTAGGCTTTACATAAATTACTTTATTCTAGGGCTGTCAAATGATTAATTACGATTAATCGCATCCAAAATAAAATGTGTACATTTTTCATTATGTATATTTGAATACACATACATACATGTTAGAAATATTTGCATACATATATATCACCCCCGACTAAGGATCTACATATTTAAATCAGGATTGTCGAATCTTTCTATGGCCGACTGATAGTCGAATCATCTGTGTGTGTGTGAATGGGTTAGGAGGGGCAAGACACTAGTCAGCAGAAGGGTAAAACTAATTTTTATTTTCCTTTACACACTGCCCACAGCAACATCTTTTAATAAAGCTTCCAAAACTGCCTGCCAACTGACAGACAAACTGACAATGGCTTTCTTATTTAGGTTTAAATAAAAGGTAATGTGGTGGATAACATTCGTGAAACATTTTCTCATAACATTTGAAAGCCGTGATCGAAATACAGAACATCACACAAAAATATATAAAAGAACATTTTGATAAATAAACCTAAAAAAACTACCTGCCTGGAGAAGAAAAGAACACTTTGAGTGTGTTTACATGCATGTCGATTATGCCTGAAGGGGGTCGCAGACCGGACGCGAAGCTCAGCGCCGCATCTCACATCGGACACACATCGCAAGCTCAATTTTGAATCAACTTTTGACAGAAGAGCTGCAGGATGAGTGTATCTTGTAGCACAGGGTGAAAGCAGTTGACGATTTGAGGGAAATATAATATAAATTTAATATAAAACCTTGAAATGGAGCTCTGTGGCGCGGCAGGATTTTAAACAATTTCCTGAGTTGCCGCCCAATGCCACCGCTGGTGTGTGTACACTCATTGAAGAAAATGTGTTTGAATTTAAAGTTGTTGCGCGGTGTGGCACTGAACTTTGAAGATCAGCAGTCTTCAAGGGGTCACACACCGGACGTGAAGCTCAGCGCCGTGCCACATCTTTAAAATATTGAGCACCCCCATATTGCCAAAATGGTATGATCCTCGTTTCATAACACCTGCGAAGATTCGACTGTGAGATCAAAGGTCGAATCCGACTCAATCAAGGTCAGAATTCGGGGTCAGCCCTAGCCCTCTATGGTACGGTGTTGCCTCCAGGCTACATAGTCTATTGTAGATTATTTTTAATCAAATGAAACAACAATTTATTGTTCAAACCTATCTCCGGGAAGAAGAACACAAATACTAATCAATGAAAGTGCAAAAAATGGGTCACATGATCCACAGGGGTCCATTTTGTGTCCTGTTTCAGTCGTATGCACAGATCACATGGCTCCATATTTTCTCCAATGAAAATTGCATTTTTCACTAATTTCCTGTCCAGTTAATCACCTACAAAAATATATGATTCACCTTCACTGGTAATTAAAGAAGTGTTTTCAAGAACTTTACATTATATATAATCAAATGTTTTAGAGCAAAAGAACAAAAAACTGTGTGTTGCCTCAAGGCAACATTGTACCATAATGGAATTGCGTAAGGCCATAGCAGTCACACTAGGTTGGATACAAATATATCATTATGTGTACGGAAAAGAATAAGAAATTGCAAACTACATTTGCATTTTTGCACAATATTGTAATGCATGTATAAAAATAGTAACACACATACTATAACTGCACATATTATGATCTGCACATTTTCTAAAGCATTCAAACAGGTATAAAACACAACTGATGAGGATGAGGTGTCCTGAGGAGGAAGATGAGGTCATAGTGACAATCCGGCATTGAGAGAGTGAGGGTGAGATCAAAGATGGATATAAGGATGAAGATAGATATGATAACTTGATATAATAACTTGATGTAATGGTTTGGTTTGGTACTTGTGTTCCACAATGGTACAATGTTGCCTGAGAGCAACAGCTGAATTTGAAATGTTAGTTTTTATTAAATAAGAAATATTTAATACATTATAAACTGGATAAATGTGTTTGTTCAGGTGTCTGGATAAAGAAATTGATGTTTTCAATCAACACATTTATTTTTTCTACATGAAAATGTAAAATGTTTAATTTTGCTCTGTTGTAGTACAATGTTGCCTTGAGGCAATAAACTTTTAAAAAATAAATAAATACAAAAATTATGAAAATGTGCATTGCTATTGTTAAAGTGTCCTATTTTAAGCAGGAAAAACACCACAAATATTTTTTTTTTCCTCATTGAAATCATATTGCATACCATAGAGGGCTAGCAAACACACGCTTTTATTTTGTATGTGATTAATCGTTTGACAGCACTACTTCATAAATGATACTTTAGGGCTTTGTATTATCTTTTGTTGTAAAAGCAGGTGGTAGGTGTTCATATTTGGCCATTTGACTGTGCACAACAAACAACAAACAAATCAATACTAGTCCGCTTGCTTCACATCACAATTCCTCTGTAAGCTTAACATGTGTGCATGTGTTTTCATGTGTGTTTGGTGTCCCTGCCCGCTGCTCTGAAATCAATGGGTGGTGGGGGGAATGTTGTGATTGTCATGTTGGCCAGCAGGTGCTGTGGCCTGACATTCTGTCCTCAATTGTCTCCTTAGTTAATCCATCTTTTGTTAGAGATTAGCGATATCCTGGTAACTCGTCTCTGGAGGGTGGCGAGGGAAGAGCCCAGGCGGGCACGGGACAATGCTGAACCATGAAGCACGCTGTCTAATTTCATTACCCTCATATGCTAGGAGTGAGGGAGGGGGTTAGACAGCTGCACTTCAGACTCTAATGTGCCATAAAAGGACCAGCAGAACTTCAGTGGCCCCCAAAATAACTCGATTAAAGAGCTTCTCCGTTTGATTCTCTCTCTCTCTCTCTCTCTCTCTCTCTCTCTCTCTCTCTCTCTCTCTCTCTCTCTCTCTCTCTCTCTCTCTCTCTCTCTCTCTCTCTCTCTCTCTCTCTCTCTCTCTCTCTCTCTCTCTCTCTCTCTCTCTCTCTCTCTCTCTCTCTCTCTCTCTCTCTCCTGTGTGGTTGCTTAATTTTATAGAATTCGTTGGAGATCCCTCTTCTTCCACCAAGGATGCCCCCTGTCAGTTTATGAAATAAAGTATTCATGACCACTTTGGTTATGTTTTGATCAACACTGACACTTTACTCTACCGAACTAGACTGAACTTATGCACCTACAAACATACACTTCTTCATGTTTTTAATTAATACTTCTATTACTGCTTTTATTGATCAATGACTCATTAAATTGATCAAAAGTAACAGTCAATACATTTAGAATTTACTTTTTTTTTTCTTTTTTTTTTAAATTCATAATTATAAGAAATATTCCTTAAGCATCATATTACACTATTAGAAGTAATGAAACCTATTTTCTGAAGTAATGATGCTGACAATTCATATTTGCATCACAGTAATAAATTACACTCTAAAATATTTTGAAATAGAAATCCATTTAATATGTAATAGATTTCAAAATCTTAGTTATTACTGTATTCAAATAAATTCAGCCTTGTGAGCATAAAATACTTTTTTTTATGACATTGTGTGTGTGTGTGTGTGTGTGTGTGTGTGTGTGTGTGTGTGTGTGTGTGTGTGTGTGTGTGTGTGTGTGTGTGTGTGTGTGTGTGTGTGTGTGTGTGTGTGTGTGTGTGTGTGTGTGTGTGTGTGTGTGTGTGTGTGTGTGTGTGTGTGCGCGCGTCCAGTGCTATTTACACCTAGGTCAAAATAGTCACTTTGCATCAAAGATGGGCTTTTTATGCTTAATTTATGACTGTACTATTTATTTTTTTATTTTCCTACAGTAGTCTTATTGTCAAGCATCCTTCAGTCTCAACCTTCAGAGGCACTTTAACAGATGCTTTCTCTGTTGTGCATTTTGTCTCCGGAAGGTTAATGTAGAACATTTCCCAAATCAATGACTCCTGCTTTGCCATCTTGGATCTGTCAGGAAAGCACAAGAAATATCTGCTATCAGTAATAGTTTAAGACCCCACATCCCAACCCATGCAGACTTTTTACTGACATCAATTTTTCATAAAGACTGCATTTAAATCTTTGGTTAATGTATCCATTTATCCTGGCTACTTCCATGAAATAATAAAAAAAAATCTTTTTTTGTTTTGTTTTTACAAATATTGCTCTAGGTTGACATGTAATGTGTAATTTTATTTAGACACACTTAAAATATTATTTCACATGCTAAACACCAACACAGTGCATTTTCCTTGAAACAGCACAGTCATATTTGTACTAATAGTCTTCGATGTCCTGTGATCATAATCACGCTGAGCTTGGTTTATTCTGAACCCTCCGGTGTCAAGCTACCTTACTCTCCACATGCTTAATTTGCGTAATAAACCATGAGTGTGTGTTTGCATGTATGTCCGTGGCCTGCAGGCTTTTACGTGATGTGTTCGATTGGGCTGGCAGCTATGGGTAATAAGATTATGGAGCCCTGATTGATCTGCTATAGGTGGCAGCAGGTGTCAGGCACAGGTTGATTGAGGCGTGACTAATGATTGGCCCCCGATCACATTTATGTCTCAAGCTGTGGCTTCCTGCTGCACTATTAGCACTTCTAATAGGCTGCCAATTAACAGAGACATCAAAAAGGCATGCATGATCACAGCTCTGACGGAAAGCAAAGAGATCTCCTGCATTGCACAGCTCCCTCTTTCTTTTTCCTTTCAAACAACCTTGCTTGATCCTAGTTTCTGGGAGCTGATGAAACAAAGCCCATAACGCCTGCTACAGACTGTGCGATTTGGACAATCCTATAAGATCATTACAAATCATACTACATGACATGGATCTAATAAACTTGGATATGACATGTATGTGTATTCTATTGAATCCTTTGTAAGGAATAACTGACAACGTTGTAGTATTAGAAAAAAAATGCAATGTGCATTTATTTTCTAATAATTCAATAGTGGTGTAAGAAAATATCGATATACGTGAGTATCGCAATATTTTGTTTGGTGATACTGTTTCGATTCTCAAAAACACTGTATCGATATTATATATTTATTTATTTACATCCAAGATTCATGGCTTTGTGTTCGAATGAAACCACAGACTGTATACAACCCAACCACTATATGGCAGTCTTATCTCCGAACGTAACTGACACGGAGAAGTTCCAGGTGAATGTGTGTGTGTGCGCATTAGCATTAGCAAACCTCACAAGACGATAGAGAATTATTCCCCTCCCGCGGTATACAGAGCTGAAGTGTGGACTTGTATTCAGCTACAAAGAAGCCACTAAGGAAATCGACAAGAGTCATTTTGTTTGCAAAATAGGCCAAGTTAAAATCCAGTACTCTGGAAACATTGAATCTGAGAGCTCGCTTAACATCCCGACATCATCCGCGCTGCTGAGAAGCGTTTCGATAGAATATGTACAGCACTTTTTCCTCTCAGTAACAAAAATAAACACACACCAAAACTGACAGCAGTGGCAGCAGAACGAAAGCATCTGATCACAGCGATGTGGATATGATGCACCAGCTCTGCAGTTCAGTAGTCTACTTGAAATGGCACTTTATACAATAGACTGCTTTAAAGAAAACAGCTTTACAGTATTAAATATAAGACAAACAGTCATTCACTCATGGAATGAATGAACTATGCACTTTCTGTTGCTAAATAGTCTATGTTGGAAAAACTTCTATACTTTGAACCTTTAAAACATGTACACATAAAGAATCCTGCAGTCACTTTACTATTTCCCTTTACTTAGATTGCACAGAATGGTGATATAAATGATACTGTATTGCTTACAATATTGCAATATATTGTCTCGTAACCCCTATATCGTGATATGTATCGTATCGCCAGTTTCTTGGCTATACACAGCCCTATAATTCAATGACCCAGAGTACATTTTTTCCACTCATACCAGGGTTACCACACCTCAAAACATTGTTTAAGATGATGTATTTCAAAACAAGTGTCTGTTTTGTTATCCTTAAAATGCTTGTGTGCAGGAATAATTACAGTAACACTTTAATATGGGAAACACATATTCACGATTAACAATGACTTTTGCCTCAATAAACTCCTAATTTTCTGCATATTGATATTTAGTAAGGTATTTTTGTAGCATTTAAGTTTAGGTATTGGTTAGGATTAAGGGATGTAGAATAAGGTCCTGCAGAATAAGGCATTAATATGTGCTTTATAAGTACTAATAAACAGCCAATATCCTAGTAATATGCCTGCTAATAAGCAACTAGTTAATAGTCAATAACTGAACCTTAAAATAAAGTGTTATCGAAAATTCTTAAGCATCTAATCCCAAGCCTCCGTTGCTAATTCCAAAACGTCATTTTACAGCAAGTAACGGAGGTTTGAGCCATTGATAGCAGACTAATGCAGTTATTAATGCAGCGAGTTATGAGAGCGAGAGAGAATGTGAATTACCTCTATGTCTGTGCATATCTTTCAACAGTATTGGGCAGCAGCATCTACTAATTCGAAACTCTAATGTTTCTTTGTGAGTGTGTATCTGTACTGTGTGTGTATGCATTTGAGTGGGCGAGCGGAGAAAGCGTAAGAAAGAGGAAAAAACATGGAAATAATTGGTTGTTTTTATCCTATTGTAGTATATTTATTTGCTTGGTGAGTGTCATTGTGAGTTTTGGTTATTTTGTTGTAGTCGGCTGTAAGGACTTTTGAAATAACTGAAATCATTTGGTGAAGTGATATGGAAATGTAATGCGGTCAAGACCTGCCTGAAACTACTTTAGCCGTGCATTTTCCTGAAAATAATTGCACATCTTAGAACGTTCTCTGACCAATCAGATTCAAGCATTCGACAGCCCCGTAGTATAAAGAAGAATTAAACATCATCACACCACCTATTTGCTAGTGGTAAACAAATAGAGCTAAATGAATGTAGCTCTGTTGACAATTGTGTTTTTTATGTGCACTGAAAAAACTAGGAGGAAGCAAAAGAGAACAATGTGGATGCGGTCATGGCTAGGAAAAAGAGACCTACTTGGCAAGCCAATTTTGCAAATGCAGTTTGAGGTTGCATTTTCATTGGCTAGTCAGTGGACATAGATCGTAGCAGCAAACGTGATCATGCTAAATATCTGGTACTGTTTAGGAGCCACGATTGGTCATATTTTGTCTGGAACAGGCCATAAATTGTAAAGTGTATCGGGCATTAAACCTAGTCATATGACAAAACTTGGCGGCAATAGGGAAAGGCTTGCTCAGGCTATATCTCCACTGGAAATATGCATAGCAGTGCCCCGTTGTAACGCAGCCATCTCTGTTTTTGACCAGTCTAAGTGCCACTTTCATTAAAGATTAGTTATTAAAAGCCTAAAAAATAAAATAAGGTTTAATAAATGCTCTAATTCGCCTATATTTATAAACAATGGTTATTATTCACACTCAAGTACTGCTTACATTATAGAATAGCAAACATATTAAGCCCCTCTTCAACAGTCATCATTATGGAACACAAAAGACAAATCTCAGAATAACAGATATATTGCACTTTTGTAATCTGGTGATTAGCTACTTTGGTGGCTTAAGTCCCTGATTATTATTAAAAGCCCCTGAAGATTCACTCACTTTAAAAATGTCAAATAATATAGATTTTAAAATAAATAATTGTGCTTTGTTCGGCCTATAGCATTGATGAAAAGGAGATAAGGTTGCTCAGTTTATCTAGCCACATTTTAAAACCCTGTGTCAAGTTGAAAGGTCAACTTTTAAAAACACATCTCAGCACCCTGCGCTCTTTTCCATTTTTTTCATGTAAAAGTAAAAACACATTGGTTAATTTAGCTGAAGTTCATTCAAAAGAAAAGAAAAAAATACACTGTCCCTAAATTTAAATTAATCCTTGTTATAAAATTTGGGATTTTGATTGATTCTCGCAGCACAACATGTCTGCAAATTGCATCAGGTCCACATTGCCACTGAAAGCATTAGGCTAGCATATTTCTGGGATTTGTTGCCATGGCGAGTGATGATAATGTGTTCCAGTGCTGGAAATTTAGAAAAGTAAAAAAATGTAATCAGTTACATTGTAAATTATATTATATTGTATTATTATATTGTAAATATGGTAACTTGTAATATTTTCTTCCCTATTGTGACGCATGCCGCCTTCACATACTATCGGAAATTTGATAATTCCCACAAGTAGTGATTACAAGCTCATCGGAGTTCGTTGATGGAAGGAAGGAGGCGGGAACCGTCGAACATTCAACAAAATTTTAAATTTCAAAATAAATAAACAAAACGAAAGTAAACCGTGGGCAGCCCCTTATGGACGACTGCCCGCACCCACACACATAATAAAACGCGGGCAGCCCCTCACGGACGAATGCCCGCACACACACAACAAAACGTAAACCAAACATAACATAAATTCCAGGCCTGGTCCTCTCTCGTCTTTCGCTGCCTTCGCTCCTCCTTTTATGCTCCCGTCACTCGTTCGCGAGACGAGACCGGTGTGTCGCGCAGCTGGTACTCATTACCACTCGTCACCGGCCCGCTCTTGCGGTCCCTCGTCCCGCTGCTTGCCACATACCCCCATCGCCCCTCACAGGCCGGGGTGCACTCCCGAGACTGCGCTCTACAACCCCCCACCCCCGAGAGAAATGGAGACGGGAGCACGAGGAGCGACAGAACGAGAGAGGGGAGGGAGGGGAAAAACAAATAAAAAATCTGGTCCGGTTCCCAGACACACTGCCGTTCGGCTCCTCGCCCGCCGAGAGGCTCTTCTTCGCGGTGCTGTGCGTTGGCACTGGATGCTTGGTCCTTTTGGAGCTCGATCCTCCTCTGCCCCCTGACGGCCGTTGGTAACTTCTCCTACTGAGGGACCCAGCAGAGAGCCCCGCGCTCCCTGCTCCTCCCCTAACCGGCGGACAGCAGCAGGCTCCTGTTTACGGCAAGCGCGGCGTCTCCTCCGCTCCCTCTCGGGTGGCAGCCACCCCACCTCGACCCAGGGGCAGCTGGTACTCACTACCACTTGTCACCATCCCGCTCTCGCGGTTCCTTTGCCCCGCTGCTTGCCACAGTGTTCATGTGCAATTTTTTACCTAGGAAACTCGTATTACAATATTTCCAAGAGCGTTATAAACGGTTTATTGAACAAAAAATGTCAGGTAGGACTTGATGATTTCCACAAGGAACCGATTGGATGGTTGAGGTTTGCTATTGGTCGATCTCATTTGAGTGACTGTTTGCCCCGCCCTCGTGCCAGTAAACACGTCATCAAAGAGATGAAGCCGCACAAGGGAGGAGAGTTATTTTGATTAAAGATTATGAGGACACATTAATTAACAAAAAGCTTCAGTATTTTGATGCTATTGTAAGAGCCTTCAATAACTTTATTTAGTGGCTTCCCAGGATGGCACGAAGCTCTCATGGAAACATTTAATAACCCGTAGAAGGCAGTCCTCAACGTTAAGTAAATAATACCATCTGCACCAATAAATAATATTGCACTCCCTGTTGCTGCTAGGAAATGAATCTCTTGAAGAAAATATTGCTTATTTTCTGGAGGAAAAGATATTAAGATTCACATAGATCTTGGGGGACGGATAAAATCTTGTTGATTTTCAGTAAGGCTACCAGGTTAGGTAATGGTACAGGACCTTTATCTTCTGCCTGTGGAAGTCTTGCTGTATCTCACCACTGCAACTCAGTTCAGACCCGATCCTGCCAGGGCTATCAATCTCACAGAGATGCAACTGCAGAAAGCGAGGGAGAGAAAGGAAGTATCTGGGTCAGAAAGTATGAGAAAGAAAGAAAAAAAAATGAAAAAGTAGAAGCCAAAGGGCACCGAGGGGTGCGGTGCACCTTACAGCTTTAGCAATGGCCCTTCCGCTGAGGGCAGAGGAATGAAGCAGGGAGTCTTTGCAGCCAAGGTTGACACGTGTTTGCTTTACTGATGTGCTGCTTATACGTGAACCACTCGTGGAGCACAGACAAATGTTCCCTCTCTCCACTCTAGCAGAAAATGATCTCTCAGGCTGCATTCGTTGTGTTTATGAGTTACCTGCTGAGAGACACAGGCCAGAGTTTCAGCTTGACCATCCACTGCATGATACTGCAGGACTATAACATTTCCCCTGTCCCACAGGTAACCGCAATATATTTGGTCATTTAAATGCCAGCTGGGTTCTCCTCTTCAACCAAGTAGGGGGTCCACTTACCAACCCTTTCATGAAAGCCATTTTGCTTTTTGAAGTTTGTAGAGATTGCAGGGTTTTACTTGTTCCACCTTATTTCTTCATATTTCGCATAGATTTGCGCTTGCCGTTTCGACTGCATATCACCTCCAGTGTGTGAAATACTCAAGAAAGGTTTATTACAGCTGCAGGGCTTTAGAAGATAATTAAACCATCAAGTTGAAACACTGAATCGACAGGTATCATAAACAGTAGCTCAAACAGTAAAGCATTGGTTTAATGACAAGGTTGTGGGCTTGCTTCTCATGGAATGCATGAACGGAATGAATTTATCAGTGGAATGCAATATGTCATTTAGGATATATATATATTAGTTTTAAACAACATGGGTTAGGTTATTGGAAGTATGATCTTATTCATGTTTGTTTCACATGGTCTTGAAAAACTTTCCCACCATTTTCAAGAAAGGTTTAGAGGTAATGACTCTAAAAATGTCATTTGGAATGTGATATTATTTCATTTAAATGTTTTAAATGACCTTTTTAAGGTAGACTTTTTTTCATAAAGAATTATTCATAAATATCACATACAACATAAAATGTACTCCCTGAACTTACCTTCCCTTGTTATAAAAAAGGTGTCTGCATGTTGGTTTGACCACATGACTTTAATTTGACACACACAAAAAAAAAATATAAAAAATTATTAGGCAGCAATGCTTATATTAAACCCAACATTTTTGTTATTTTTTAAGAAATAAAAATAAAAGATTATTTTCAACAAATCAACATTAAGAATTTCAATCTTTACTTTATAATGCTATACACATTTTTCTTTATTATAAAGGCCTTTGTATCGCTGACATTTTTTAAAATTACTTTATGTCCCCCCAAAATGACATAGCTGTTTGAAATTAAACATAATCTCATTATATATATGGTGTATTCAAGTTGTTGTGTGTGAATTACATTTTAATGTATTTAAAAATAAATAAATAAATAAATAAATAAATAAATAAATAAATAGACAAAAAAAGATAAAATAATTGACTCATCTGCAAAATTAATAAATATTAATAACATTTGGCCATCAAGTGAAAAAAAAAAGAAGGCAGGATGAATGGTATCCTAAGCTACATGTTTTTTGTTTGTTTGTTTGTTTGTTTGTTTTTTAATGATATGACATTGGTAAATAATTCAATAACATCACTAACTGTGTGATGGTAGATATATATGCAATAACTAATAACCCATGCTTTACTTTACTACTTTACTAACATCACAGTACAGGGAGTGCAGAATTATTAGGCAAATGAGTATTTTGACCACATCATCCTCGTTATGCCTGTTGTCTTACTCCAAGCTGTATAGGCTGGAAAGCCTACTACCAATTAAGCATATTAGGTGATGTGCATCTCTGTAATGAGAAGGGGTGTGGTCTAATGACATCAACACCCTATATCAGGTGTGCATAATTATTAGGCAACTTCCTTTCCTTTGGCAAAATGGGTCAAAAGAAGGACTTGACAGGCTCAGAAAAGTCAAAAATAGTGAGATATATCGCAGAGGGATGCAGCAGTCTTAAAAAAGCCAAGCTTCTGAAGCGTGATCATCTAACAATCAAGCGTTTCATTCAAAATAGTCAAGAAGTGTGTTAAAACCAAGGCGCAAAATAACCAGTTTGGCCATATTTCAGAGCTGCAACATCACTGGAGTGCCCAAAAGCACAAGGTGTGCAATACTCAGAGACATGGCCAAGGTAAGAAAGGCAGAAAGACGACCACCACTGAACAAGACACACAAGCTGAAACGTCAAGACTGGGCCAAGAAATATCTCGACTGATTTTTCTAAGGTTTTATGGACTGATGAAATGAGAGTGAGTCTTGATGGGCCAGATGGATGGGCCTGTGGCTGGATTGGTAAAGGGCAGAGAGCTCCAGTCCGACTCAGACGCCAGCAAGGTGGAGGTGGAGTACTGGTTTGGGCTGGTATCATCAAAGATGAGCTTGTGGGGCCTTTTCGGGTTGAGGATGGAGTCAAGCTCAACTCCCAGTCCTACTGCCAGTTTCTGGAAGACACCTTCTTCAAGCAGTGGTACAGGAAGAAGTCTGCATCCTTCAAGAAAAACATGATTTTCATGCAGGACAATGCTCCATCACACGCGTCCAAGTACTCCACAGCGTGGCTGGCAAGAAAGGGTATAAAAGAAGAAAATCTAATGATATGGCCTCCTTGTTCACCTGATCTGAACCCCATTGAGAACCTGTGGTCCATCATCAAATGTGCGATTTACAAGGAGGGAAAACAGTACACCTCTCTGAACAGTGTCTGGGAGGCTGTGGTTGCTGCTGCACGCAATGTTGATGGTGAACAGATCAAAACACTGACAGAATCCATGGATGGCAGGCTTTTGAGTGTCCTTGCAAAGAAAGGTGGCTATATTGGTCACTGATTTGTTTTTGTTTGGTTTTTGAATGTCAGAAATGTATATTTGTGAATGTTGAGATGTTATATTGGTTTCACTGGTAAAAATAAATAATTGAAATGGGTATACATTTTTTTTGTTAAGTTGCCTAATAATTATGCACAGTACTAGTTACCTGCACACACAGATATCCCCCTAAAATAGCTAAAACTAAAACTTCCAAAAATATTCAGCTTTGATATTAATGAGTTTTTTGTGTTCATTGAGAACATGGTTGTTGTTCAATAATAAAATTAATCCTCAAAAATACAACTTGCCTAATAATTCTGCACTCCCTGTATAAGTGAACTCGCAATACTGATGCATTTGCCCTAATTCTGCTAATATTCACTCCAAAATCAGTGATTCCATTGATATCTGGAAGTAAACACCGTCTTTAGTCTGTCAGCCTGATCAACTAAAAAAAAAAAAAAAAAAAAAAAATCTTTAAAGATTTTAATTTGGTTAACAGTGCAGTGTTCTTGTTTCTCTTAAGTCAAGCAGGGCTGCGCTATATTAAGCCTGTGCTTTATCACTTCTCCAGAAGATTCATCACAAAGACTTCATTACCTTGCTGCCACTCAAAGGACACTCTGAGACAGTGTCAGCGCCACATCAGATCCTCCTCTGCCTCCCCCTCCTCAGCCATTAACATGACATCCTTGGCTTCATGGAGATATTAGTCATGTATCAGGCCTGGCTCCTCCACATTATTGTCACTTATAGGAGCCAAGCAGATAAGGGATACCGCTCTCATAATAGCCCAAAGGCCCCGACATACTCAGAGCGAAGTTCTTTTTCATTCTTCGATTAGGGGTAAAATGAAGTTCGAAATACCTGAGAAGCAGTATACTGTTAGCAAACATCCCAACGCTGCTGGGAGTGACATGATAGATTAAGCTGTAAATATGTGCTGTGCTTTTTCCTCTTATTTAAACAAATAAAACCGCAGTTAAGAAAGCATCTGATTTTAGCAATGTGCATATGTTTGCTCAAGCTCTGCAATTTGACACTCCAGTCACATCGATATACACAATAGTTCACAGCTATATACACTGAACAAACTGATAAACACAACACTTTATTTTTTTGCCTCTATTCTTAATGAGCTGAACTCAAACATCTGAGACTTTTTCTATGCACACAAAAGGCCTATTTCTCTCAAATACTGTTCACAAATCCATCTAAATCTGTGTTAGTGAGCACTTCTCCTTTGCCGAGATAATCTATCCACATCACAAATGTGGCATGTCAGGATGCTGATTAGAAAGCATGATTATAGCACAGGTGTGCCATGTTCAGTGTTAGTAGATTGAAGCTTTACAGTATCAAACAAAAAAACTGGATGAGTGTCACTTTCATTTAGATATACTCCTTCAGTTTCTACTATAAAGAAGCTCTCCAGCATGTTCATGTTTTTAATCGCATCTGACCTCGACAGACTGAATAGAAGAAGTTAACCAGAGATTTCTACATCAAAGGCGGCAGATCCACAGCTACATATTACATCATCGCTGTAGACCAATGGTAGTTGATTTTTTTATTATTATTATTTTTTTACCAGTCAGAGCAAACTTTTCTGGAAAGTGTTGGCAGCTTTGGAAAGCTGTTTGACACTCCAAATGAAGTGGCCTGATTTTGTTTGAAACTGTCGCACCAGCTCATTCTTCGATTTCGCTTGAAGTATTGAGGTCTCAGCACTGACACTAGAAGCATTCAAAGGTGATTTAATATGTTACCTTCCACCAGTAATAGAGATCACATCACAGGCCGCGCAGTCAAAGTTTGTGAATGCCAGATTTCAAGTGTCTATAGTTTTGTTTCAAGGTAAGTTTGACATGAGTGTGCAGTTCCACAAACTCAAAAAGATGTTAAGACCAATCTGAAATGGGAGATTTCACAAGCTGAAACTCTACAGACATTGCTGTCTGATTCATATTATGGTGTTAGACTGAACTCTTGAACTGACACTGTAAAAGGTATTTTGCAGTAGATAGGCTGTCATGTAACAGGGATTTAGTTTCACGACTAAATCGCCCTGCGCTAGATCTGTCTGAATAATCTTGCTCGGCAATGTTCCTCTCTTCCTCAAATCAAGCTGATCAGACATGTTGGACATGAACGGAGATTTGATATCAGAGATTAGTGGAACACATGCCCTTCTATCCAGATAATGACTTTAGCTCTTGTTCGAGAGAGAGTGGATGTTTTTTTCTGCTAATTTCTTCTGTCTTTTGGAAGCCCCTCCCGACGCTTCACCACAGACTCCCAGAAGAACTAAATTAGACTCCTACTGGCTGGAAAAAAAGGAGTACAGATGAAATGAGGTGACATCATTTTAACATGACCTTCTTGTTATGCACACACATCTATTCTTTGTATAACCCACATTGAAATAGATGTCACTATACAAGGGGACTTTTATAGTGACATCTATTTGATTTCGGAATGAGAAGTCAATAGCTGACAGATTTTGAGCACTGAGTTAAAGGTACAATATGTAGTATTTTTGCAGTAAAATATCCAAAAACCACTAGGCCAGTGTTATATATTTTGTTCAGTTGAGTACCTACAATATCCCAAATGTTTTAAACTATTTGTAAATTGTGAGAAAATTGCTATTTTAACTAAAGACCGGGACGTTTCAGCAGAGCGTTTGAGGAAGTCGCCTGTCAATTACAGATAGCCAAGATGAACTTGATGCTGCAACCGAAACTATTGACTCTCTCCTTACTAGCACTTTAGACATAGTTGCTCCCCGGCGCTTAAAGAAGATTAAAGCAAATAATCCAACGCCGTGGTACAACGAGCACACTCGGGCCCTTAAAACAGCAGCCAGAAAAATGGAGCGCAGCTGGAAGAAAACAAAACTAGAGGTTTTTCGCAATTTGTGGAAAGAGAGCATGATTGCATACAGAAAGGCCATAAAAACTGCTAGATCTGCTTATTTCTCATCTCTTTTAGAAGAAAACAAACACAACCCTAAGTATTTATTCGATACAGTGGCTAAATTATCAAAAAATAAAGCTTCAGCTTCTGATGTTTGTAAACAACACAGCAGTAATGACTTTATGAACTTCTTTACTAGTAAGATTGATAATATTAGGAATAAAATTATAACCATGCAGCCGTCTATTACAGTATCACTTCAGACAGAGCACTGCAGGGTCACTGAGGAAAAATTACACTCATTCACTACTATAGGAGGAGAAGAACTGGCTAAACTTGTAAAATCATCAAAATCAACAACATGTATGCTTGACCCTATACCGACTAGGCTATTAAAAGAGATACTTCCAGAGGTCATAGAGCCTCTGCTTAATATCATTAATTCATCTTTGACATTATATGTACCGAAAACTTTTAAGTTGGCTATAATTAAACCACTTATTAAAAAAACACAACTTGATCCTAAAGAATTAGTCAATTACAGGCCAATCTCGAATCTACCGTTTCTATCAAAAATACTAGAAAAGGCCGTGTCTTCACAATTATGTTCTTTTTTAGAAAGAAATGGTATATGTGAGGATTTCCAGTCAGGATTTAGACCGTATCATAGTACTGAGACTGCTCTAATTAGAGTTACAAATGATTTACTCTTATCATCTGATCGTGGTTGTATCTCTCTATTAGTGTTACTCGATCTTAGCGCTGCATTTGATACTATCGATCACAATATTCTTCTGAATAGAATCGAAAATTATGTTGGCGTTAGTGGAACTGCTTTGGCATGGTTTAAATCGTACTTATCTGACCGTTATCAGTTTGTAGCAGTAAATGAAGAGATGTCACACCGATCACAAGTTCAGTATGGGGTACCGCAAGGCTCAGTGTTAGGACCGTTGCTTTTCACCCTGTATATGCTACCACTGGGAGATATCATTAGGAAACATGGCGTTAGTTTTCATTGTTATGCTGACGATACTCAGCTCTATATTTCCTCACGCCCGGATGAAACCTACCAATTCACAAGATTAACAGAATGCATAGCTGATATAAAAAATTGGATGAATAGTAATTTTCTGCAACTTAATTCAGATAAAACTGAATTTTTAATTATTGGACAGAAAAGCTCCACAAGTAGTAACCGAGAATACTGTCTAACACTTGATGAGTGCTCTGTCAAGCCCTCGTCGTCAGTGAGGAACCTGGGTGTGCTCTTTGATACCAATCTTTCATTTGAAAGCCACGTTTCTAGCATCTGTAAAACCGCATTCTATCATCTTAAAAATATATCTAAATTACGGCACATGCTTTCAATGCAAAATGCTGAACAGTTAGTACATGCGTTCATGAGCTCAAGGCTAGATTATTGTAATGCTCTACTGGGTGGTTGCCCTGCTCGCTTAATAAACAAACTCCAGCTAGTCCAAAATGCAGCAGCTAGAGTTCTTACTAGAACCAGGAAGTATGATCATATTAGTCCAGTTCTGTCAACACTGCACTGGCTCCCTATTAAACATCGCATACATTTTAAAATCTTGCTTATTACTTACAAAGCACTAAATAGTTTAGCTCCCCGGTACTTAAGCGAGCTCTTAACGCATTATACCCCATCACGTCGATTGCGGTCTCAAAACTCTGGCCAGTTGATAATACCTAGAATATCTAAATCAACTGCAGGCGGTCGATCATTTTCCTATTTAGCTCCTAAATTGTGGAATAGTCTTCCTAGCATTGTTCGGGAAGCAGACACACTCTGTCAGTTTAAATCTAGACTAAAAACACATCTCTTTACTATGGCATACACATAGAACATTTTTAACTTTCATTATTCAGATCAATTGACTGATTGTTAGGCTGCATTAACTAGGTCAGCCGGAACCGGGAACACTTCCCATAACACCTGATGTACTAGTTACATCATAAAAAGAGTGACATCTACGCTAATGTTAGTCTCTCTGTTTATCCCGAGGTTTATCCCGGATCTGGGCCCTGTCCGGATCGGATGGTGGACCTGCCTGGACATGACCAACGCATCCTGGAGTGTCTGCTGAGCCGTGTCAAATGGTGTCTCCTCCGAATTTGCCTCACTGGCACGACATGCTCAAAACCCGTCTTCGGCGCAATAATTCCGATCTTTCATGTATTCACACTCTTGTGTAATTGACGCCCCATCCTAAATAAATCTGTCTCTTCCGTGATACCCTGAAAATTTTGAATAATCCGATCTAATATGATTTCCGACCTGTAAGGTTGCCAGAATAATAATCTTACACGGTGTGTTAATAGGCCAGAGGAGAACTGGCACCCCGACTGAGTCTGGTTTCTCCCAAGGTTTATTTTTCTCCATCATGCCCTGATGGAGTTTTGGTTCCTTGCCACTGTCGCCTTTGGCTTGGCTTGCTCAGTTGGGGACACTAAAAATATGATTAAAGTTATTCAACTTATTATACAAATAAAATATATGAATTAGGTCTTATTTAATTCTATAAACTATAATACTGATCTGCCAACATTGTCGCTATATGATAAATTAAAATAAGCTGATAACATCACTGTTTTCTCCAGTACGGCTGTACAGCCAAATCTAATTTTGTCGCAATATTACCCTGTTTGACACTGTGAAGCTGCTTTGACACAATCGTGATTGTAAAAGCGCTATATAAATAAAGTTGATTGATTGATTGATTGATTGATTGATGAATTGCGCCATACCTGCGCTATCCTCGGTTTCGGCTTTTATTTGGCAGGAGCGATTTACTCTTAGCAGCGCGAACGCACGGAGTAACATCATAACATCTCTTTCAACACACTTAAATGTATCTAATATTATAAACAGAGCTGCATTACCTCATAATCATAACCGGAAGAGCGGATCAGTGCAGGCGCCCGGCGACTGTGTCCCTTCCCGTCATAATAAAAGTCCCGGTGTTTACGAGCCGTGTGTTTGTATAACAATCGCTCCAGCGGCCGTGCTCAGCTCCACAACACTCGGTCCTGCTCTGCTTCACACTACAGTAATGTTAATAACATCATCCATGAACATGATTTCTGCCCGAGTCCTATTTTCCACCGGCTGTGAGGTCAAGACCACATGTCCCAAGATACTGCGCTCACACTTGGCGTCATCAAACTACCCCTTTGTTTTGAATACTAATTGTTGTAGTGCACCTTTAATCGTTCAAAGTTTAGTGTAGAATTGTGTTTATTTTTTTTAAATGATGTTTAAAAATCTACATCTATATGTTCAAAAATAAAATGAAAACACTAATATTGTTAAATGCACTCTAAAAAATTCTGAGTAAAAAACAACCCAATGTTGGATCAAATATGGACTAACCCAGCAATTGGGTTGTTTTAACCCAGCGATTGGGTCGTCTCAAGCAAATATTTAACCCAAACGCAGGGTTAAAACAACCCAATCGCTGGGTTAAAACAACCCAATTGCTGGGTTAGTCCATATTTGACCCAACATTGGGTTAAAACAACCCAGCATTTTTTAGAGTGTTATTACAATTTAAAATAGCTATTTTCTATTTGAATACATTTTAAAATGAAATATTCATGTGATGGCAAATCTGAATATTTAGCAGCCATTACCCCCAAAGGTGAATGCACAATATTGCTGCTAATATAATATAATATAATATAATATAATATAATATAATATAATATAATATAATATAATATAATATAATATAATTAATATAATATAATCTTAATACAAATAATAGTAATAATAATATAATATATAATAATATAATAATAAGTGAACAGTGTAACAGAAAAGTATGCAAGCTTCGGGACATACAACTTCGTCATCTTTAACGGACTCTGTCGCTTAGTTACGTGCATCCCGTCACCGTTTATCTGCCCTGTCAATCTTTCGTCACAGTTCACATCCTCCACATTCAGTTTAATTTCTTACCATATCGGAAAGAAATGTAGCCGCATGTTAATCTGCATTCTGTGGGTCTTTAATGCAGAGACTCTCCTTATGTGTTTGCATTTTAAATATAATGATGCATTTAAAAGTTAATGGCCAAACATGTCATTACAAAAGTTCACAATGCCGTCGGTGAAATATAATGTGGACAACACTGAATAAATATATTTTTGTCAGGTTAAATACTGATAGTTGGACACTCAATCCCCTTGAGTCGCACATACGTCATGTTTGTAGTTTTTTTAAACACTTTTTATCTGCATTTGTAGTTCTAAGCGAATCCTTGTCCATCTCGCAATGGGTTGTGGGTAATATCAGCCGTTAGAGTGCGCGTCAATCCGCACTTTGAATTCGGACCAGAAATAGTAAACCATCCTTTTGGAATACTCTTTTCAACATACAACGATTTGGGACATGCTAATTCTATTTTCGAATACTATTTAGGATGGATAGTATGCGAATTGGGACACAGGGTCAAGGTTGTAGGTTACCAGTGGTGCTATTTAGGTGTACATTAATGTCAATATTGTGTCATTTTTATCTGGTTCTCTGAGATCCACATCCTTCTACAAAACCATGCCACTCAGTTTTTTTGTGGTTAGCCCCATAAATATAGCTGACAAATGGATCACTTACAAACATGTGCAATTTCATATGCATAGTGTCAAGTGTTTAACTGTAATGCGGTTATTGTAATTCGCTCACATTAGCCCATGGACATGCTCTGTCTCTGTCAAACAAGTTGTGTCCTTGTGGGATGAGATTAGCAATTCTCAACTCCCTTTCTAGCCCCCAGTCTCCCCTGTCTCATTATACCTCAGTGTGTGTGAGCTGTGCATGTTATGGCCTTAGTGAGTGAAGGCAGGCAGGCAGGCAGGCAGGCCCTAGTTTGAGATGCACTCCCTGGTGTATTATGCTGTCCCGAAGGCTGTGGACTTGCTGGCGGCCCCACTGACCTGACAAACAACAGCTATGACAAGCCAGTGACGAGGCTGTCAGAGGCTCTGACGGATGACACAAGTAGCCGCCTGTCACCCTGAGCCAATGACATCACGCAGGAGGAAGAGGCATGTTCTTGTGGAGGTGGTGATGGGCATGTTCAGTTACTGGCGTACACTCATATGCATACAAATGATCACTCCGATCGCTCAAAGAGTGAGGCAGGACATGATGTATTCAAATTCAAATGCACACATGAGCTCCTCGACAAAAAAGATACAAAACGCAAGAGCATGTGCTGTGTTTTTGAAGCTGGTTTCAAGCATGGGATGTCCATGTGCTGGAGTCGCCACATCACTTGTACTTTTTGAGGTAAAATCCATTTGAAAATATTTTTACTTTATTTCCGCAAAGGTCATAGTAGAACCTTAAAGGTCTTAGATCCGTCAATCTCTTTGTAGCTCAACCTATAGCGCGAGTTTGGAGCATGAAGACGGTGGAGTCAGAGGGGGTTTAGATAGTGTGGGACCATTGCTGACGTGTTATATTTAAAAGTAGTTTCGAATACATATGTGCAAGCCAAAATTCACTGCATTTAGACCTTCAAAGATTAAACAGGTCATGAACACGAAACTTGAATACATATATATTTTTTGACAGAACAACCCTCCTATGTAATTGGACAGATGGGTAATCAGTGACAGTGATGAGCGCTGCGTTTTAACCAAGCGGTAATCTCCCCCAGTTTCTCTTGAAGCTGATACGGAAGTGACTTAAACTGTAATTCATTGACTGGCCGCTAGAGACAGGCTCCGAAAGAGAGCAGAATCTCATTTGATAAAATGCCCAACTTTACAGCAGAAAAAAATCTTTTTTTACAGCCTGTTACAAATTGTGTTTTTTGCCTGTGTAGCTAATTTTGCTCTTCATGACAACTGAGTGGTGAATTTTATTTTTTTTTATATAACAAATGTATTTACATTATATAAAGCCTTAAATTTCTGCATAGTTAAGGACGTGGCCTCTTGAGTGTCAGGTGGATTGCTGTTTGTCTGCTGTCTGTTAGTCATTACGTCACCTCAGGTCCAGCCATGTCCCGTCTCTTTGCCCATTTTTTATTATCTGGGAGTGACATGCTGCCAAGATTTTTTTTTTATTAAATTTACCCACATTCAAGTTTTAAAGGTGCCATCTCTAAAAATTGAGGTAAAAATATCCAAAAAATGACCTACACGCATCAAAAGATTGAGAAGAAATAAGGGCGATGATGTCATTAAAAAAAATGTCACGTTACAGTGCTGCAGAGATATCAACCTTAATTAGCAATAGCATTACTAGCCCCGGCCCGACAGGTGTCGTAATACCAGTCTCGGCCATGGGAGGCGGTATGCGGGCAACATAACCACCAGCCGACCTGGCGTACTTGAATCTGATGTCAATCGTGTGGAAAGTACAGCCCACTACTTCATTTCAGTTCAGGGAAGAGAGTGGACGGATGGCCGAAGCCCTTGGCCCCTTAAATGTATCTGATATGATAAAAATAGCTTTTTACATGACCGGAAAAAGCGGAAGTGCGGCCGGCCGGCGACTGTGTCCCGTCCCGTCATAATAAAAGTCCCGGTACTCGCGAGCCGTTTAGAATAGGCGCCCTCCAGTGGACGAAAAGTTGCATAGTGCACCTTTAATAAAAAAGGTGCATAAAAAATGCATAAATTCTTTTTTTTTTTTTTTTTTTTTTGATCGATTGCATGTCTAGATATTCATACAACAAAGTATTCTGGGGGCAATGAAACTTTTGTGAAAATGATCAAAAATGCTGGTGCTGGCTGGCAACTTTTTTCCAAAACTCTGGCGGGGAAAGAGATAAGCGGCAGTGTTACTTAGGATCTCTGTTGCATGTGCCTGTTTTTTTGGTTAATTGTTGTTTACATTCTGTACACTTCACCTGAGGCAAAAAATTATTGGTCGAACTATGGAGAAGTGCTTCTCTGATTCACTTGGGTGTTTCCTGTGAGGACCCCTTTTGGCCCGAGCAATAGCTCTGGATCACCACGAGGGGATTTGTGTATGATTTATGGCAAACAGTAGGGTACAGCTGTGCTGAGGCATTTGTGTTTACAGATGGAGGAAAATAGACCACTGGGAACTGGGAGATTGTTTTGAATCTGGTTTGCGCCGTCTTTCTTTTGCAAATTGCTCTATTTTCATTACTGTCGTCCGGTGATGCTCTACTTGGCCAAATAGCTGCTGCATTGATTCCAATTACTGCCTATTCAGAAGAAAATATAAGCTTTAAGTGAGCTTTTGATGAAATGTTCCGACTTCCCTTCCTTTGCAATACACAGTAAAAGCGGATTATGATGAAATAGGTCAAGTTGAAAGAAATTACTGGCCAACAGCTGTTTAGGTTCATGTAGTTCACTAATCCAATACTTGACTAGGCAGCCTATTACAGAACAGTGAATTAAATTAAGTGCTGTTTTATATTCTTAAAAAGAGAACTGTTACTGGAAAGAGGTTCAACAATATCTTAGAAATGTATTTGCTAAATAAGTATGAAATGTATGTGCGTATACAGTTATTGATAAGATTGATGGTGGAGAATACATTACATCTTTGTTTATATTTTTTATTTTTAACAGAATTCATCTTCGTCAGATGTAAGATGGAAAATATAAGGCCTTAGCAGGTCCAAAGTACAACACAAAATCAGTCCCTGACAAGTATCTCTGCCCAGAGTGATCATTTTGGTAAAGCAAATTGTTTATTTGTCATTTTTTTTACTCCATTGTATATTTTCTCTGGGGGGATTTGTCTGAAAGTCAATATCTGTATAGTGACACACCTTAAGTGTATACAATCTATTGTACCTCCTACTATTATATGCAATTTTTTACTATAAACAGTAAACGCATATGTACCTTTTGTAACAATATGCCCCAGTTTTGTTTCAGGTACAAATATACAGAGGACCAGACAGTTGACGGCACCCAAATACTGGAATAATACTGACAAAATTTAAGTCAATGGGTGTCGTCAACTGTTTGGCTACAAACATTCTTCAAAATATCTTCTTTTGTGTTCAACAGAAGAAAGAAACTCATACAGGTTTGGATAAACATGAGGGCGAGTAAAGGATGATTTCATTTTCATTGTTGGGTGTACTATCTCTTTTATTGCAATGAACACTTAAATTGTTCCAAACCTATATGACTTTCTTTCACTTGTGCAACATAAAAGAAGATATACCATACATTAAAAAAAAGACATTAGTTAGATTACTAGATTAGACCATATAGTCAATGGTCAATAAAACCAACATTACCTTCAATATACCAACAAATATCTTCTTTTGTGGTCCACAGTAGAAAGAAAGTAACAGTGGTTTGATATGACATGAGGCTGAGTATATGATGACAGGACTGTCATTTTTAGGTGTGATATCCCTTTAAAGCTTTTCAGCCATACTTAGAAAAATACATGCTGTATAATATTCAGCTATTCTAATAGATCAAGTAGTCTCATTAGTCCATTAAAACACCCACATCGTTGTTCAGGGGTCAAGTTTGTGGTTAATTTAAAAAGACTGCGGTAGTTTGTACGTTTCACTGTGGTGGTGCTGTTCTGGATCGTACACACAAACCAGAGCAGATGCAATGATTTTTAACCAGTCCATCAGTGAAATTTAAAAAGAAAAAAAAATCTGTACTTATCCGATTCACTGGTGTGACCTAATGTAATCAGACTGATTCTGTCATAACAAATAATATTTTGACTTGAATAAATTAGTTAATTTTACAGTGCATGAAGCGCTTTTTTTTTTTTTTTTTTTTAAACTGACAAAACATTTGTCTCACTGTAGTGGTGTGATCTCTAGACTGTCTATCTGGAAAGCAAAATATTCATTGCAAGTATTTTATTTATTCTAATTTAGTAATTATGCATGATTCATTATTTCACTCAAATAAACTAAAATAAATTAAATATGCTTAGTAATAAAAGTGCTGAAAATATCACTGTGATAACTAAAGCAGTCAGAAAGAGTTTTCCGGCTTTACGAGATGCTTTGACACTTTTTTTTAACGTGACACTTTTACTTCTGGAAAAATGATTCTGAGGCAAGCAGTCATTCTGATTGAACTGTCTGTCACGATTGGTGAAACGTTACAGTTGGTAAGACCGATTAAAATATTTTTTTTATTAACTGAAATGGAAAAAACGAAGGAGTGTTCAGAAAATTGGCACCTGCAGACTTGAATCCTTTCAGCATTTAAGCCTTTCGTTCAAGTGCGAGTGAATGGTGTGTTTTAAAATAAGATGCAGTTTAGTTGCAAAGATGCCAGTGCTAAAGTGATGAAAATATTTGCTCATGTTGTTTCAAACCTATTTGACTTACTCTCCTCTGTGGAAGAAATATGTTGTAGAATCTTCACTTTATTATTATTTTTTTTACATACAATTATGGGTTGTAATGACCAAATCCTGTTATAATGCTACAAAAAGCTTTAAAAAACACACAATAAAAGTCATAAAGTAATGTGCACTTTATTCAATATTATATCCACTTTATTTTCTAACACATAAGTATTCTATTTCCTATTAATGTGAGACTTCTGATTCATTATCTTCTAAGAATAACAGTGCAGTAAAATATGAAACTATTTGCACTACAAACCAGTGTGTTAATGATTGCGATAATAAATTCAAATAATATGATAACAAATACCAGTTTGCAACATCAAGCAGCATAATTTAATGCTTGTTTATTTGTTTTTTCTTTCACTAAAACAACTAAAACTAATAACTGGAAGCGACTGATACTGGAAGCTTTGCATATTCAAGTTAAAGTGCCCTATTATGCTATTTTAAAGGTCCCTTGTTTTGTTTTTTTGGAGGTCTCATAAGGTCAATTTATGTTGCAGCATCACTTTTTTCCTCACAGTGTCTGAAACATTTCAATAAAGGATTGTGTCTCTCTAAACCCCTCCTTTCTGAGGTTTGAGGTTTTAGCCTTTGCTAATTTAATAATAAATAAAAAAATAATAAAGTTGGCATGCCAATAAGTGCATGGCCCAAAAGGGCCTGCAAGTCCACCCCTGTAGACTAATTTTAAAATGCCTGTGTTCGTTGTCTATAACATAAGCTTGCCCATACCATAACTTGACATCAGCAAACCGCTCACCCACACAATGCCATACATGCTGTCTGCCATCTGCCCTGTACAGTGAAACCAGGATTCATCCGCACAGAGAACACCTCTCCAAAGTGCCAGACGCTATCAAAGGTGAGCATTTGCCCACTCAAGTCGGTTACGACGACAAAGGTCGAGCCCCTGATGAGGACGACGAGCTTTCCTGAGACAGTTTCCTGAGACCCTTCTGACAGTTTGTGCAGAAATTATTTTGTTATGCAAACCGATTATTGCTGTCCGGGTGTGGCTTGTCTCAGACAATCCTGGAGGTGAAGATGCTGGATGTGGAGGTCCTGGGCTAGTGTGGTTACACGCGTTCTGCGGTTGTGAGGCCAGGAAATTCTCTAAAATGACTTTAAAGACCACTTATGGTAGAAAAAATAACATTAATTTCATGGGCAACAGCTCTGGTGGACATTCCTGCAGCCAGCATGCCAGTTGCACGCTCCCTCAAAACGTGTGACATCTGTGGCATTGTGCTGTGTGATAACTCTGCACATTTTAGAGTGGCTTTTTCTTGTGGCCAGCCTAAGGCACACCTGTGCTATAATATAATGCTTTCTAATCAGCATCTTGATATGCCACACCTGTGAGGTGGTTGGATTATCTCAGCAAAGGAGAAGTGCTCACTAACACGGATTTATAAAGATTTGTGAACAATATTTGAGAGAAACATATTTGAGTCTGCATAGAACATGTCTTAGTTCAGCTCATGAAAAATGGGGGCAAATACAAAAGTGTTCTGTTTATAATTTCAGTGTAATTCTAAGAATTCTCCGTTTGTGTTCCACTGAAAGATTGCAGCATTCAATTTAAACAACATGAGGGTATTTTATTTTTATTTTTATTAAACTAATTTAAAGGGATTGCTAAAAAAAAAGAAAAAAAAAAAGAATGTTATCATTTACTCACCCTCAAGTTTTTCCAAACCTGTTTGAATTTCCTTCTTCTTCTGAACACAAAATAATGCAGAGTGGGTACGGAAAATACTCAGACCCCCTTACATTTTTCACTCTGTTAAATTGTGGCCATTTGCTAAAATCATTCAAGTTCATTTGTATCTCATTAATGTACACACAGCACCCCATATTGACAGAAAAACACAGAATTGTTGACATTTTTGCAGATTTATTAAAAAAGAAACACTGAAATATCACATGGTCCTAAGTATTCAGACCCTTTGCTGTGACACTCATAGATTTAACTCCGGTGCTGTCCATTTCTTCTGATCATACTTGATATGGTTCTACACCTTCATTTGAGTCCAACTGTGTTTGATTATACTGATTGAACTTGATTATGAAAGCCACACACCTGTCTATATAAGACCTTACAGCTCACAGTGCATGTCAGAGCAAATGAGAATCATGAGGTCAAAGGAACTGCCTGAAGAGTTCAGAAACAGAATTATAGCAAGGCACAGATCTGGCCATGGTTACAAAAAAATTTCTGCTGCACTTAAGGTACCTAAGAACACAGTGGCCTCCATTATCCTTAAATTGAAGATGTTTAGGATGACCAGAACTCTTCTTAATTTTGTCCGCTCAGCAAACTGAGCTATCAGGGGAGAAGAGCCTTGGTGAGAGAGGTAAAGAAGAACCCAAAGATCACTGTGGCTGAGCTCAGGGGATGCAGTCGGGATATGGGAGAAAGTTGCAGAATGTCAGCCATCACTGCAGCCCTCCAACAGTCGGGGCTTTTGGCAGAGAGAGACGACTGGTTGAAAACGAGGGAAAGATGAATGTGGCCAAGTACAGGGATATCCTGGATGAAAATCTTCTCCAGAGTGCTCAAGACCTCAGACTGGGCCGAAGGTTCACCTTCCAGCAAGACAATGACCCTGAGCACACAGCTAAAATAACAGTGGCTTTACAACTACTCTGTGACTGTTCTTAAATGGCCAAGCCAGAGCCCTGACTTAAACCTAATTGAGCATCTCTGGAGAGATCTGAAAATGGCTGTCCACCAACATTTACCATTCAACCTGACAGAACTGGAGAGAATCTGCAAGGAGGAATGCCAAAGGAACTCCAAATCGAGGTGTGAAAATCTTGTTGCATCTTTCCCAAAAAACACTCATGGCTATATTAGATCAAAAGGGTGCTTCTACTAAATACTGAGCAAAAGGTCTGAAAACTTAGGACCATATGATATTTCAGTTGTTCTTTTTTAATAAATCTGCCAAAATGTCAACAATTCTGTGTTTTCGGTCAATATGGGGTGCTGTGTGTACGTTAATGAGAGAAAAAATGAACTTAAATGGTTTTCAAATTGAAAAATGTAAAATGTAAGGGGGTATGAATACTTTCCGTACCCACTGTATTTTGAAGAATGTCGGTAACTAAACTAAGTTGAAGAAACCTCATTGATTTCTATAGTATAGGGGGATAAATACTACAGAAGTCAACGGGCCCGTCAACTGGTCATGTACTGACATTCTTCAAGCTATACAATTCATACAGGTCTGGAACAACAACTTCAGGGTGAGTAAATTATAAAATAATATTTTTGGGTGAACTATCCCTTTGAGCGTTGCTTTAACCTTTTGGTTTTTGCTGTACCTGGTTGTTTTCTCCCTGGAACAGTATGTCCAAGCTTGTGCCGTGACTATGTTAAAGGGCTGATTCCACCGCTAAGCTGTTTGTATGGAGTTTCCTGGGATGAGATGGGAAGATTAAGAGCTAGAAAAGCAGCTTAATTAGCTGTGATCTGTTTGTGTGGGTCGGAATCTGTCAGTATGTGTTCGTCTTGTAGGGCTGGTCCTTACTTAGAAAGAGGCACAACAGAAGAAGTGGACAGCTGTCTGGGGCTTTAATGAGGAAAAAGGCCATACCAAAGATCAGCTCTACAGCCTGGCTACAGGGCTTTTAATTATTACCACCCAATACAGGCTAAAGATTGCTTGGCTTTGTGTGCAAGGCTTATTTGACAGTCCTCCAGCTCTCCTATCATGGTCTTTAATCACTTTAATCGGTCATGTATAAGCACAGTTTTCTTTCAGAAGCCAAAATAAATGAACAATCATGTGTTGACACATTTGTCTGCTTGAGAGAATATAACTGTGATCCTCAAAGCAATCCCCAGCACTTAATAATGGTGTGCTAGTTTCCAACATTAATTATTGAAAATAGGTGTCCTCTTAAAGAGCTCATTTACAATCACACATAAATATACTCAAATCTGCCTAATGTAGGGCAATTTTGCTTTTATGAGAAAGTATTAAAAGAAAAATGTTGAGACTGTGACTGTGCAGTTTAGTGATGTTAATCAACAACTCACAATCTTATATTCACTGCCTCTTGTGTTTTTGATCATTGTTTATAAAAACAGATTATGATATCATCATATGTCATCATAAGGTGGATAATGTCTGCTTAATACATTACTGAAGGTATTCCAGTTGAGTTTGATGTACATTATACCGTCCAAAAGTTTGGGGTTGAGATGTTTTTTAATGTTTTTTTTTTTTTTTTAAAGAAGTTTCTTATGTTCACCAATGCTTAATTTATTACAAAAAAAAAAAAAAAAAAAAAAAAAACTGTAATATTGTGAAATATTAATTAAACCTAAAATGTAAATTTTGAAATGCAATTTATTCCTGTGATGCAATGCTAAATGTTCAGCATCATTACTCCAGTCAGTGTCACATGATCCTTCAGAAATCATTCTGTGCTGATTTTGTGGAAACATGTCTTAGTATTATCAATACTGAAAACACTTGTGCGGAACAATCCGTTCAGTGTTGGAACGGAACTGGACAACACGGAACGGATTCCGCACAACATTGTTCCGTGTTGTGCGGAGAAATCCTTAGTATTTTTGTGGAAACCATAGTACTTTTTATTCAGGATTTTTTGATACATAGAAAGTAAAAAATTAAATAAACAAATCAGCAGTAACACTTTATTTTAGGGTTCAATTCTCACTATTAACTAGTTGCTTATTCGCATCCATATACATTGTGTCCTTGCTAAATAATAATAATAATAAAAAAAAAAAAAAAAAAAAAAAAAAAATATATATATATATATATATATATATATATATATATATATATATATATATATATATATATATATATATATATATAAATTAATACTAAAGTATTAGTGGTTAACGCTAATGCATTATTTCATGTATCATGTAAAACTTACTTCCCTGATCAGCTCCGGATTTGCTGCTTGTTTTTGTTTCCATGTCATATGCCATATTGTCATTACGCATTTGCTTCCAGAGGACTAGATTGTAGCAGTTAAGGTCACCTAATATCGAAACCTTTGGAGTGGATTTCATTTTTATCCAGTCTCCCTTTATCAAATGTTTGCACAGCTTTTGTAAAAGGCTTTAAGGCTATACTGCGACCATGGGACAGATTAATCTTAAGTACAATGCTGCCAGAGTCTTTTTGACAGCCAAATTATAAAAATGTCTTTTCACCTGATTTGTTTAAATCTAGGCATCACCCGTGTCAGCCTTCGCTTTCAGAGCTGCACCGAAGAATTTGTTCATCCCATTATTTCATCATTATTATTTTCTTCATGTGCTGTGCTACAAATGCCTGTGTTCTTCTTTTTTTGTCAACTTCCGATCTTTAACGTCCAAGCTTCATTCCACCCATTAAATCTAATAATACACTGCAAGGAGATTGCTATGAAATGCCTGAGCATATGTTTAAATAGCTCTTCAAACAGTCTTCTGAAGTGGCATGCCTCAACATGTTACCACCCCTGAAAAAAAGAAATAATTAAAAAAGAGACAAAACTTTCCCCAAGCCTTTTTGATGCCGTGCTCATGCATAATTGAAGTGCCTTTCCCTGCATCGTGGGACAACATCAGACGAGCTTTAGCGTGATTACAGCGAGCAGACAGTCCTTTGTTCCAGGCCCGCACATGAGGGTGGAGATGCTAGGACCTCTACACAGATGTTCACACATAAGGGTACTAAATACAGCAGACGCAAACAGATGGACCCAGCTTGCAGCTTGCTCAGCACCATTGCTACAAGAGCAGAACGTAGCTTAATATTTATACTCGGAGTGTGAGAATCAGTGAGTTGACAGCGGAGCTTTTAAGATTGTGCGAAGAGGACAATGGTTGCTACTTAGCAGATGCTGTACATCCGAGCGACTTACACTGTACTAATTGTAGGGACATTCCCTTTAGAGCTACTTCAGGTCAAATGCCTTGTTGGAGAACACAATAGGGCTGGAATGGGATCTCCATTAATCTCCAGATGATGAGTTCATTCTTCTTGGAATTACACCTTTAACCTTTGAATTAACAGGTCGAGTCTTTAACCACCACACCATGTCCTAACCTGATACAAAGGCATGGCGTGCAATAAATACCTTTTCTATATTAGCCAGCCGTGACAGCGATGCACGACGAGCAACAGGATATTCTTTATCAGAAAGGGGTAATCTAGAAGAATTTCTGTTATGTTTGTTTGTTTGTTCATTTGTTTTGTAGGGTTACCATTATGGTTATGAGCAGAGTAAGCTTAGTTTGAGAACAGATATTCGTATGTAAAATGTTTTATATTGTTGCACTCATTCAGAAAGTGCTATTCTATTCTAATGCTATTAATTGTGTTACCAATAGCAAGTAGGCATTTACTGAATTAGCTAGTTAACGCTAAACAAGTTTCCACTGCTAAACAAATTTAAGTTTACATTACATGATAATTTTAAGTTAAATGTATAAATTCGTTTCCTCTAATATTTCAAGTTAGAGGAATTAAAATGTATGAATACAAAATAAAAATCTGCAAGTTCTGCTTAAGCTTTACATTTTTAATTAAAAAAAAATGTTTACAGTGCACACAAAATATATATATATATATATATATATGCAAAAGGATTCCCGACCAAGTATTGAGTGCATAACTGAACATAATTATTTGAAGGTTGACTTTTTTTGTATTAAAAACACTTTTTAATACACTCTTTAATACAATTCACTAATTTTTTGAGATTGCCAAAATCATCAGTATTAAAACAATAAAAGACCTGAAATATTTCAGTTGGTGTGCAATGAATCTAAAATATATGAAAGTGTAATTTTTATCATTATATTATGGAAAATAATGACCTTTATCACAATATGCTAAATTTTGAGAAGGACCTGTACATTTAAAACTTTTGGATTGTATCAGCACTTTGCCCAGACGGATCCAGCGTTTTGGAAGCCTAAAACCATTTTTTTTTTACCGGTTTCAGATTTGATAAATATGAAAGCAACACCAGTGTTTTCGTGTGTACAGCTCAACTGTATATTTTGTGAAGCGATGATGTCATCACCCTACGTGTTGACCCTAGTCAGACGGTAAAGACTAGAAGGTATAAAGCTACGGCTACTTGGCATGCACACGTCAATGTTTTCATTTAAATACTGTATTTGCATTATTGTAAGGGTAGGTTTAGGCTTGGGGTAGGTGTAGTCTTTAATAAAACACAATTACTGGTAAGTAGCAAATGTATTTATTGTTATTTTATCATGAGAACTTCCGACCGTTGCCATATCCCTTCAAGCCACAACCTAATCAGACACCGCATGTGAATGCTCCAATTCTTCTTCAAGACATAAAATGGCATTTAAAATGTCAATCAAAAATATGCAGAGATTTCAATTCTTTTCAAACAATACTTTAACTGATGCAGAAAGGAAGGACAATTGTTGATTATTGCCGCCGGGCCTTTTTGACAAGTGTTATGCCTAAATTCCACAGCGTGTGAAACAGCGTTCATGTTTTTTTTTTTTTTTTTTTTTTTTTAAGTCCTGTCTGCTGAATCAACCTGTAATCATGCTATTATTTTTTGGGTTCTCAGGAGATTCTTAAAAGCATTTCCCAGACAGCTTTAAACCACTAATTATACATAATGTTTAAGACTTTATTTACCACACAATTACCTCATTTACCTGTTGTATTTTTAAATCATAAATTGGATATACACAGAGGATTTAGGACCATTGGGTGTTTTGGGCCTGTGTGAGAGAGTTTTAGGCTGGTTTTTAGGCTTAAACTTAAATATTTCCAAAATATATGGCTCTGTGTGCTGAACATATTGACTGCTGTTTTCTGCTGATGAAAATATGTTACCAAAATATCTAGTAATCTAACTTAAATGTATCATATCCGTTCTATGACTTGGGATGAAAAATGTAAACAAATTCAGTTATTCTGTATCAATACAGTTTATAGCAGTCACATTGAAGTTGTATTTGCCTTTCATTATATTATATATTTTAAAATATAATAAATACATTCATATTTTTTTCTGGCCCTTTCAGGTCGAAACAGTGAAAATGTTTTTGCGAGGCAAGTAAAAGTCCCTGCAGGCCTAGATTGGCCTAGACTTTTAATGAGAACATACACAGAGTAAATCGCCTCATTTTTGCATGAAAAATTCTGCGGTTTCTGCTTTGCTTCAGTCTTGTAATGAGAGTGACATTCCTGTCCCGTCTGTCTCGCAGTCAGTCACAGGAGGGGTGGGGTGGGGGTTTAAGCAGTGACAGTTGAAGTGTTTTCCGTGGGTTTAGCTTCCCTGTCTTTTTAGCGATTCTATGAGGGCACAACCAAGGTAAAGCTGTCACAGCTGGGCCGTTAATCTCCCATTCACACCTCTTATCACCATGACAGAGACAGAGATGTGATAGACTGCTCCACAAGCAAGGAAATCCTTTTGACAAAACTGCTAGTGCTGTTTATCCTTGTGCCCAGCTCTTCGTCAAAGTGCTTCTCTCCTCGGCTACGACCAGAATGCACAAGCGCATAATGGAGCTCAGCCTCTTACATCCCTGTTGGGCACAAGGGAATGCATTGTCAGTTTCAGAAGCACCGACAGATAGAAAAAAACAGAATTATTTGTTAGGAACTTTTTTCTTTTTGAAAGGTATGTGGGGAAAAGAACTAAAAAAAATGTGTAAATGTTGAAGGGATATCAGGCAGAGATGGGGAGAATGAAATTGTGTCAGTTACCCAGATTTGTTTGCCTTTACTTACAGGACTGTCTTGAGGCAGACAGGGAAGTGAGTGAGAGACAGAGGGGGGATGTGATCTAGATATGATCCAGGCCAAATTCAAACCCAGATCCCTGTGAGCCAACAGCCCTTATGCTGGATGTTGTGAACAAGTGTGCTAGTTGAAAAAAAGGAGGCTACTTTTGAATTTTTATACTTGCTTGTTTCAGCCAGATTTATATATATATTTGTCATGTCATTCATTTTAGTCAGTTTTCCTCTGACTAAAATGGTTCTATTTATTCAAATAATTAAGTTCTCCAGCTGATGTGTCAAGCGCAAAAGAGTTTTTAATCATTTTTCGTGGATGCATGTGAACAAAGTCCCTTTAAAGGGATCATGAACTTGCTTTTTTAATTTTTTTTTACTGTTTTCTGAGGTCAACTTATGACATTTGCTTTGTTTTTACATAAAAAAAATACATAATGAATAAGTAATAGGCTATTTTCATCCCTGGTTTGGAGCCTAGCTCCTGAAACGCTCAGTTTTTATGGGCGTGCCACATTGAAGACTTGGAAGTAAACGCCCAATTCTATGATTGGATAACAGTTTTGCATATAACACTCCCATGTCAGTACACGAGGGGAATTGTTTTGAAAACTTCTGATGTGGAAAAACGGCAACCAGAATGATTCTCCCATAAATGTTTGACCCAGGGTCTGATCCCTAATAGCAGGAAAATGAACCAACAACACCTCAAATACAAAGAATTATCCAGTCTGTTACAGCATGCATGTTACAAGTTAGTAAGTTTGGTGCAAAACACCACCAAATTTAATTAAAAATGCCCCCCATAATTCAAAATACGGGACATATGAGTTTTTGTGTATTACGTTCATAACATACAATACCTCTAGCATCCTCATGACCCTAAGCAGTTTTGGAAAATGAATGCTGTGCGATTGCAAGCGACTGTGTTCTTCCGCAACCAGGCACTCCACACTGCACTTTTTATCGCTCTGAACCTTACAGACTATTCTTATTACAATGACCTTTAATATATCAAAAGATAAAAATATATTGATTTCTCTCCTCTAAGACAAAAATGATGTCAGAGTAAGTGTTTTAAACATTCTGAGGCGTTACACTTTCTTTGTTTACTACGGAAAGCGGTCTGCAAGAAGCTAGATATTTTACTTTATAAAGTTTTACAACCCACGGCCTTCATTTATCCCCTGGAGCCGTGTGGATTACTTTTATAATTTTAAATTTGATTACTTAAAATGTTGGGCTGCTATTGTAATGTTTGGATTAGTCAGGATTTTTTTTGTTTTATTTTTTAACATAACTCTGATCTGTTATGTCTGAAAGAAAAATGTCATCTACACCTAGGATGGCTTGATGCTGAGTAAATTAGGGGGATCATTTTCATTTTGGGGTAAACAATCCCTTTGAGAAACATTTACATTTATCATCAATGTTTGACGAATAGAAAGAAATGGTAGTTACTCTATAAACTATTCTTTCTAGATCTTTCTTTTTCATATTTGTGTTGATGTATGTTTAGTTAAAGCTGCAGTCTGTAAGTTTTAGCGGTTAATAAACAGAACTGCACGTGTCTTGCGAAAGAACAGCTGGAGCTACTTCTCTCTGTTTATATCTATGGCGAGTCACACAGGGGCCGTGCTCCTCCGCAGCGGTACCTACCAGTCTGGCCTGAAATAGTCCCAATATAAACACTTATTATAAATGTACCATAATGATTCAGGGTACGACAAAAAACTTGGTTTGGAAAAAGGATTCATGTTGTACATTGTCATTGTATAATATTTGTAATTCTTGAACACAAAAAAAGTTACGGACAGCAGCTTTAATGAATAGTTTAACTATCACACTGCCCATTTTTGTTTCACTTTTATGGTATTTGAAAAAGTATAACCTTCAGTAATGGCCATTTTTATCCGTAATTTGACAAGATTAACAGGAGTATGTGTGCACGTTTACTTTAGATTGTACATCATTCATCTCTTACGACTTGAATTCTGGTTTAATGCAGTCCATTTTGAATGTTTATTTACTCAGATATGCTTCAGCATATTTGGCAAGTCACACAATCACATCTCAGTTGTTACACATAATGAGGTCACAACTCCAATCAGCAATCCCAAACTGGCACTCAAATCTAGCTGGCTATGAAATGGTTGGCAGTGAAAATGACTGATATAAGACAGGACACATACATAGCCTCGCATTCAAGCAGTTTTTCTACAATACTGAACAAAAAGATTAAATCCCATTCATATTGAAGCATACAAAAATATAATTTTAAAACCTAAAAAAGGTTGCAGTGTGTCATAGTTGTGGTGAAGCTAATCATGGTTGGAAATTAACAGAGTTTGGTGCAAAAAACAACACCAAAAATAATTAAGAAATGCTCCCCTTAATTCAAAATATGGGGCATATGAGTTTTTTTGTGTATTATGTTTATAACATACAATACCTCTAGCATCCTCATGACCCTAAGCCATTTGTAAAATGAATGCTAGTTTTATGCAAAAGTTTAATAAACAGTAATAGTTAAGTCACTTACAAAATGTCTACTTCCATTGCATGGTGATTTTAATTGAAAGGTAGGTTGTAGGTTTTAAATCGCATGTCTCTCTCACACACACACACACACACACACACACATGAATGAACATTCATATAAATCATACATGAGTGCAACTGAGTGTCTCTGTTTAAGCTGAGATTTTCACACAATTCCATTTCAGTATCTCAGACACCACAAATAACAATCTTCCCCATAACACAGACACACCATTCTCTCTGGATGCAAAATATAGCTTTGAGTAAGGCAAAAACATTTTTATGTCATGTTGATTTGATGTACAAGTTTGCGACTGGAGTGCTGGAAGACTGTGGTGTTAACATGATGTAGAAGAAGGCCGTCAGATGTTTGGAAAATATCAGTTTTTTTTAATAAAACTGTTGTTTTGAAAAATCAAAGGTTCTGTAGAAATGTATCCATCCACAAGATGATTTGCAAATCTAGTGTCTCCTGGGACAATAAGTGTGACATGCATATTGTCTCCATCGAAAAGCCTGGTTTAGTATATCACACCTCTCTTATATTGTGTTTTTCCATCATGCTGTTATTCAAGGTTGTCGGTGCACAATCACTAATATTTTGACATAGGATCAGCTAATACTGATCACCTATACACCAATATGATCACCCCCACCATACTACACTGTAAAAAATAAAATAAAATAAATGTTGGTTTTTGTTGGTTTAACTTAAAAAAGTAAGTAACCTGGTTGCCTTAAAATTTTGACAATGAAGGAAATTTGTTTAATAAATAGAAACTCAAAATATTATTGTATCTGAACCACATAAAAATTTTGATAAATCATGAAAATAGCACTATTTGTCATGGTTCACTGCGTCATCAGAAATAAAACACACACAAATACCCTATATTTTTAGAAAATCTTAAAATGTATAAAATATTTTAATAATATTTTAGTAAAGGTTGTCGAATCTCAAAAAATGTTCATTGTATGAACTCAAAATTTTAATTTCAATGAACTTACTTTTTTTAAAAACTTTTTTTCTAAATATTTTTTTACAGTGTATGGAAGCTTATTTACACAACAGATTAAAAAAATAAACAAGGTAATTGTAACTTTTATTTTTATTTATTTTTATTATTTTTTTATATTATTTATCCTTGCAATTCCAAATCCAACATCTTGCAATTCAGACTTTTTTTCTCAGACTTGTGTGCACTGTAAAAAAAAATATTTAGAAAAAAAGTTACCTGGTTGCCTTAAAATTTTGAGTTAATGCAATGAACATTTTTTTGAGATTCGACAACCTTTATTAAAATATTATTAAAAGATTTTGTAAGCATATTGGGTTTTATTTGTGATGACGCAGCCAAATAGTGCTATTTTTATGATTTATCACATTTTTTATGTGGTTCAGATACAATAATATTTTGAGTTTCTATTTATTAAACAAATTTCTATCTCGCAATACGGACTTTATAACTTGCAATTCTAAGTCTGAAAAAACATCAGAATTAGACAAGAATTAGAAATAGTTTAACATGTATGAATAGTTATGTTGTTACTATCAAACATTGTGACATACTAGCAAGCACAAAACTTCATGTGAAATCATGTGTAATTATAAGTATCTAGGATTTTTTGCTCATCTTGGTGTTTCATTGTAATGCAAACTAATTAATAAGCAACAGTGTGAAGATGCAGCTCTGTTATTGAAAATTAAACTGTTACATGTAAATAAAGCTCTTTATATAATCATTCATACATACATATACACACATACACTGAAAAAAGAAGCTTTTTCCTGTCCAGAAAGGCAATAAAAACATCATCAAAGTAGTCCATATGTGACATCAGTTGGGTAATTAGAATCTCTTAAAGCAAAGAAAATACATTTTGGTCCAAAAATAACAAAAACTACGACTTTATTCAGCATTGTCTTCTCTTCCGCGTTTGTTTTCAATCCTCAAATAAAGATTCAACGGTGATGAATCTGCGGATTAATTCATGATTCGGAACATTGGCGATCAATCCGCTGATTCATTACCATTTGAATCTTTATTTGAGGATTGAAAACAACGCGGAAGCGAAGACAATGCTGAATAAAGTTGTAGTTTTTGTTATTTCCAAAATGTATTTTTGATGCTTCAAGAGATTCTAATACTAACCAACTGATGTCACATATGGACTACTCTGATGATTTTTTTATTCCCTTTCTGGACATGGGTAGTATAGTGTGCATACACTTATACGCTGTTGGACTAAATATAAAATATCTTAAACTGTGTTCTGAAGATGAACGGAGGTCTTACGGGTGTGGAACGACATTAGGGTGAGTCATTAATGACATCATTTTCATTTTTGAGTGAACTAACCCTTTAATTGTGTCCCTTAAAATGTATTAATTCCATGATGTTAAAGTTACATGAACAAATTGTGTTTGTTTAGCTTGATTGATTAATGTGGGACTGATGTACACAATTAAATCATGTAAATCCAACATAATGTATTTTTTTCGTATATATGTCTATTGACATATAGACATCTTTATAGATCTAACTGAGAGTGTGAGTGTGTGTTTGAGTGAAACAAACATCCTACATAAGTGTTCAAATTTAAAGGTTTCATGAACTGGCTTTTAAAAAAATGTATACTGTTGTCTGAGGTCAACTAATGACATTTTTTGTGTCTTTTACGTTCAAAAACATCATATCTAATAAGTAATAAGCTATTTTCTACACTGGTTTTGAGGCTGTGTTCTCAACGCTGGGTTTTTATTGGTGTGCGCTCTGGAGACTTGGAAGTAAACACCCAAGGCTAGGATTGAATAATATTTGCATATTTAATGAGCTTCAGCTCCTGTCATATCTATGCCCGTCAGTTCAGTTCACATGAGGGAGAGTTTGAATAGAAAGCGGCAACCGGAATGATTCTTTCACAGGGCTCGTAAACGTCTTTATCTAACAAACACAATGACTTATTTCTCATCCACCCGCAATTGATTGGAATATTATTTCTGTATTACATGACCCACACAACCTATGGATATAAGCGCGAACACACACACAAACACAAACACACACACACACACACACAAACGCATATTTGTTGCACCATTCCTGTTGATATAGAATATAGAAGCCACAACCTTGTGTCTACAAATCCAGCACTTGAGACTTGTTTACAAAGGATTCCGCGGTGAAATGAAGCGAACACAAGCATGAACGTTCTTCCACACGTGAGCTGGAACTTCTTTAAAAATAAATCCAGTATCACACATTCCTATTAGGAAGCTTATGCAGCGACTGTGTTCTTACACAATATCTTGCTATCTTCTTCGATGTGTTTATTGCTGCTGGCTAGTGTGATCCGATGAGTCGGTGGGCGGGGCTACTGAATTACACCTGCTTATTATTCTGTAGAGGTGTGTTTTAGAGAGCTTTTCTTTGACTAACACGAAAGTTTTCAGCTCTGAAACTTACAGGATAATCTTATATTACCATGACCTTTTATATATCAAAAGCTCGAGGGAAAGTTGATTTCTCAATTCATCACCCCTTTAAGAAATTATTGTGCCCCTGTACCATAAGAATATTTAGGGGAGTTTGGTACTACTCAAGGAGTACAGGAAATTCTACTAATCAATATCTTGTTTTTGAAAGTTAAAAAAACCTAGATGTAATACAATCCAGTGTTAATTACTCATTAATTTGACAAGACATCCTAAAAGTGCAGCACTCGTGGCCTAAGATGCTGAAAAGCAGCAAGGAACAATGCATTCTCAAAGACATCAGTCTGCATATGCAGAAATGATTTGAATGATTTGATTGTCTATGCTGGATATCTCACTTTAATTCAGCCCACTGGTGATTTATTCTCAAAACAGGTTCTTGATTGTATACACAAAAGTAAAAAACAAAAAAACACCAAATACTGTGTTTTCAATAGAAAATGGACAAGCAAGTACCAAGTATTTACTTCGCACACACTTTACAGTGTGCTTTAAATCTAAGGGGAGTGTTTCAGTCTTCATGAAGTTAGCACAAAAAGCACATCTCAAGTACTTATGCTAATGATTCTAGCAACCTGCCTACATTTCAAAGGGAAGATGGATCTCTTACACTAATTTACCAGCCTTTCAGAACGGTTTTGTTTGTCAGACAGCTAAAGCAAGCACAAAATCATCAGACATAGCAGTCCATTTTGAGAAGGACAGTTCCAAGAAGGTTTTGGTTAGCTGTACATTTACCTCAAGTACACACTTAAAAACATTGCCCTGTACAGATCCACAGGATCACAATTAGTGTCACATATTGCATATTTTAAACCATGCGAAAAACAACCCATCTTGTAAAAGCCTGAAAGGGTTATATTTATGTTCACCCAAAGTGTTCTTATGAAAGGCGTATATAGTATTGTATTTACCGTGCAATTTATACTACAAAATTAGTTTTTACCTGCATATAAATCAATCAATCAACTTTATTTATACAGCGCTTTTACAATGACGATTGTTTCAAAGCAGCTTCACAGTGTCAAACAAGACAATATTGCAACATAATTTGATTTGGCTGTACAGTCGTTCTGAAGAACACTGATGTTATCAGCTTATTTTAAGGTATCATAGAGCGACAATGTTGGCAGAGCAGTATTATAGTTTATAGAATTAAATAAGACCTAATTAAATTTTATTTGTGTATTTAGTTGAATAATATGATATGCATCGTCTCCCCATTGGGTAGGTTTAGTTGTGTGAGGCGCATGCCGAGCATATAACACGTTATAAAGTGCGTTATCAAATGCACTCGAAAACTGCTTAACATATCCATGTAAAAACTAGTTGTTGCGTATAAATCGCACAGTAAATATAAAACGTGCTATAGATACGCATTTGCATGAGATCAGGCTGGTTCACCTCCACCAAGAGTTTTAAACCCATTAAAGGGTTAGTTCACCCAAAAATGAAATAATAAATGACTCATCCTAATGTCATTCAACACACCCGTAAGACCTCCGTTCATCTTCAGAACACAGTTGAAGATATTTTATATTTAGTCCAAGAGCTTTCTGTCTCTCCATTGAAAACGTATGAACAGCATACTGTCCCTTTCCAGAAGGACTAGAAAGGTAATAAAAATATCATCAAAGTAGTCCATATGTGACATCTGTGGGTTAGTTAGAATCTCTTGAATCATCGAAAATACATTTTGGTCCCAAAACTACAACTTTATTCAGCACTGTCTTCTCCTTCGTGTTTGTTTTCAATCCGCATTCGCGACTGCGCAGTGATGCTGCTGACGTGTTATCTGGTCCGTGGAGCTTCGTTTATAGTCGGAGTGAGACTGTGCAGTCGCGAACGCGGACTGAAAACAAACACGGAAAGTAGACAATGCTAAATAAAGTTGTAGTTTTGTTTTTTTTGCGACCAAAATGTATTTTCGATGCTTCAAGAGATTCTAACTAACCCACAGATATCACATATGGACTACTTTGATGATGGTTTTTAACTTTTTCTGGTCCGTCTTGAAAGGGACAGTATACTGCAACACGATCTCATGGTAATGCGTATCAATAATACGAGTGTGAAATCTCGTGGAATGGATACGCCAAAATGAGTTTTTGCGTGCAAATGCTACATAGTTTTTCGCATGCATATGATACACACTTTATGGCGTGCATTGACAAGTTCTTGGGTAGGAATAGGGTGGTGGGTTGGGGGTTTCGTAAGTATAATACGCCATAAAGTGCGTATCTTATGCACGCGAAAAACCGCATACCATATGCACGCCAAAACTCATTTTGGCGTATACATTCCACGAGATACATTCCACAGGCGGATTTAGTAGCACTAGTGACCGGTTCACTTTAAAATTGAACCTGGCATATCACTTTACTGTGTGAACCTGCACATACGCACTTGTAGGGACTTTAACAGTGATTGTAGTGCGACGAGGCTTAAAAGAGGGTGTAGTTACACTGCCCTGTGGTTTAGTTTTACTCAGATGAAGAAATCAATGATCATAGAAACATTCAGTCATAAATCTTTTGCATCAGCTCAGAGGTTGTAATATACGATGGACAGAGATAGATAGATAGATAGATAGATAGATAGATAGATAGATAGATAGATAGATAGATAGATAGATAGATAGATAGGTAGGTAGGTAGGTAGGTAGGTAGGTAGGTAGGTAGGTAGGTAGGTAGGTAGGTAGGTAGGTAGGTAGGTAGGTAGGTAGGTAGATAGATAGATAGATAGATAGATAGATAGATAGATAGATAGATAGATAGATAGATAGATAGATAGATAGATAGATAGATAGATAGATAGATAGATAGATAGATAGATAGATAGATAGATAGATAGATAGATAGATAGATAGATAGATAGATAGATCGGTGGGTGGGTGGATGGATGGATGGATGGATGGATGGATGGATGGATGGATGGATGGATAGATGATAGATAGATAGATAGATAGATAGATAGATAGATAGATAGATAGATAGATAGATAGATAGATAGATAGATAGATAGATAGATAGATAGATAGATAGATAGATAGATAGATAGATAGATAGATTAAGACCAACAAATCTGAATTATAATTAAATCTAAATATTAAAACAATAAAAAAAAGTATAATGATACAAATGATTATAAATGTCTAGATAAACTGAACAACAAATAACAATAAAAAAATGTTTTACCTTTATGATCATGCCATTGGGGACAGAGGTTGGGAAGACAGCTGTAGGCTAGAGTCCATAAATTAGATCAAACAAAGCTTGTGTATTCTGGTTGGGTACCGCAACCTTAACCGCACATGGACACTAGCCTTTACAACAGACTATGTGGCTTCTGCAAATGCATCGATAGGCCAAAATAAAATGGACTGCAAAGCGGCAGTACAAACGACGTCTCTACTGTGGCCTATTAAGGCGCAAAAGCCCAACATAGCATAAAACACCCACTTTGTAAAGCCGCTTGTTGTATGGTGATCCTGAACGTCCCGTATTCCCAAGCCTCTGCTTGATTTAAAAAACAAATTGCTGTTTCAGCCTTTTCCCCCTCTCAGCCTATTTCTCCAGTCTCTGGGTGGATTTAATATCTCCCCTGAAGGATTGTTTTGAAAGAAGACTAACCTTGGTGTTAGCTTTAAGCAAAGTTCCCAGGGCAGTCCATTAGTGTCTTGTGAATGGTGTTAACCCAATACAACCAAGCTAAGCGTTCAAATGACTTTAGAGAGGTCCTGGTAGCTCTTCATACACATTTAAAAAAAAGTTGCCTTCACTCCAAGGAGCTTTTAAAAAAGTTGCTCTCTATTGTTCCACTTTTGCAATCAATAAATCATACACTCGGCTTGTGAGAGTTTCTTGAATATTTAATAGAAATGGCTTGTTTCCTTTTATCTGCCATCTCTCGCAAGAGAGATCAAGAAATCATCGCTAACCATTGACTAGGCATTGTTTCCTTTTATCGGACTAATCTGAAGCAGTTGAAAGCATTGTGCAACAGGTTGAACATGTCCTGACCTAATAGCATGCCCTCATTTCTAATGCTTTCATAAACATTCCCTTTGAAAAATGTCTTCAGTGGTTTCGCATGTCCTTATAAGGCCTACCTGACCTGAACGTGGTGGTATTATGTCCTGAACTGGCTGTGATTCTCTTTATGTTGGCTGCTAATTAGACTTATTAGAAGTATCGTCCTCAATGCAGCTTATTCCGACCAAGAACCACGGGTCGAAAATGTCTGTATTGTTTCTGATAATAATTGTTGGCCAAACAAGAGCAGTATGATTCAATTTTAAACAAAAATCTGAATATGCATGTGAATATCGACTTTATTAATATATGATATTGCTGGTTCAGACAGAAAGTTCTGTCATTATTTACTCACTCTCACGTCTTTTCAAACCCTTCTTTCTTCTGTTGAACACATACATTATTTTGAAAATGGATATTTTCAAGGAAACACCCCCCCCCCCCCCCCTTTAATAAATACTTATATTCAGCAAAGGTATTAAAGGGTTAGTTCACCCAAAAATTAATATTCTAAAGTTAATAAAGAGATCATAAAACTAATCTATATGAATGGAGTTGTTTAGTTACAATTTTCCAAAGAGACTTTTTCTTTCTTTCTTTCTTTCTTTCTTTCTTTCTTTCTTTCTTTCTTTCTTTCTTTCTTTCTTTCTTTCTTTCTTTCTTTCTTTCTTTCTTTCTTTCTTTCTTCCTTTCTTCCTTTCTTTCTTTCTTTCTTTCTCACTTTATCTGGTAAACAGTTTGAATGTAGGCTTCACATATTAATATTCATCAACGCATACATCAGTTGTGGTAAATGGAAGCTCAAGCATGCTTGCTTGACGTGTGAGAACGAATGAGGTTCATTCTCATTTGCTACACAGCTCGTTTGAGCTTCCGCAAGAGCCAATGAGGTTCATTCTTGTGTTACGCTGCACATTTGAGCTTCAGCGAGAACCTATGAGGTTCATTTTTGTGTTATAGAGCACGTTTGAGCTTCCACAAGAACCAATGAGGTTCATTCTTGTGTTATGCAGCACGTTTGAGCTTCAGCAAGAACCAATGAGGTTCATTCTTGTGTTATGCAGCACGTTTGAGCTTCCACAAGAACCAGTGAGGTTCATTCTTGTGTTATGCAGCACCTTTGAGCTTCCACAAGAACCAATGAGGTTTATTCTTGTGTTATGCAGCATGTTTGAGCTTCAGCAAGAACCAATGAGGTTCATTCTTGTGTTATGCAGCACGTTTGAGCTTCCACAAGAACCAGTGAGGTTCATTCTTGTGTTATGGAGCACCTTTGAGCTTCAACAAGAACCAGTGAGGTTCATTCTTGTGTTATGGAGCACCTTTGAGCTTCCACAAGAACCAATGAGGTTTATTCTTGTGTTATGCAGCACGTTTGAGCTTCAACAAGAACCAATGAGGTTCATTCTTGTGTTATGCAGCACGCTTGAGCTTCAGCGAGAACCAATGAGGTTCATTTTTGTGTTATAGAGCACGTTTGAGCTTCCACAAGAACCAATGAGGTTCATTCTTGTGTTATGCAGCACGTTTGAGCTTCAGCAAGAACCAATGAGGTTCATTCTTGTGTTATGCAGCACGTTTGAGCTTCAACAAGAACCAATGAGGTTCATTCTTGTGTTATGCAGCACGCTTGAGCTTCAGCGAGAACCAATGAGGTTCATTCTCGTGTCATGCAGAACGTGCCATTATTTACTGACCAAAACTTAAACCAGACACTAACTGGAAAGTTGTGTTGGTCATTATGGAAATGATCCGGCTGTGTATGTGCCCTGTTTAGTAAATCTGGCCCTATATTTGCATTATTTGATTTAGGGCAGGGGAAGTATGGACATTAATAAATGGACATGAATATGAGGCTGATTGCATAAATTGATATCCTTTTTCGCTATCAAGTTGTGCTACTTATGTTTTATGGGCGGTAGCACAGTCTGAGCAGCAAGCACAAATCATCAGAACACCGGCTCAGATCATGGGAAACCTTAAAACAGAAATAGGAAGTCATCATGATTGTTTAGTAAAAAGGTAGATAGGTACAGTCGTGCACCACCATGTGTTAAGTCTAAACAATGGAGAATTAAAATCTGTCAAAGTGCACTCAGGTTGGACTGTGTGAGTTTTGGTTAGCTGAGTAAGTAAAACTGTCATATATGGCGGTCAGTGATAATGGTCTAAATGTGCGGCTATTGAAGCTGAGTATGTATGACTTCTCAGGCACTGTGATATCGATGTCCCCTGTCAAACTCAAGGCTGCATCTACAGCTCTATTCTCTCTGGGGAACTGTCAGCAGGTTGCAATCTATTGACAGGACCGCTTAAGCTCCAGGCTATAGATATCCCATCAATACAGATGTCTATCATCTGATTGTGCTGTGTCGGAAAATAGTAAACACCTGTTGAACGTTCATAATGAACTGCACCGCTGTCGTAATGGACTGTGCTCTTTCTCATAAAACACGCTTCATTAGAGCCAGTTTATAGGAAAATTTTGTGCAACCTGAATCACATTATTATTTAAAAAAAGCAATAACAATATTAATGTGTAATTTCAGTGTTCTACAAAATAAGTATATAGTTTCATAACCTCACTATATACTAATGTATTTCAAATGTATAATAAATGCTGTAATTAAAAAGGACATATCATGTAAATTGGATTTTCTTTACTCATTCTTATGTTGACAATGTAAAGCTCACCCTCATTATATCATATATGTCCATTCAACAGCTTGGCGGGGGAGTTATAATTCATTTCACATGCAAAGCAATTAGCCAATCATAGATCATTTACATGAAGAGGTTTCAAAGTGTCATAGAGAGAGAGTACAATTATAATGTAAAATTGAAAATATAATAGTATGAATAGAAATTAACATTAAGTTGGAATAATACATTTTTCATGGTTACTTATAAGAATATAATATAACACTCATTCCAAACCTGTATTCTGTCCTATATGGAACACAAAGAAAAACATTTAATAGAATGTGAATGTAGATTTTTAGTCTTTTCTTTCAAGTTTAAAAAACAAAACAAAAAACAAAAAAATGGTCCATTTGTTTTATGCATTATGGATAGTCTTCTGAAATCATACAATAGATATTGGTGCCAAGAATAAGCCAAAATGAAAGTCATTTATTCACAATAATCCTATGAAATCTCCTGCCAGTGAGGTCAGTGGACATTTTGCAATGTCACCAAAGGTCCTTTCTAATCATGTGAAAATATTTCTCAGTGATTATTAAAGTGATCCTAAAGAGTTATGCAATGGCAAAAGAAGTCCATCAGAAGAAGTACATCAGGATGTACAACCTACCTGAGTTTGATTCATTAAACTTTTGTTATTCCTGCGGACACACAGAAATATAGAGGCGTTTTGGTGACAGTCATGCATGAAAGAGTTTGATGACAGTGTGAGTGGCGCAGTTGATGCACAAGACATGTCACATCAATTTCCTGAGCATCTCGTGCATGTCACGCCGATGTTCGTATCCAGTCGCTAATCAGTAATGATTTAAATGAACTTGTCACATGAGCATGTAGTTATTGTGCTTTGAGACAAGACAGTAAAAAGGGTCGTGTGCAGTAAAAATGTCTGCTTTATAACACAAGCAGTAATAGTGCCTGTAATAGTCTGTTGTTTAATCCGCCTCTGATCTAGCTGTGACCTATAACACTACATTAAACTTTAATGTTCACTTTTGCCATTAATCACTGTTACATTTGAATATGTGCAACCTTAGCTTATAAGGAGCAATGTCCCCCTGCGGATTGCAACAGCTGACAGGCCAAGATCACAATCTTTTCAAATTCATCAGCAATATTCAAGGCTTAAGGTTTTACAGTTTATTGTATTTGCTATTGTCGATAAGCGGTTTTTCAGGGGAGGGTGTTCATCTTCAAATCCTTGCCAGCTTAGTGGAGTCTTTCCAATGAAAGACCACTAGCATTCTTGAATGAAAACTGTAATATTGCTCTTGGTGCAGATGTTAATGAATAGTGTTCTTGTACGGCAGACTTGGGTCTTAAACTGCTGCCATCAATGGCCTCACAGATAGAACATCTGGAGATATTACAGGATTTTCACTTCTAGCCTTACTTGTTCCTCATAAGTACTGTTTCAAAACCTCAAGCTTGTTGTGTTAAGGTGCTTTCACACCTGCCTCATTTAGTACGGTTGAATCGTACTAGAGTTCGTTTCCCTCTTTGGTGCGGTTCGTTTGGTCAGGTTTGAAAGCAGCAATCGCACTCGAGTGTGCACCAAAAGCGGACCAAACAAGCGTACCGAGACCTCCTTGAAGAGCTGGTCTCGGTACGCTTTCAAACGAACTCTGGAGTGGTTCATTTGTGGTAAAAACATGATCCGACCTCGAACAGAACCAACTGCAAAAGTACTGATCATTTTTGGACTAAAACAGCTGCCGTAGTTAGCTGTGCTGACATTGTGTGCATGACATTATTAGCTAATAGATCGTTGGCATTATGTTTGGTAAGATGAGCATGTCAGTTAAGAATAATTAATGCATGAACCGAACTAGAAATGTGAAAGCACCCTTAGTCACTTGACAGGGGATTTTAGGCAGGGGTGCCCTTAAGAAAAATAAGTTAATGAATTAAAGTTCAATGAAATCAAAATTGACCCTATTTACTTCGTTAGCACATATTAAAGGTCTTAGGGTAATAGTCTAACAATTAATCTGGGCAAGTTAATACACAGAATCTTTAAAAAAAAATCTAAATCTCTAGTTACTTCCGGTCTGGAAACGGCGTTCCTTTTCAGCTGATGTCAGTTTGACCGCTTTTGTTTTAAATTGCATAACTACTCTCGAGAGATGGAGAGGAGGAGCGCTGAAGTTCCCTGCCCTCTGTTCAATATTCCATTTCACTTGAAAATACATCAAGGCAGTGAAGAAAACTCACTTTCTAGTATATTTTTAATAGTGGTGAGCCGTTATTGGCATTAATACTCTGATAAGACTCTTATCTGGTGATAAAAAAATATTGCTGTTAAACTTTTCTCGAAGTTGAGTTGGGAGCAGGGTCTATATAACGCAAGCTATGGTTACTTTCACTTTGATATTTCAGCGCGGATGTATACCTAGCCTAATTGCAGGAACGAGTCTTCGAACCTGTGTGTATGCCAACTGTCAAATTACCACATCAAATGTGACATGCTAACATGGATGCAGCTATGAAGCCGCCAGGTTTGCTTCAGGGAAAATGTATTTTTAAGAAGCTTCCAAATGGAAACCTCGACAAGTCTAAGGTTGTTTGCACCTTGGCTTGTGCAATGCATAATTAATTTTCTGTAAGAATTCTTCCAGGCTTGAGTGCCACCTAAACGCACACTTTTTTGTCATTCCGATTGAAAGATTCAGTGGACTATTTACATAAACTGATCTGGAGTTTACAGGTCTGTCTCAAAAAAATTGCATATGTGATAAAAGTTCATTATTTTCCTTAATGTAATGATAAAAAAATTAAACTTTCATATATTTTAGATTTATTTCACACCAACTGAAATATTTCAGGTCTTTTATTGTTTTAATACTGATGATTTTGGCATACAGCTCATGAAAACCCAAAATTCCTATATCAAAATATTAGCATATTTCATCCGACCAATAAAAGAAAAGTGTTTTTAATACAAAAACAAGTCAACCTTCAAATAATTATGTTCAGTTATGCACGCAATACTTGGTCGGGAATCCTTTTGCAGAAATGACTGCTTCAATGCGCCGTGGCATGGAGGCGATCAGCCTGTGGCACTGCTGAGGTGTTATGGAGGCCCAGGATGCTTCGATAGCGGCCTTAAGCTCATCCAGAGTGTTGGGTCTTGTGTCTCTCAACTTTCTCTTCACAATATCCCACAGATTCTCTATGGGGTTCAGGTCAGGAGAGTTGGCAGGCCAATTGAGCACAGTAATACCATGGTTAGTAAACCATTTACCAGTGGTTTTGGCACTGTGAGCAGGTGCCAGGTCGTGCTGAAAAACAAAATCTTCATCTCCATAATGCTTTTCAGCAGATGGAAGCATGAAGTGCTCCAAAATCTCCTGATAGCTAGCTGCATTGACCCTGCCCTTGATAAAACACAGTGGACCAACACCAGCAGCTGATATGGCACCCCAGACGATCACTGACTGTGGGTACTTGACACTGGACTTCAGGCATTTTGGCATTTCCTTCTCCCCAGTCTTCCTCCAGACTCTGGCACCTTGATTTCCGAATGACATGCAAAATTTGCTTTCATCCCAAAAAAGTACTTTAGACCACTGAGCAACAGTCCAGTGCTGCTTCTTTGTAGCCCAAAGTGGCTTGACCTGGGAAATGCGGCACCTGTAGCCCATTTCCTGCACACGCCTGTGCACGCGGTGGCTCCAGACTCAGTCCACTGCTTCCGCAGGTCCCCCTAGGTCTGGAATCAGTCCTTCTCCACAATCTTCCTCAGGGTCCGGTCACCTCTTCTCATTGTGCAGCGTTTTTGGCCACACTTTTTCCTTCCCACAGACTTCCCACTGATGTGCCTTGATACAGCACTCTGGGAACAGCCTATTCATTCAGAAATTTCTTTCTGTGTCTTACCCTCTCGCTTGAGGGTGTCAATGATGGCCTTCTGGACAGCAGTCAGGTCGGCAGTCTTACCCATGATTGCGGTTTTATGTAATGAACCAGGCTGGGAGTTTTTAAAAGCCTCAGGAATCTTTTGCAGGTGTTTAGAGTTAATTAGTTGATTCAGATGATTAGGTTAATAGCTCGTTTAGAGAACCTTTTCATGATATGGAAGCTTCAGCTTAAGTTCTTCCAGGAAGACTTAATCACTTCGTCACTTATTAACCTAATCTCTATCCAATCACATCTTCATATTTTCTGTATAAAGGTCGTACTTACACGTTTGAGTTCGCAGATGCCGATGCGACAATAACCTCCATCCTCCCCACCACCACCAGGATGGTTCCGTCCATACCTCCAAAGGGGGGTCGGCTGCGCCCCTGCCTTCATCTTCAGGCAGGAATATGCTGATCCGCTACCCTCGGATTATAAACTATGGACGGGGCCCATGCCAAAACTTTATTATGCTTGCTGGGCTGTCAATAAATGTATGCTTCATTCATCATTCTATCTTCCGAGTCTTTCTAGTAGAAATGCTAATTTTTTGAGATAGGAATTTTGGGTTTTCATGAGCTGTATGCCAAAATCATCAGTATTAAAACAATAAAAGACCTGAAATATTTCATTTGGTGTGCAATGAATCTAAAATATATGAAAGTTTAATTTTTATCATTACATTATGGAAAATAATGAACTTTTATCACATATGCTATTTTTTGAGAAGGACCTGTACATGTGCTAATTTCAGTCAGAATCATTTTGTGACATGTTCTGACAGTTTGTCTGGCGCTTCAGAAATGTTGACGCCATCCTCTCTAGCAGCTGGAATGAATTAGCGGTTGCCATAGCAACTCTCAACTGCAAACTATTCTGAACTAAATTGTCTTTTAATTAATTCGATTCCTGACTCCGGGAATCCACCGTTTCTATAGCGAACTACACTTTTACATGCATCATAAACCTCTGGAAAAAAATGGAAAAACTGGAAACATTTCTCAATGTTAAGTGGCCTTTATTTTATTTATTTTTTCCAGAGCTGTATGTTCTCAAGTAGGCTACTATAACAAAAGTATTTGTAATTTGTTACTTTCCATCTCTGATTTTCGGGTCTTTTTCCATACAGTAGATAACTGTGAGAGACACTTGTCTGTTGTATTTTTTTGCCTCTGTTTTCTATTAACCGAAAATAAGGATTTCATGAATATGAGCTCTTTAGCATACTTTTCCCATGTGATGTACCTATCACGTCTAATGAAAGCATTTGATGACAATGCTTCAGGCATTAAATAAAGTTGATGTAAAATGTGCATAAATCCCTGCAGGGAGACGTGCTATTTTCCATCTAAAGCTTTCAAGTCAGCATGAAAGGAATATTCACTGTACTTATTTTCTAATGCTTCTTATTGATCCGATTGGCATTCAGTCTTTTAGGGTGTGTTCACACTTGGCATGTTTGCTTTGATTACAAACCCTGCTGTAATTGCTTTGTTAGTGTGGTTCATTTGTATAAGTGTTAGTGATGGGAAGTTCAGTTCTTTTCCGCGAACCAGTTCTTTCGGACAGTTCGTTTCAATGATCCGGTTAAAAAAAACGGATCACCGGTTCTTTTACGTCTTTATGTAATTACGTTACATTTCTATCATCCCGGCGGAAGAAAATACATTCAAACACATCCATATAAAGTATTTCTAATCAAAACTTAGTATAGTAATAATTATTATTGATATCATCATCATCTTGGATACATTTTTTCATTTATGTTTTCGCAACAGCACTCAATACAGCCACTGTCGTGCAAACACTGATGTTTTACACGGATTAAATAAACTTACATTGACATAACATACTTACACAAATCCTCAGTTCACCCGTGCTCATGTATTATCAGCATCAGCTGTCCCAGTCTGAGAGAAACAGTTCGGTTATGACGCTATCACGCATGCTCAGTATCTCCGCTCACCGGTTCTCAGAATCGAACATGTCCGAAAGATTGAACGTGTCCGATAGAAACGGTTCTCGATTCTGTACTGGTGATCCGAGAACAGTTGCAACCCGGTCGATCTGACTCGAGAACCGCTGTGTGTGTGTGCTGAGCATAGGGTGCTGAGCTGCGAACTGCTGCAAGCTGAATAGTCTATATCAAACCTACTGTTTTGATTACATTTTAAAATGTGTATCGATTTAGAAATTAAATAAGATAAAAGCTGTTCCTGAAAATATCATGCATTATTGATAAAACAAATAAATGTTTAATTTGACCGTTTTACAATCCATTGTTTCCAAACTTTAAAATAATACAGTTTCCAAACGTGATTTGTTTTATACACTTAAAACTCCTCTGAACAAATAACACACATGCGCAGCTCATCGGCTCATCGGTTCTCAGTATCGAACGTGTCCGACAGAAACGGTTTTCGATTCTGTAATGCTTATCCGAGGATCCGAGAACCGCTATGTTCGGTTACACGCGCATGCTCAGTATCAGCTGCTCGTGAGCTCTCACAGCAAAACATGTCTCACTTTGGCTAAAGGCTGGAATACATCTACTTCAAGATATTAGTTTATTTCTAGTCGGAGAGACTGTCACTCATGTCAGAAAGTTATAATTATTGTAACTTGTGGGATCAGCCCTGATTTGAGACGCGAACCGTTTAGAACAATTCAGTTCGATTTGGGGACCTACCTGGTTCGACCGGTTAACTATAAAGATCCGGTTAAAAAGAACGATTCGTTCGCGAACCGGATATCACTAATAAGTGTGAACGCTGCCATCTGAACCCTGGTGCGCACCAAACCAGTGGGCCGAGACCAGGTTTCGGTCTGCTTCCAAACAAACTCTGGTGTGGTTTTAATGATATATGAACGCAACATGGACCAAAGCCATGTAAACCAACCAAAAACACACCAAGTGCATTAATCCATGCACACAGCATTGTTTCGAATTCATGCTAGATTTTTTGCTATAAATTATGGACATGGCATCTTTTTCTCAGTTTTGTTACTTTATTTCCATATTCAATCATAGGCTCGTTCTTATGTACCACAGCACTTATGCACATACTTCAAAAGAGTTGCTTTAAATCTCTTGTCAAACTTAAAGACATAAAGACATTTGTATGTATTCGAAATAAAAGATATAGATTGTACTAAATGTCAGCTTGGTTATTTTGCTTAAGATAACGATTTATTGTCATGCAAACAAGAAACTCTACTGCTAACCACAGCTCGAGAGCTGTTGCTCCAACCACACAAGTTTGTGTAATCGAACCAGGACTAAATGTTTTTTGTTTTGTTTGTTTTTTGGGCCAAGACAACCAAAACTACAAATCTGAACACCTCTGGTGCTTTTGTGGTTTGTATAGGTCTATATATATATATATATATATATATAATTATACATTAATGTTAATTGCTTTAAGCTCATAATAAATTAAATCATATGAAATGTGTAAGTAACAATGTTAAATGTTCAGGTGATAAGGAGATGGGAACTGGTGATCATTCACAAAACTTTAATTATAAAATAAACAGACAAATAAATGAAAGTTATGCGACAGCCCCTTAAAGGGCAACTCCAGGGAATTTTTAAGTTTATCTTGATTGTTATACCTTTGTAAGTACAGTCTATGAAAAAAATAAAAACTGGATTTGTGCTTGCAATATAGAGTTATTACAGCTAATGCCCAGAGCCCCCACTCAGCTAAAACAGCAGCTATGGGGGCATAAATGTAAAGGGTGTCTTTGTGCCTCTTAACAGACACAAAATGCAATTAAAATGTCTGTCCAACATGAACAGGGCCCTTGCATGACAACGAGATGCGTTTAGCCACTTAGAAATTGTTTAAATTCACCTGTTTTAGACGATAAATTGTAGCCTTGTGCTGAAGTGCCGTGGTAACTCAGTTGAAGCGGAAAAAGGTAATTAGACCAGTTCGGAGAAGCGTCGTGTGTGTGACGCATGATCTCATTGCTCTGCTCATCGGCTTGTTGGTTCTCAGTATCGAACGTGTGAGTCAACTTATAATCTATGTTGAAAAATGTAAAATGTCCCTACATTCGTTTGTTTTATTCAAAACCATATTTCTTATACTTTTGGTTTGTTTACCTGTTATGGTGCTTTTTTATTTAAAGAATAAAGGCTTAAATTGATATGTACACTGTGGCAAGTAGGGCGAGGCTGAGAGTTTTGGGAACAGAGCGAGGTTGGTTGCACGAATGCTAATGAGTCTCATGGAGGAGCTCTGGAAGGATAAAAGGAGGAGTGATGACAGTGAAGGACAAGAGAGGACTAGGACTGGACTTTACATTGTGTTTGTACGTCAGTCGTCCTTAAAGGGAATTTTTAAGTTAATCTTGATCGTTATACGCAGTCACACACACACACACACACACACACACACACACACACACACACACACACACACACACACACACACACACACACACACACACACACACACACACACACACACACACACACACACACACACACACACACACACACACACACATATATTATATATATATATATATATATATATATATATATATATATATATATATATATAATTTTATTTTATTTATTTATTTATTTATTTATTTTTATGTGACATTTCATGTATTTACTTATTAAATATATGGGTTTTGCTGTGAATTATGTGGTAAATCATTCTTTTTGTATTTGTAAAATATATGTGTTCAGTAAAGAATTGTTCTGTAATAGTTTTTCACTGTATATGGTAAGAAAACAGACAGCTGCTTAGCATTTTTGCATGCTTTTTCATTATGTTGTTTAACCAAAGCCCCTAATCAGTGTATTATTTTGCACAATTTCTCTACTGATTGTGGGGGAAGATACAGAAAACACAAATGGAAATGGAAAAAGGTGTTAAACAGAGCTCAGAATACTGCACCCTTTTAATCAAATTAGCCAAAATATCTGTTAAATCATGGTTGAATATGTACTACTTTGTGAATGACTGTCCTTTAAATTATGCAGAAACTCTCTGTGGGATTCTGTGGGCAATGATTCCATGCAAGCCGGTTGTACATACACTTTTATGCAATTTATATAATATTCTACAGAGGCTTAAAATGTGGAATCCATTTATTTGAAACAATAATAATCAAAATGTGTTAATAGATATCATTGAAAGCTCTTTTGAAATGGGTTCAAACCCCTCCCAGATATATATGGTCTGAGCACTGAAGATGCTACAGACTGTATTGTTTATGAAGGTGAAAGCAATGTTCTTTATACTTATAATCATTTATCAACATACCCAGACACCTTCTCAGTCAATACACTCATTAGTATTCCCAGTGGAATGGACCCTTCCCTATTGTTTTTGTTTTCAGGCTCATTAAACAGTCTTCTAAAGTACAGTCAATGCAGTTAGCAAAACTACTTGTGTGTCTGTGTGTGTATTTGTGGGCAGGTATAAATACACTTCAGACACATATTATTACATGCACTCTGATTCATGAGTTTATCAGGCAAACCATTGCAAAGCCAAACAATGCATCAGTATATGAATTAGTGTTTTTATGAGTCTATAAAATAATATGCTTAGTTTAGTTATTTCATATATACAAAAATCATTATCTTTGGACAGGATTTTTGAGCCATGCCATATACATGTTTTAAATGTTCAAACAATGTATTGTTCACAGCTTCTGGAAACGAGGCTACATTTTCTCTACTGTGCATAGAATCATAATTTTGCTTCGTTACTATAATTAGGTACTTAAATATTTCATAATCTGAATTTGTGGCAATGCGCCTTACCATCCGAATTCACTGGATTCTGATTTATATCCTGTCAAACTCTTAATGACAAATCTCCTCATTCCCTTTCATTTAATTCTACCATAAATGACTTTGCAGCAAAGCAATGGCACCGCATTAGCAATCCGCTCCCTGCTCAGTATCTCACGAGTTCTGTTATTAAGTCAATTTTCATCCACTCACAGCAAAAGGCACTTGTAGGACAGACAAGGGCAAGTGGTGCAAAGCGGAGCAAATACATTAGGCCTCATGGTATTGAATGCTGAAATAATAGCAAAATATGGTCGGAGGTTTAGAGTTGGAATATCTGAAAGCCCATTTCCCTGTAAACATTTCCTTTCAGCACATTCGTTTCAGTGAAAACAGAAACCATAGTGCTATAATGAAGAGAATGCAATGCAATGGTAGTCACTATTTGTGATACGCCAAGGCCTGACGTGATGCTAACGGTCTGAGCGCCTGTTTCTTATGTAAATCACTTCATTTGCAACTGTTGCTTGTCATGCTAACTCAAGCCAGAGTTCATTCACTAGCCTCTGAATCAAAGCGACTGACAGGCTCGTTAGCATAGCCTTGGATCAAAAGGTTTGGTGGACGCTCGAGAGCTCCTATGGTTATAAATTCCTATTGTATTTTTGGTGAATTAATGAATTCTGTATTTGGGATAACTGATGAATGGTGGTGGACTCGTGAGATGCAGTAAGGTGTGATGAGACTTGCATAAAAACCTTGTTAAGGGCTGCACATTTAATCAAATAATCATTATGATGACTGCAGCTGTGTTTAACTAAATATTAATCTGACGGTAACCGCATGCCATGTAGGTCTTCTTAAATGAGATTGCATCAAAATTTTCAATTTACAACTTTTTTTTATTTCAATTTAGTTTTGTAACTGCAGACTCATGAATGCAAATAAGAGGCGTTTAAGTTACTCTATAGACCTGTCAGGAACAATAAACACCTAATGAGTTTTCAGCAGCCTCATCCACAGATATAGATAGACATATAAATGGATTCTATTTTACTTTAGTTATTAATGGCAGCTTCAGTGATTATAGTGTGATGGGTGGGGTGTGCCGGTTTCAGAATTGGTGATGACGGTTATGATGTGAGTCAAATGTGACGGTTCGTAACATAACCATCGTCGGGGGGTGGGGTGGGGGTGGGGGTAATGTTCGTCTGTTATAGGACAACTTAGTTTGAATAAACGAGCTGATTAGCTACATGCTATAAGTTTATTTATGTACGGAGATTCAATCACAAATGCATTAACAGTCTGACAGTTATAAACAGGACTCAGGCCACAGCCTGTATGGAAAAATAAATAGTTAACTTAATGTTTGAAACAGCTGGTTATCAACTTAATCGATATGACGTGCCACTATGCAATCATCAGCTTTCAGTTTGTCTACGGCATCAGATGCCGACGCCGTCCTCTTCAGCAGCTGGAATTTATTTACGGATGCCATAGCAACTCTCAACAGCCAACAGGACTTATACGGTTTAATAAAAGCTATTTATTTGTTTAATAAAAAGTAAAGTGTAATAATCATCTTAGAAACAATTAATTCTAATGTCAGGCGCAGTTGAAGTAGTTGATTGTTTGCTTACATGAGTAGGTTTAGGGACAGTGTCATTATGCCAACATTATCTTCATAACTTCTTACGAAATAAAAAGTTTATCCCTCAGAAAAATGTACTTTCCTCTCTTGTCAGCATTATAGCTTGGTGCATGTGAGCGTGGCGCGCTCTTCCGAACGGATAACGCGTTTCATTGTCTCTCCACCATGCTGGTGGATAAGCCGTAGAGTCAATGTTTGTTCTTGGAGATAGCGGGTTAACTCTGTGTCAGTGAGGGTTGTTCTTGGAGATAGCGGGTTAACTCTGTGTCAGTGCGGGTTGTTCTTGGAGATAGCGGGTTAACTCTGTGTCAGTGCGGGTTGTTCTTGGAGATAGCGGGTTAACTCTGTGTCAGTGCGGGTTGTTCTTGGAGATAGCGGGTTAACTCTGTGTCAGTGCGGGTTGTTCTTGGAGATAGCGGGTTAACTCTGTGTCAGTGCGGGTTGTTCTTGGAGATAGCGGGTTAACTCCGTGTCAGTGCGGGTTGTTCTTGGAGACAGCGGGTTAACTCCGTGTCAGTGCGGGTTGTTCTTGGAGATAGCGGGTTAACTCTGTGTCAGTGCGGGTTGTTCTTGGAGATAGCGGGTTAACTCCGTGTCAGTGCGGGTTGTTCTTGGAGATAGCGGGTTAACTCTGTGTCAGTGCGGGTTGTTCTTGGAGATAGCGGGTTAACTCTGTGTCAGTGCGGGTTGTTCTTGGAGATAGCGGGTTAACTCTGTGTCAGTGAGGGTTGTTCTTGGAGATAGCGGGTTAACTCTGTGTCAGTGCGGGTTGTTCTTGGAGATAGCGGGTTAACTCCGTGTCAGTGCGGGTTGTTCTTGGAGATAGCGGGTTAACTCTGTGTCAGTGCGGGTTGTTCTTGGAGATAGCGGGTTAACTCTGTGTCAGTGCGGGTTGTTCTTGGAGATAGCGGGTTAACTCTGTGTCAGTGCGGGTTGTTCTTGGAGATAGCGGGTTAACTCTGTGTCAGTGCGGGTTGTTCTTGGAGATAGCGGGTTAACTCTGTGTCAGTGCGGGTTGTTCTTGGAGATAGCGGGTTAACTCCGTGTCAGTGCGGGTTGTTCTTGGAGATAGCGGGTTAACTCTGTGTCAGTGAGGGTTGTTCTTGGAGATAGCGGGTTAACTCTGTGTCAGTGCGGGTTGTTCTTGGAGATAGCGGGTTAACTCTGTGTCAGTGAGGGTTGTTCTTGGAGATAGCGGGTTAACTCTGTGTCAGTGAGGGTTGTTCTTGGAGATAGCGGGTTAACTCTGTGTCAGTGTGGGTTGTTCTTGAAGATAGCGGGTTAACTCTGTGTCACTGCGGGATGTTCTTGGAAATAGCGGGTGAACTCTGTGTCAGCGCGCGCTCTGATCGGTAAAGGGGCAGAGATTTCAGACCTCAGTTTATTAAGGAGATCTCCAAGACTTCTCTTTTTGGTAGGGGGTGGTGCACAGACCTCTCCTGAATCATCTCCAGCAGTAGCAGCCTCCGAAGCACCACTAACTCCGCCTCCGTTTCCCTCGTCAGCTGATACAATTTCCCCCCGGAATGCATCTTTTTATTTATATTTTTGTTATAAAAAAAATATTATTATTATATGTTTGTAAAAAATATTTTAATTACACGGTTTTGCCGGTTATAGAGTTCTAATTACGGTGTTTAACTATACCCGTCGGTCTCACGGTTATATACTAACCGTCACACCCCTAGTGATGGGGCATTCTGATATCACGTAGCACACTTTCTATAAACAATTTATACAACATTTGGTGATCAAGAAAGCCAGTGTGAAGTTTAGGCAATGTCTTGGTTTTTAGGCATACGTTAAAGAGCAATATATTTATTCAAGAACATTGTTTTTTGTATATGTGTAAATTACATAAAGTATACGGCACAGATGCCCCAAGCAAAATAAGTTAATTAGTATAAATTTAATTTAGAGGTGCACTGTGTACATTAGCGGAATCTAGTGGTGAGTTTGCGAATTGCAACCGCTCACCACTCCCTTTCGAAGCACACAGAGAAGTTACGGTGGCCAACGTCGTCTGAGACAGAAGAGAATAATTTGCGCTCTGTAGAGCAGTTTGTCCATTTAGGGTTACTGTAGAAACATGGTGGCGCAAAATTGCAATTTTACTGTAATGGGGACCCATGGTGTATGTACACACAAATGGCTCATTCTAAGGTATAAAAACATAACGGTTATTTATGTAAGGTTTTTTTTTACACCACTGAAAACAGTTATGTATGTTATATTACATTTGTTGTCAACAGATCCTCATAAATACTACATACTGCACCTTTAAAAATGTAAACAAAATGAATTAATCACAATTTCAAAGAAAATAATCGACAGTCATTCTTATTGTATTTCTAGCTATTGTACCCCTACTTAAAATGCTTCTTCTCTTTATGGATTGAAATTGTTCCTCAGTTTAACAGATGTGACTGGATCAATCATAGAGATGCTAATTTTTGTTTTCGCAAATCAAATGTTGCCTTCTCCTTGTCTACCGTGTAGTGATTTACCTTTCAAATTGCATCATCCCAAACTTTGATCACATGCCACATCTTGTATTCTCACAGCCTCTTCTTCATTCAATTTCCTGTCTGCGCATTTCCTTTGGGTACACTTGAATGCAATAATTCAAATGGAACAATTCCACTAGCACTTTCTCTTTATAGAGATGTTTCTGAGGTACAGCTCATTAATTAACACACAACTCTGTTCAATTTGTTCAGTAATTCAAACCGGGATATAATATACCACGCCATCGAAGCATTTTCAAACTTTAGCAGACTCGGAAACAAATGACAAAATCAAGATTGCAATGATAGGTTATGCACACTTTCATAATGTGTGTGTGGTGCATGTGGGTGAGGGACTTCTTTTCTAATGCTTATTGTTGTCACATTTTTTTTTTTCTAAGAAAAAGATGCATGGATTATTTCCTAGAGCAATTGCCCCAGTAGACGGATTATTTAAAAGGAAATTGACATGCTTGTGGGAAATTTCTTATTTTCCTTCCAGCATCTTACATTGCCCATGAGTCAAACATAAGTGTGAGATTCCAAAGAAAAAAAATGACAGCAATGGCGAGTTATATTGAAGTGGAACTTCGACATTTCAAAGGCATACTACACATGGCGATTCCATTATCTCTCATAAGGCTGCAGCTCAAAAGCTACAGAAAGCCCTCAGGATTGTATCGAGCCACAGTCATTGACCAACAGATGTGTATCCTGTTACTGAGTTCAGCAACAGCAGCCGCCACTCCACTCCACCCTGAGGTCTATTAGTGGGGTTGGGTGGAGGGATCGTGGGGACTTTTGGTGTCATGTTGTAGTCCCATATGTGCCTTCTCTTTGACAGTGCACAGCTTATGCAATGATGGGCGTGATGTACTAGAATCTGTGACCTCTCATACTGTGCATCCCTCGGGGCACTGGAAACACATAATATGATAAAGCTATCGAAACCATATATACATTAGACTCACTGTGTCTGGAAAACTAGCTCTTTGGTGCTTAATGTGTTTGTAATGGATTGGCTTTCAGAGGCATTAGCTCATCCCTTAAAGAGGTATTCATATCTGTTTCTACAAGCCACCGCCACACCAAAAGGTGTTCAAACCTATGGGTATGAGTGAAACCCAATCTATGGGCTTTAATAATCTGAACCTTGAAGTTGAATGGGGACAATGATAAATGTCAGAAATGTAATGGAGCAGAGGGAAGTACTTTTAAAAGAAGTTTCAAAGATGTTATTTGCTTCACAGAAAGTGGTACTCAATAACTCGCATTCCAGCTGAGGAATGCATTGGTCAGAAATGTCTCTAAATGATATTGTGCTGCTCTTTGTGCAGACATTTATTTATTGTGGTAGTAGGTAGCTCAGCACAGAGCATCATCCCACATATTATGGTTTATTTCCTTCTCTGAGCTTGCGATTAACTCTCTGGGTGATTAGAAGGGCAGATCACCCACCACCTTCCACCCCCATCCCCCATCTCCATTCAAATGTTTCTTCCAGGGGCCATTGGATGGGGAAAGGAGGAGAGCTAATTCGTCAATGATCTTCCCCTCTAATCCCCCACTCTTTGCCTGAAGGCGCTCAAGCTATGCATCCCTCCCCCAAACCCAGCCCCCCTAACAAATACACTCTCCCTCACACAGACACATTCAGAGTCTGCCTCGACACGTCTAGTGGGAGAAGAGGAATGTAATAGGGTAGTTTGTAGTCTGCCACGCTGGTGTCCTGGGAGGAGAGCTTTTGCACTGGCTGTGAATGAGAGCTAAAGAGTTTATTACAGTTTGGGGTGAGGTGTGGTGAGAAAGGGCGGTGTCTATGCTTTGTCTCGGGCTGTAAGAGGAGAACGGGATCTGCTAGGAGGAGCCACAATCAAACAGGAACTGCAGAGAATAGATGGAGTGAGCGAATGCTAGTGTGAACTCACTCCGATCATGCTGCAGGGCAGGAGGTGTCTTCGGAGCCTTTCAACAGGCACGAGTGATCAGTGTCTTTCAGATCTTTGAGCAGGTTCTGGATACAGTTGGATTACTGCTGAGAGGATACTACTCATGTGCTTTCAAGTTTGGAGACTTTGAGCAGGGTTTCAAAGCTTGAACTGAGCTTGATCTGCAGCTATCAATTTTTTTTTTCTCGACAGTTTGGCTTCAGCTGGATACTCTTTTTGTGTACCTGTGAAGTGATTCAAGTTGTGAAGTGCCCAGTTTAAATGCAAAGCATTTGTGGAATATGGGACATTTTCTTGTTCAAGTGGATTTGCCATGGATTCTCTGTTCACTTCGCCTTGTCATTATGATAAGTATGTTTTATCGTTCCTCTGATTTTTGAGAGCATGCTCCATATCTGCATAGAGTGCATGAGGATAATAACATAAGTGTCTCCCTTTTCATACAGTAATTCTACAATAGTGTTTATGTAGCTTTTTACTTGGTCTAACTTTGCTTTGAATATTAGGGTTACTCTTCAAGTGTCTCTATTTCTCTGCAGTACAGGCAGATTATGATCAGCGTATTGAAGTTTCTCAAAAATCGATTGGGCATCTAGTCTTAGGAAGTTAATCTTAGGAGCCCAAGAGATAGAGATCAATGATGTATTCTGTGTACAATATGTTATCGGACAAACTGTTGCATGCTAGTCGATATCTCACCTCACTCCAAATAGTGAGAATTTCTGTTAAAGATGCTCAGCTCCATCCTCTCATTGTAGCCGATGTATTCACTATATGAATTTATTACTAATTATTTGAATTTCTAAACACAACTCATCCAAAACAGATCATTTGAAAACCTCTCTCTCTCTCTCTCTCTTGCATACCATTAATCAGCATATATTGTCAGAACCAATCGAGCTCTCGAGGCATAAAAGGAAGAACAAGCATGTATTTGAAAACATTGTTCGCTTTTTTGCCAAATGGAGAATATTTCCCTGATATAGAAAAGATCTTGAATTCCTTTTAATTCAGTGAATAAGCTTTTTGTCAAGCCAGCACGTCACTATTTTTTTTTTCCCACCAAGAGCCACTTGCAGTGCTGTAAATCAAGGGTCTTCACCTGTAAAGCTGTATGAATTTAAGTGCCCACTTAAGGGTTCAATGTCAAGCAAGAGCAGAATTCCATGAACTCTAGAGTTTCTAAATTTGTAAATCTGCTGTACTGATTTGAACCTGTGTTAGCAATTTCGATATATGGCTACTATCAAATATTATCAGTGCATATTTAACATTGTTTCTTCTTGTTTTGTCTTTGCAGTTGCTGGTAAAGTTTCCCCTACCAGTTCTGATGCCCTCTTCAGCGTCCCTGTTCCTAGCGCCACCTCCAGTCCACCCGAAGTTTACCTCCCTGCTAACTTTAAGCTCTCCAACACACAGTTGGCCTTCTTTCTCCAGGAGACACGAGTTCCATCATATGGCAGCCAACGTGGACACCCTCTCCAGCGCTCCGAAAGCTTTGTGGTCTTCCAGACCAAGGAGCTTCCTGCGGTCAACATCTCACTTGGGCCTTTCACCCAAGACCAGATGTTGTCCAAGGACTTACTGCAGCCGTCAAGTCCTTTGGACATTCCTGGAAGGCTAACGGTCAACTGGAAGGTCCGGGCCTTTATTGTACAGTCTAGAGTGTTTACTAGTAACCCATTGGTTCAGGTGCTGTTCTATATCGCAGGACGGGACTGGGATGACTTCAAGATTCAGGACAAGCTTCCATGTGTGAGGCTGCATGCTTTTAGAGATGTTCGGGAGATCAAAACTTCATGCAGGCTCCAAGGGAATCTGGCACAGTGCTTGGCCCAACTAGACCTCCCTTCGACGTGGTTTAATGTTAATGTAGCACCATTGGGTCGCAGAAAATCTTCAGGAACAGATGGGCTGGAGTTAAGTGGGGAGACCCTTCAAGTGGAGCTTTACTATACCCTTCATGATCCAGATAGCAATGATGAGTGTGGGGATAGCTACCCACGCCGAGGAGGGGCAACCAGAGGGGAGAGCTCATCACAACAACCCCTTCTACGTATTGGGAGCATCAGTTTGTATCAGCCCAGTCAGGAACAACTGGTGGTAGACAAACAGCTTGACAAGAACCTCTTCCTGAGGCTACCAGAGAGGCCATTGAAGCCAGGAGAGACCCTTAACATCTACCTGCTCTTGGTCCCAAATTCAACTGTGGAGCAGTTTACACTCAAGTAAGTCCTTTTCTTATTATGTGTTTGGGTTGGTTTATTAGGGATTATACTCATAATAAGTCACGTCTTAGCCAAACAGTGGTGCATAGTAGAGCGTATTCACCAAGTCAGGCTTTATTCCTGTGTCATTTACTGTCTCTGTGTCTGCATGTTCCAAAAAGCTGAAAAAAGAAAGAAAAAAAACCCTAATTGACTCACATTCCTTACAAGGTAAAAACTGATTTCCAAGAGACAAGACACAAATCACTAAGGATCTAACTAAATCTCTAGTGGAGTGCCAGGCTTTAAGATATTATGAGAAGGATTCTGCTTTTCAAAGTAAAGACATAATGGGTATTAATTGACATCTGTTCAAATTAAATTCCTCATGAGCTTGACCCAGTTCTTGTCAAATTAGAGCCAAGGGGATGTGAGGCATATTTCTCATCTGGCCTGTGTGTTTTAATTTTATTTCTCATTGTCAAAAGAATCTGAGGGTTAGGGTTCTTGTGTATATAAATTATTATTTAAATCCTTGAAGGCAGAGGAAAATTAGCTCTTTTTTTCTTTTCTTTTTGGATGAGAGAAATAGATGGTAGGATATTAGCTGTTCGTTGAAGCACGACGAAGAAACGCTTCATAAACAGGGTCCTTCTAATTGTAATGGAAATTCCCTGACTTCAATTTAGAAATTCACCATGAATTAATTAGCCTTCGATAACTCATTAACCCAAACAGGAGCAGACAGAGCTGTGGTGTAGCCTTAGCAGGTGTAGTTCATTAAGCTTTATCTGACATAGACTGAACTTTAGCCTGTTCGTCTACAGGGCGAAGTGATTTGTAGTAGAGTTTGACAGTTATTATGGGCCAGGTGATGTTGCGAAAAGCACACTATATTATTGTTAAACTTTCTAGATCGCCTAGATATATTGGAGAACAATAATGATACATACGTTTTCAGTGCTCTATTAAATTACTGTATGCCTATGCTGTGTGCACTAGCTCTTATGATAATTCACATTTTAAAGAGAAAAAAAAGTAAGGTGAACTGTAATTTTTTTATGTTTGTTGTCTTGGTGTACTGACACCTAGTGGTGTGGATGCAAAATCACAATGTTATATTTGCTGTCAGATGTGATCAAACATTTCTTATAAGGTTACTGAAACAAAGTATGCAGAGTTCAACATGTGTGTCTCAATGAGATTAAAACACAACTTTTATTAGGTTACCTGACTTTTCACTTTTTAAGTCTACATGACTTTAACTGTTTTTTCAAAGGTGCTGTTCATTACTTTGTGTAAAGTCTTTTTAATTAAAAATATTATACAATATTGAGTGCATCTTTAAAATAGAGGACTTGTAAATTAATAGAATATGTCATATAGCTTTTAAAAGAAACCTGCTCAAATTATAGAGCAGATGTGGGCATTTCATCTGCAGTGATGTGACCATATAGTGACAGAGTACAGTGCTGCTTGTCACTACAGGCATCATGATCCATTTTCTGAACCTAATCCTCTTAATGTTATGGCATATGCAGAGAATTATCCCTAGTTCGGAAGTGAAATCTGGGAGAGTTATCTTCATACTGTGGCATTTTAGCAAAAAAGGACCATCAACCTGATTGATATTGTAAAGAAGCAGCTGCCTGATTTCTATTCCATGTCATAAGGGGAGTGATTTAATGCCTTTTTTCCAATCTAATATCTTCAATGAAAGTTCATCTGCAGTAGTTTTTTCAGTTTACTATGATATTAAAATCCAAACAGTAAATCTCTCTGACCTCATACGTTTATGCACTTGTATTGGAGTTTTTTTTTTTTTTTTGGTCTAATATGGTGGCATTAATTCTCCAAGGAAAAGCTGAAGAGCAATAAAAGCTCGGGCAGAAAGAAAGTAGATGAAAGTCAGAAGTGGAGAGCTCTGAGCCAGTCAACTCAATGGGAGGTGAATTAAACTGTGCTGGGAGCCAAAAGTTGAGGGATACCAACAAAAAAGGCTATTAAAGATGTAATAAAGGAAGTCTTTAAATATGAATTAAGCTTGGCTGAAGTCGCCCCCGACTTCACATTCCTTCCCACCATCAGGTTCCTTTCATTTTTCGTACATTATAAGACATTCTACTGTTTTCATTTGTAATTTATAGAGATTGCATCTTAAAGGAATTAATCATGTGGAAATATTACATTTTGAATCTAGAATGTTAACAGCTAAAGCAGAGTAAGAATTACTGCCTCGCCATTGGAGATTGATCATGAATAAGGGTGTTTTGTACATGTAATAACTAAAGCAAATCACAATATTTGGGTCTACCAGGAGGCTACTTCAGAGCTGTTGAGGCAATGCTAGATTGCGAGTATCTTATTAGCATTTAAATGTCTTTTAAATTAAATTGGCTACATTAGTACATGTACAATTGGTTTCCAGCCATTCAGGCAAACAGCTGTTGAGAGGCACAAGCCAGTGGCACCATTTAATCCTTTGCCTACCCAGGAGGTCACAAAACTATTCTAAATAAAATGTTTTCAAGCTGAAAGCTGAGCTGTTGAATTGTACAAAGACAGAATAGTTGGCTTGTCCCATTAAATGTTTTTTTTTCTTTCTTTTTTTCTTCTCTGTTCTCTGACTAAAATTATAATATAGTTAGTGTTTATTATTAATGAAACCATGGATATGATTCATCTACTGAAAAGCTTTTTGCTATTCATTTTTATAGTCGACAGCAAATGGTAAAATGGCCAAATCAAATGCATAAACATACTTTGAAGGGGGCCATATTTAGGAACCAGAATGACTTAGAAACTTATAATGAAACATTATTTATATATATATATATATATATATATATATATATATATATATATATATATATATATATATATATATATATATATATATATATATATATATATATATATATATATATATATATATATACACCTATACCTTTAACCAAACACCTATAACAACTGTAGCCTTGTGGTGGTGAGATTGCACTTTATATTCAGAAATGTCAATCAAATTCGGATCAGTATTTGCATTGACTAATTGGATTAGTTTAGGACCTTTTTTGTCCACACATGAAAGCAAATTGCATCCACATATCACATTGTGATTTGGTCAACAAACATTGAAGTAATAATGGAAAAATAACATGCAGTTTTTTAATCAACACTTTATACCAACTATCTGATATAACGTAAACCGCCCAACTTTCCTCCTTTGCATACAAACATCATATCTGATACAGTGCTAGTCAAATGTTGGGAAACATTTCTGCTTTATTTTATGTTTTTGAAAGTAGACTCATCAAGGCAGCATTTATTTCATCAAAATACAGTAAAATGAAATGATAAAGGAACTGGTTCCTGTTGTAATATATATTTAAATGTAATTTATTCCTGTAATGGCAAAGTTGAATTTTCAGCAGTCTTCAGTCTCACATGATCCTTTCATTCTAAGATTGTTATTTTATTTTATTTATTTTTATCAATTTTTTTTGGAAATCATGATACACTGCCATTCAAAAATTTGGGGTAACATTATAATAATAATAATAATAATAATAATAATAATAATAATAATAATAATAATAATAATAATAATAATAATTATTATTATTATTATTATTATTATTATTATTATTATTATTGTACATTTTATGACTTTATATTGATATATTGACTTTTATGGATCACATAGTATTGTGAGAATATGGGGCTAGCTGTTCAAAAAGTTTAATCTGGATCAGAATGATCTGGATTTAGAAATCCTATGTTTTGCTAACCAGGATCAGGTCTTACTTCTGTGCTGGTTTTTCATAAGGAAAATTGGATTGGATCACCCTGATCCAGATACACACCTTTTAAATCAGACACCTTTGCCAAATCCAGACTCCTAGTGCTCTACAGAGTCCCTGAAGGAACATAGGGATGGAAAAAAATGAGATGCGAAAGCATTTCATTTGCAAATGCTTTTGCGTTCTCTCTGAAAAGTTTCACCTAGCGTTTCCTCACAAAACAACAACATTCATCAATCAACATCATCTCTTATTGTGCCATTTACAAAAAGTTATTTAAAAAAAAAAACTATTTGGATTTAATATATTTTAGTTCGATATATACAACTGTTTGGGGTTAATTTTATGGGGACAAGATAATTTTTATTATTTTATTTATTATAACTTTTACTTTACTGCTGAATAGCTTAATTGGTAGCCTGTGTCTACTTTATCTACTTTATCACTGTTAAAATGGTTACACAAGTCAAGTGCAAAATATAAATAAAAGTATATACACTAAATGATACAAATTTATTATGGCTAATTTTAAATTTTGACTACATTTTCTTCCTGGAATCCACCTTTAAATCCTACCCCCTGTTGGGATCAGGATAATCCTGTTTTTTTGGATCAAAGTTATCCAAATCCCACTGACAAGTTTTGAACAACACAAACTGAAGGTTTGATCCAGATTAAAACTAGGATTGAATTCCGTGATCTAATCTGATTTCAGATTCCTTTTTTACCTTTTGAACAACCCATTTTCAAAATATGATCCAATCTGATAATCAGAATCAGAATATCTTACCTTTGAACAACTGACCCATGAAGCTCATCCTCAAGGAGGGAAAAATACTGAGCAAACTGATCAAAAATATGCAATTTGTGTTACCCTGTGTAGATGCCAAGACAAAGGAGCGTACAAGACTTCCGAACACAAAAGATTTTTATTTACAAAAGCTGGATTTCCAAGAAACATCTAACACTTTACTTAAACATAGAGAACATCAAGTAACATCAACAGTGATAACATCAAGACCGGACAAGGACAGAGAGAACACAAGGAACTTAAATACTGACGCTGATGACTACTAACTGACAATACCTTACATACGAGGGGACTGACTGTGGCGGGAAAACTAGAACAAAGGAACATGTGACAAAACTGAAACCAGGAAGAACATGGGGAAAACAAAGCCTGCGTCTCAATCAGCTCCCTAGTTCAGTAGTCAGGGCACTGATCAGGACATAAGTCAATGGTCTGACTCCCTGATCAGTGCCCTGACTACTGAACTAGGGAGCAGATTGAGACGCACCCAAAGACTAGACATGTGACAATTTGATGCAGTTGCTGATATTTTTATTATAAAAAACATATAATGAAATTATAATTGCTTGTAGTGTAAACCAATGTGCTAATGCTTCGCTTTATAATCAAATCTCTGTAGTTTTTACTGTGTTATAATGTATGGATAATCAATAAACCTAAGATGCTTTAGTCAAGTAAGTGCTTATCTTGAAATATTTCTAATAGTATAAAAGTTATTCTTGTTTACTTTATAATTTATTATTATTATTATTTAGTACATGTACAATTGGTTAAGACAAAGGATAGCAGGACCTAAAGAGTGATGTTTTTGAAATGATCCTTAAAGACCTTTTACTTACTAAAAAGTATAAAACTAGCAGTCCGAAGATATAATATATATTTTTTGCTGATCATTTAGATACAGTAGGCTTTATAGGGTTAATAAATTATGTTATCATAGTCTTTGTATCATGGCAATGATGAAACAATGTTTTCTACATGTTTTTATTAGTTATCTCACCTCTTAGAGACTTCATAAATTATTTTTAAGAATTTGCGTCCCTTGTCTGAATATGTCAGAAATGATGGAGATGCTAACATTTGTGTATCACATCAGCCTAATGAGAGGACAGTGACCACATATTTGAGGTAGCGCTCACATCCATCTATGACAAGATAAAGGATAATATAAGAGAGCACAGTAACTTTTCAGGGAGCACACGCATGCCATTAGAGACAACCGAACGGCTGCAAGATGCAGAACGATCCGCGAGTTATGATGTTTGTTGAAGAGGGCAAGGGTTATGAAAGCACATATACTCCAATTACTCTGAGAGAGAAAACCCCTATTGCCTGAAGGTCGTGTATCGTCGCCCTGTGTCCTATAGCTCATTGTGTTCAGTGAGCCCTATCTCGACACGCTTCTTATAGGATGTGTCATCACAGACGCCAAGTCTGATTGGGTGACTCAGCGGGGTGTCATCTCAACGCTGCTATGCTCTGCTGGTCAGCCACATCTGGCCACATCACACTCAATCTCGTCAGCGAAGCAATGCACCCATAATGCCCTAGTTAGAGCCCAGCTGACATTGGCCACTGCTGATGCCCCCATGTTCTCACATCTTAATAACATCACTTAGATTTTTTTATACTTCTGCCATAAAATAGTTTTAATTAAACGCACCACCTGTGCAAGTGTTCACCTCGAGCTTGTGTTTTTGTAAAGGAAAACATTTAGACACAGATAATTAGTGTTGGGGAAGTGAGTCTGCTAAACATAATTTAAAGTAGTTAAGCAACAGGCAAGTTGTTAACTACTGTATTTCCTCAAATATAAGCCTGTAGTCAATTAAACGCCGGGCCTCTGATAGTGACCAGGGGCGTGGTCAGCACGAACAAATAAAGGCCGGTCTCAAATAAAAGCCCGGGGAAAAGGTGTGGATAATCTCCTAAATGCCGTTCATTTAATGTGCATTCAAGTTCATCGTAATGTTCAATAGGGTTGCCGTGACGGCTGATCGACATCACGATGGAGCGAAACCATCCTGAGGCCACTCGCCCCGATGCGACGTCTGTGAAAATGCCGTGTCAGGCAGGCTACAAATATCGATCTTCACGATGTTTGCGTCTCAATCTGCTCCCTAGTTCAATAGTCAGGGCACTGATCAGGGAGTCTGTCCATTGACTTACCGGTATGTCCTGATCAGTGCCCTGACTACTGAACTAGGGAGCTGATTAAGACGCACCTAATATTAGCCTCTCGTCTCTTTTATGTCTTAAGGGGGTCGCACACAAGCCTCGAAGCTCAGCTCTGCGTCTCACGCCTTGTTTATACTTTCGCATGTACTTTGCGATACTTTTCCTCCCCAAACGGACGAGGCGTTTATACTTGACGCGCTCGCCGTTGTGCTATTATTTGAAACGATAGAGGGCGACTCGGAGTAATTGTTCTATAAACCAACAGGAAAAAGCATCGAGAAGAAGTGGGCTAATGTACACAAGTGATTATGATTATTTTAGTACATTTCACCAAAATACACACCACAAAAGAATCGTGTAAACCTCATTAAACCTTGGCTTGATATTATTAGCCTACTTGTGACATAAGAACAAAATTAAATTAACTAAATTAACAATCTTTTAAATATTTCCTAATTTCACTAACCTTTAGTGTCGTGATTTATTCATTTATTTTCTTAAACCTGGATCTTTATTTAAAATGGCTTATCTCTGCTTTTGTAGGCTCATTCAGTAAATATAAGCACCTAATGTGCAAACTGGGGGCCAGTGTGATGAGACGTCATGCTCGGCTAGATTCGACGAGAACTCGTTCATCTTCGGATGCGGCGCTGCACGCGGAGTTACAAAAAATCTGTATTATGTTGTTGTATGGTGATATTTTTGCACATGTTTCTTAAATAATTCAATGATATTGGTCCACTGGAACGATCACTTTAATTTGAAAACGGTTTACTTAAAGCAGTTATATTTCAAACAGATGGAATTAGAAATACAGGCCTGCCCCTAATAAAAGCCTGCTTCAAATAAAAGCCGGTTCCCATCGGCAGTTCAGGTAAATAAAGGCCCCGGTCTTTATTTGAGGAATTACGATATATTACCAGCTGTTATTACATGGCTCTGTGGAATACTCTATTGTGATTGGTTGATCGCACCATCCAGCGGTGTCATCCTGGTAAAAACTGAGAACGCCAGCTCATCTGGGTAACTGTCACTGAAGTCAGCGCTTTACGATTGCTAGGAATGGTTTTCCCAAGTTGACGGTTTGCATTTAGTAAGCTAATAAAATATAAAAGCTCAAATCAAAATGTTGTGTACACTGAAAAAAAGGAAAACCCACATTGTCCAATTAACTTAATTTTATTATTTGTGATCCATGCAACAAAATTGTTTCTTTTTTTAAACGTGGTTTCTTTACTTTCGATTAATGTAATTCTCTAAAATGTGCAATTACATTATTTGGGGTGAATGTGAACCATTTAAGTACTCAAACATGATTTTTGCTGAAACTGTAGTTCCCAGCATGCTTCGCTTGGGACTTGATGAGAAGAGTAAAATTGTTGAACTTAAGTGTTATTTTATGTGTTTTTTGGGCAAAATTAGATAAGGGGGAGACTTTATATTGTTTAATTAAGTTGGAATATTTCGATCCATTAAAATTATACTGGGTTACCATAGTGGAGAAGAACGGAGCTAATGCTTAGGTTGTGGACTGACACAGCACAGTCAATATTTCATATCGGCATTTCATAGTACTTGACATGTTCATTATGTGCTATTGCTGACTATCAGAATGAAAGCTAGTTAGTAGACTTATAAATCAGTCAAGTGACCACAAAAATATACAAAAACAAAATAATCTTGCGCTTTGATTAAAGAGGCAGGGTCTCAAGCCCCCTGTGCACACCACTGTTGTAGGAAGCCATATTACACTCATTTTGAGACTACTCAATTGGGTTACTTAAAAATGACTTAATTTTATGATGTTGAAATTATGTGAACAAATTATGTTTGTTTAACTTAATTGATTCATGTGGAACTGATGTACATGATTAAATCATGTAAATCTAACACACCTTTTTTTCAGTGTACAATTATTTAATTATGTAATTTATGTATCATGGAATCACTCTCTTGTTACTAATGCAGTTGCCGCCATTTTGAGATAATTGTTTTGTGCACTATAATGGATTATAAGAAAAACAAACACGTATGATTTTAAAACAGTTTAATCTCAAATCAATATCTCTTATCCCTATAATTATTTATGTGGTAAAATACCCTGTAGTAAGTGGTATAACTGTAACGATCCCTTAAATGTAGTTTGAACTTGCCGCTTGTTAGCAACTACTCTCCCCGTGGAAACTTTGCTTTTAGAGAGCTAATAAAATATTTAGATTTAGGACAGTATTTAATGTCTAATTATGTGGTAAGTAGCTGTGTAATAAGCGGGATAATGTACATCCAGCCGGTTGTTATCGCAGAATAAACTCCTTCATTGTGATGCAAGACCCTTCAGCCTGTCAGGGTTTATTTTGCTAACAACCGTCTGGTAACCCTTATGTAACCACTATATTGAAGCTATTTAAACAAGCAATATATTCTAGTATTTAATTATTTATTCTGTTTATACATTTCGTATAATTCTGGAATAAAAACAGTGAAGGTTTTTGTAATGAATGAATAAATCCTCAGAACAGTGAAGGTTTTTGTAATGAATGAATGAATCATTTCATGAATCATTTAAACTTCATGAATCCATTGACTTCAATCAGATTTATGTCACAATACAGAAGAAAATATTCCATTTCATTGCGACTTTAAAAATGACACACTGCATGGACTCAAATTGGTGAATCAATTATTTTTGGATCCAAACAAACCAATTAACTATAAAAATGATCAGACTTGCTACACATTAGGGGTTGAACGACTTCTGATTTTTTTAAGTCCACATTTATGTGATGAAAGTTGAGTTGACATCGACTAGTCGCTGATGATGTCATTAATGAACAAATAAGCCTGAGTCTCGAGCTGAGACGCAAACACAGGTCTTCTTGAGCACAGGACAGCTATGGCACATGACACAGCACTGCCTGTAAGGTTATTGCTCCTACATAACAGCTTTTGTATCAATTCTTTTGGCTTATGGTCGTTATACTTCTCACAGATTTCTGAATAAGATACAGATAAAGATATGAATGCATTAGTGATTGATTGCGTGTGAATTAATTCTACCTGCCAGCATCTCTACTAATAGTAAAGCTGTGAGTTTTAGTTATCAAGAAATATATGCTAGAATTTTTCAGTTTCTAAGCTATTTTATTGATAAATCACAGAACAGTGTTGACAATACATTTCTGCGCTACTGAAGGTTTTGTGTGAGGCGCGCAATCTCCGCGTGATGTGCGATCGGCTATGTGTGTGCGTTGCAATGCAGCACGCATTAGTTGAGCGCGATGATTAACTTACGTGTACAATAAGTGTGCATTCTCCCGATCATTTTTAAGCATCCAGATGGTATACTCAAACCGGTCTTGTTGAGAGCTCTTGGAGTATGCATTTATTTGTCATTTTTAACTGTTAAAAACAGAGCCTGTGTGTCAGGAAATTGCTTATCCTGTTGTGCCCTCTACAGGCCAGCAACTAGTCGACATCAAGCTTAAAACGTCATGGCAAGTAAGCTCGTAAGTAATGCTGTATTCACAGCCCTTGACAACAGTAGAGGCGAAAGAATAGTGATGGGAGTCTGTGAGGACAGATCTGTGCAACCATATCAATTTGAATCGGAGTCGGACCAGGGACAAGATGACAGCCCCAACGAAATTCGACATTTAAGGCTAAACTGGATGTTTCTGAATGGTTGGTTAACGTAATGTCACTTTGATCTATCTCTATGTACTGGCAGGGTAACGTTAGCATACTGAGATACGTATGCCTATTCATTTACTGATAGTTCATTGACAGATTATTGCAGCTAATGCCAATAAAAACTTTTTTTCTGTTAATGTCGGTTTGTCATGCGTAATGTTATCTATGCATTGAAATAACTGTTACAATACGATCTATTTTACAGTAACAGACACCGTTATAAACCATCTACATAATTAAGCTTAGTGTAGTGCAGGGGTTTTCAAATCATTCCTGGAGCCTCCCCAGCACTGCACATTTTGGATGTCTCCCTTATTAGTGTCTTATTTAACACAGCTGTATTAACTCATCAGCTGATTAGTTTAGTACTCCATGAGCTGAGCTGGGTGTGTCCAATAAGGGAGATATCCAAAATGTGCAGTGCTGGGGAGGCTCCAGGAATGGTTTTGAAAACCCCTGGTGTAGTGTTACCACATCGACGTTAACTTTAAAACCAGCGTACATAGTTTGTAATAACACTATAACCATATCGCATAATGTAATACATAGAGAGCACGCGTGCACGCGTTTCAAACTACACTCACTTCTTTTGGAGGGGCAGCAGGAACACAAATAGCTGGTACAGATCTGAATATTTTATTCAGGAGCAGCTTCTTAGCAAAACCTGCTTAATACTGACCCTCAGTTATAAAGCAGTCTGGTGAGAAATGCTTTGCGGTTCACGCGAACATAAAACGAAAACAAAACTCAGTCACTGTGTCTTCAGCGGTTTGGATTTAGGAACATCAATATGACTGCTGTGTTCGTTATTACACCCAAGACCAGAACACCACAATCGCTTAGACGCCATTCTGCTCCAGCGCATCAACAAAGGCGGACTATGATGATGACAGAGCTCACCCAGAGCGGGTCTGTGCTGAAACGCTGCTGTCAATCAACAGTCGTGGGAGGGGCATCCATTTGACGGCTCGATTTGAGACAGCAGAAAACATATAAGGAGATTTAAAAAAAACACTGGATGGATTTTTATCATATAGGATGGTTGTGTAAAGGCACTGCCAACACACATTCCCATACAATCAGCTTGTAAAAGTGCTTGTACCATTATATGACCCCTTTAAGGAACTGCTAATTAGCTGTTCGAAATGCGACATGACATTTATTATACCCAAAGGAGAAAGGTCTCTTGTTCTCTTCCCTGCCTATTGTAAAGAAGATGAATTGAAGCACTAAAACAGAGAGATTTCAATCAACCACAGCCCCTATCCTTTTATTTTACATATTTTAGTAAACGCAGTGTCCTGTTTCTCGCATCCCGCCAAACACGCAAGGCCAGGCACACGTTTCCTGAACTATTCTTTATTATACCAAGTCCTTTTGATTTACAGTATTTAACTCATAAAATTGCTCAATGAGCTTAAAGGTTTGTTAGCTTAAGCAAGAATATTCAAGACTTTGATGTTTGTTATTCTGTGGTCTTTAGAGTAATGAATTGAGAGCTTTGCTCAAAAAGAACTTGTATAAAGCAACACAACTGCTGTCACCTGAGGATGCCACTTAATTTTATGTTTGCAATAGCAGTATTGGCAAAACAGTACGGTTTACTTGCCAAGTTCTTTTGCTCATAAAACATGGCCGTCTGTGCCGCCAAGGATTATATCATTACAGCAAATTGGTCATGCAGCACCATTCTGTCAAAGTCAATTGAAATCTTATTGCGCTACATTTACGACATTTTCTTCCCCGCTTGGTTAATCCTGACCAAGATAGAAGCTAAACGCTTCTCATGACACTAACCAATATATGTTTCACTGTTGTGATATGCAGAAACAGATTTCTAAATTGACCTCATGCAAATGCATCACAGTCACAGTAAAGGTGAAGTTTCTCTTTTCCCTGACAGTTTCAAATACACAACCACGGACATGAATATTAGCTTGATCCAGTGTCTTTTTTAATAGCGGTGCACTTTACACAATAATATACTTTGAATGTGACCAATAGCAATTCCTTCACTGCTAAAAACAAGCCTATTCTCACTTTGCTGGAATATTGTGTGTGTGTGAGGTGGGGTGGGGGATGGTGGGGTGACATTGGTGAGGACATAAAATGGTCTTAGTTTATTGCTCTTTTACACATTAGTAAATCAATACTTCACATTGGTTCAATTAGTAGCATGAAAAAAAACGAAATGCTTATTCAAATTGGGAATAAACTACAGAAAGCAGGCAAAAAAACGTTCTTAGTCTCGCATAAACTCCCATTATGATCAGTACAGCCAACTGAACGTGCAGATCTGAGTGCAGAATGTCAGTGAGTGTGTTTACATGCACACCAGTAAGCTGATAACTCATAAATATCAGCTTATTGAAATAACCAGTGTTCCCCGTTTACATGCAAACCAGTAAACTGACAACGCAAGTAAAATGAGTTTACATGACTTTATAAATAAACCGTATTCTTTCCTTGTAATGACGTCAAACATAATCATGTCCGTATCTGACTCAGAGTATTCCAAATGTTATGTCAGTTGTGATGTTAAATAAAGCGTACACCATATCAGCGAGATATTCGCGGCTCATATTATCCCTCATGCAGTTACAGATGCAGTGTTTTGACTGAACCTCTTCTACTTCTGCTGCATGAGATGAGAACACATCTTTACAATTTTCTTGGTCTTAAAAGAGTCTGCGTTCGTGATATGTCCTTATTTCACGCAAAACGCTACCTCACTCTGTCTAGATGCGTTTAAATCTGCTCTAAGTGTAGGGTTTTGTCACCTATCACACATGCGCACTTCAATATCCCGACAGAAAGCAGGTTAATGTGTTTACATGTCGCGCAAAATTGGGGTAACCGGTTTTTGCTTAACGTCAACCGGTTTTCGCTTAACATCGTTTATGACATTACTCCAGTAAAAGAAAACGGGTTACCACATTTACATGACCGTGTTGATTGTTGGCTTTTTAGGTATAATCGGCTTAAGAACGTGCATGTAAACGCACCCAGTGAGCATGCATTGAACTCTAGTGTTTTCAGATGATTTCTTTTTTGCATCTGTGACTAATTTAAATGTCTTTGATTGGCCATTGTATTCTTGTGCTCAACATACAAAAGTAAAACTTTTAAATGGACTGCATTTATATAGCGCTCTCAATAGACCCATGGCCACCAAAGCTCTTTACATATTGCCTTACATTACCTGTTCATTCATTCATTCATTCATTCATTCATTCATTCATTCATTCATTCATTCATTCATTCATTCATTCATTCATACACTGACTGCGGGAGCTCATCGGGAGCAGCTGGGGTTAGGTGTCTTGCTCATGGACACCTCAACACTTGGTCAGGTGGAACCAGGGAAGAAACCACCAACCTTTCGATTTGTAGACCACCTACATGAACCACTGAACCATAGCCGCCCCATGTAAAATGAAATCTTTGATGTAACCTGAGCCGATCTAAATGTAATTCTCTAATAGACACTTTTCATTCATTTTTACATTCTCTTTTATCACAACAGTCGATTAAAGTTATAGCTATGGACAATTCAGTAGTTGCTGGGTATCGGAAGGGATGTGTTCCTATATTGTCTCTACTAAATACAATCCCCCTGCACAGGAAAGAATTGCTCTCTGTGAGTAATTTCACGAGGTCTTTAAAGAGCGTCCTAAATAAAGATTGTTGAAAGCTTTAGCTTACCAAGCCGGAGAGCAGAATCATTATAGCTGTAAAGAAACACTTCAATTCTGCAGTGAATTTTGGCATGTGCTTATGTACCGCAATCAAGCTGTTATTCTGACTACAAACCTTCTTAAAGATCACTACCTGGTGAATAATTAGTTCATCTGTTATGAAGTTGATGCTACAAAAATCCATTCTTGTATTGCCAACAGCTTAAATTATTTCAGTATATTTTTTTTCAGTCCTAATGTAATTCATCTCATGCCAGTGTGCTGTGCTGCAGTGCATTCTGACAAATAAGCCGCTGTGGTTAAGGGTGTCTATTTCCTTTACAACTTTCTCTTTTCCCAGTTTAATTTACAGAGGCAACTACGACGGATTTCTCAAAAAAGTATAAAGACAATCAAAACTCTGTTTGAGAGTCCGCACCAACCCAACACAGCAACTTTTCTCCTTGAATGTTTAGGTTTCAGAAGAGTGCTCATAAGCACCCCACTGTGGCCACTATGTGCCCTTGATGTACATGTTTGATAATGCCGGCTCCACAGAGGACTTCTACTAGTTTATGCCGCATTAAAGCACTAAAGTGTGACCACAAGAACGTAGGGTGGCATCTGACATCCTGCACTGATTTTTTTTATAGCATCAAATAACTAACTAACTAAAATCAAGTGAACATTTGAACTTACATCAGTGTGATAAAAACGACCAAAAATTTGTCTTAAAAATGTATTTGAAGTGTAATTTGATTATTTAGTTGTTTCATGTACCATTCGATTACATGGAGAGGGCGGGGTTTATGACCTATAATGGACTATAATGAACTTGTGTGGCACAATTGGTCATAACCAGACAAATATCTTGTTCCACATGACAACTATGTTTTAGAAACGGTTTCTATTTATGTGATGTTACGGCTGAAAGAAACACATACAATGTATGGAAATTATAAGGCAGCGGCTATTTGCACTAAGTGTAAGTAGAATAGTTGCACCAAGTGTAACTAGCAACTAAATTTTATGTGCAAATATCTTTAGATTATATTTAATAAGTAAAAATAGTGATATATTCTATTTAAGCCATATAAAGTTGCAGTTCTTTTTTTAAATATAAATAGCAATTACATGTAATTTATACTTTATTTTAAAAGATGCATACTATTTGCACATCAGTATTGTTGTACATAAACAGGATGCAATAATAACAGTGTGAATTATAATTTTTATTTAAATCATTAAATAGATGAACACCAATAGCCCTCCTTACACCTGTCCCTAACCCTACTCAATAAATGCTTTTATTATTATTAAACATTTTGTAGGGCACTTTTTTTCCACATTTAGAACATTTTCTTAATTTTTATTGAAAATAAATGCCTTTCTGATTTGATATGTGATGAGAAAAGAGAGAAGAGCGAGCTCTGCAAAAGGCGAATTTGAGCCATGTTGATCGTGACAAAACAATGATCCATTAGCCATACGCTTTACTGATTGCGCCACTGAGGATGTTGAATTGTGGGCGTTTTAAAAAAAAAATTGTTTGGCACAGCCAGGCATTGTTAGGCGGAGCTATAGTGTGAATAGCACTTGCCAACAAAGCATGCTGTTTGCACTTGGTGTGAATAGACACTCCAAAATTATAATCTCTTGTACTGGTTATGTAGAAATCTAGACGCACCCTAGCAGCAGCAAATCTAATCTGCCCGTGAGTGTCGTCTAGCAACTCTCAATACCCTTCTGAGCTGTAATCGCATAACTCTGGTCGGGCCAATCACATTGTGTATAGAGTCGGTGGGAGGGGCTTAACATAATGACGGCCGAGTTGCGCTTGCGTGCTTCTAGTAAACACAGAAAGCGAAACGCGGGCTTTCGAATCAGCTTTGACCATGACTCTGGAAGACTTAGTCAAGCTTTTAGAGTTAAGCTTTTCTCTGAGAAAAGAACACAGAACAGCACTGAAGTCATTCTTAAGAAGGGAAGATGTGTTCTGAGTTTTGCCGACCGGATACGGTGAAAGTTTAATCTGTCAACTAGCTCTGCTTCACCTTCGTTGCTCTGGTTGGTTGTAGCGCTATCCAATTGCGCGCACGCCATGCAGAGGGAGTCTGAAAGACAACCATTTATCCCACCCCTCGGATTGAGCTGTCAATGATGAGTTTCCAGACCAAACATCTAGGCATGTCAGCCTAAGTGCTTTATCTAATGTTTTAAGGATTTGAATATTTGAGTTTGAATATAATGTTGTGTGACCTTTATGGACGTACTGAAAGCGACAACTCACCTCAGATCTTGATATGGCGTATTCTTTGACAAAGATTGTTTCAGTTACTCAGTATGTATATTAAGCTTGGAAATTAATTTGATTATGTACTTATCATTTTCATTGTGGGTGCTGTGGGCTTGAAGAGAGACTCTGCCCACATGATCTTTTTGATTGATTTTTTTAAGTCTCGTAGTTGTGTCACATCTGGTGTGGACAGTAATGCTTCGCATCTGGTTTGGATGTGGCCGGTAAAGGTACAGTTACATTAATTGTTGCTCTGGAAAGTTTTGCTAAAAATATCCAGTAATTCCAATAGGAATCCGGGGGTCTCGCACAAGGTCGGAAACATTTCTCTTGCAGTTTTTGCTCATATTTTTGGTCACACTAATTAGCTGCCCTAACCAAGAGAAAGCTGCTTGTGTAATTTTGCACACATTTTCTAAAACACACTGTATAAGTCTGTTAAACAACCATTAAATGTATAGTTCACCCCAAAATGAAAAATTGGTCATCATTTACTCACCCTCAAGTTGTTCCAAACTGGTATGAATTTCTTTCTTGTGCTAAACACAAAATAAGATATTTTGAAGAATATGGGAAACTAAACAATTAATGGAGAAGTTCATAAAGGTTTGGAACAAATTGAGGGTGAGTAACTGATGACAGAATTTTTATTTTTGGATGAACTATCCCTTTAAGTATTACACTTAGGACCTTCACAACACACATATCTGATTAACCTCTCCTTTAAGTCTGACTTTGAGAGACTAGTCAAACAGTTATACTTTTTTGTAGAGTAGCTTTTCAATAAATCAGTCATGTTGAAAGATAACAGAACTCCTCTGTGCAACCGTCTGGAAAAAACAAGCTTGTATATTAGTGGTTTACCAAAGTGTATTGTTAATATTTATCCCAAACCATCCACATTTTAAGACTATCATGTAGAAGTCCTTGGCTCCCAGCAGAGAAGGGAGGATGCTGTCCCCTCCCACTCCTGCTAGTTGCTCAACATCATCTACTATTACCACAGCGAGAGAGACTCCGAGTACAATAGGTAGTTTCAAGCCATTTTTGCCTGAGCATTTTCTATCGACTCGTTTCTTAGTCTCCCTGAAGCTATTTCATTTTCATGTTTTTGATCTTGCATTTTTGTGCAGATCAATACAATCTCAAAATCTTCTAAGCCCCCCCAAACCCCCCTTCTTGCAATCTCTCGCACCAAAAGAAGTGGTAAAAAAACACTCCCATGTCTTCACAACAATTGTTTTTCTCTAGTATCTCAGGAGGATCCAAGGCGCAAATTTGTGGGTGCTGTTATAAAATGCGTCCAGTCATTTTATCACCTATTCGTATTCATTTTACTGTCACACAAATGACAAAATTGTGCATACAATTTCTCCTCTATTCCATGGCACCGTTCTGTTGAAACAAACAATAGCAGGAAATGGCATGTTGAGAAGGCCGCAGACTGATTCCAGTACACACATGCTATGCTTCGCAGTACCAAGAAGGATTGCCCATTGGCTAAATGTCCAAAACGTTACATGTACTGACAAATATATCCCACAAATTAATGAGCAAATTAATATTAGACCAATTCTAGGTATACTCTTACATCAGTGTCGGCGTGCATTGGTATATGTGTGTGTGTGTGTGTGTATATGCTTAAATCAGACGGGGGTGGCTCCATGCTAAAGGTGACATTATAAATGCATTTTCCCTCCTAGTTCTGGCACGGAGTATAAATACAAATGCAAATATATTGAGATTTCCGATTACATGCCTGTGTTGATGACACTCTTGAACTCGGCCCCCTTAGTGGCGTGTTAGAAACGCCTGCGTGTTAAATGCTCTCTGCTGTGCACTATCGATGGATGTCACTGAGCTGAGAGTGCTGGATTATTCATACATGTCTTTGAACTGGTCTTTATTATTCAATTATCAAAGACTGAAAGGTCACACCTATTTTTGTATTCTGCTATAGTGCTTGTCGAAAGGGCATGTTTATTAGAAAGCCTGTGGTATGTGTTCGCTTATGTTCGCTTAAGAAAAGATCACTTTTTTCCGGTGATTACCATGGTGTTACTCAATGCCAAGGCATCCAGCTGGTAATTGTAACATAGCAGGATATTTTTTTTCTATGATTAAATTTATTATGACTCATCGCAGGCCCACACGGAAGCTGCTTCCGAGAACTCCACAGAATTAGAATGCTAATCATTCAAATTTCTCCACATTGTCTGTTTAGTATATAATGTTACGCATTTAATTGTGCTTTTTCTGCTAATAGACTTCAATCAAGATAGACGCCATTTGATGCGAAAGAAAACAAGACTGTTGTGCATGCAAATACAGACTGTTCAATGGGTAGTATAGTCTTAAGGTGCGTGGATAGAATTTTTTTTATATTCCATCAATATTTGTTTGTTTTTTGTGTGATAAATAATGGCACAAACACCAGTAAATTAACATGGGCAAACCTTAGTAAATCACATTGCATGATTAATTTAAATATTCTCCTCCCATCAATGTAGTGTCTGAAACTCTTACAAATGCATATGCAATAAGTTCAGCTGTAAAAAATAACCCTGTCCATGAATTTTGAGCATGATTTTTCACTGGGTGTTTTTAGTTTTTAGTAAATCCTGACAGTAGTTTTTTTTTAACGCTAAATGAAGGCTTTGCATTGGCCGGGCAGTAAATCTGGCCCTTAAAGGCACTCGCCAATATTTATGAAAATAGGGTCATTTTCCAACTTCCAACTCTCCTAGAGTTAAATAGTGTAACTTTTTCGAATCCATTCAGCCGATCTCCGGGTTCGGCGGTAGCACTTTTAGCATAGCTTAGCATAAATCATTGAATCTGATTAGACTGTTACCATCTCGGTCCAAAAAATGACTAAAGAGTTTCTGTATTTTTCATGTTGAAAAATACCAAAAATACTTGACTCTTCTGTAGTTACATCATGTTTAGTTTTCCAGTCATATGAATGTGCCCCAGAATTATGCAAAAAAAAAAAAAAAAAAAAAAAAAAAATCCCCGTGACTGAAGCCAGGCTCCCTTACGAAACAAAAATATATTGCAGTATATTGGAAAATATCATGTAATACATTAGGCAATATATTCACATATATGGGATTTAATATTTATATTCTCCAATATATTGCAATATATGAAAGCGGCAATCATTTGTACATTCTGCAATATATTACAGGAATATATAATATATTGTATAATACAATCAATATATTATTCCATGTATTTACAATATATTATAATATATTTCAAGTAATATATTGGTAAATATATTATCCTTTCGTAAGGGCTATTTCTACCACTGGAGAGACATGATTATACAGCTGCTAAATGTGATACAGTAGTGAAGGTTTCTGATTTGTGATAGTATTGGATGAGATTACAGTGACAATACCATGTGCTGCTGCCTTGTCTATCGGTGTAGTGAGTATCAGTTTAAATGGCAGACAGTGAATGAGACTAAAAGGGAAGTAATTGGAGTACATTACAGTAATTACCTTGACACTGACATACTGTCCTGCAATCTGAACAACTCTACTCAGACAGGCTCTTCCTGCTTCTGTGTTCATACATACACACACACACACACACACACACACACACACACACACACACACACACACACACACACACACACACACACACACACACACACACACACAATCCTCGGGGTGGTTTGCCTGGGGCCCATAGATAAGGTAGTCCTATGTGTAGCTGTATTAACAAAAGAGTCAGGCCTGACATCCGTGCTCTGGGCACCGCTGCTTGTCCCCTTACAAACACAGATATGATGGAGTACACACACAAATCACACGTTTACTCTTTACCTGCTGTATGCTGGTGTCTAGGTCTCCTGTTAGCCATGGATTTGCACCCTGGGTTATCTCGCTGTGTATGGGGCAGATTTATATAAAAATATTTTTAAAATATATAATAATAATAAATATTACTGACCAGCCGAAACCCCTATTCAAACATGGGAAGACAATTTTTGCATTTTTCGAATTACAATAAAGATATTTTAAGGCACATAATTTGTAGCTTTGGTTAACTATATATATATATAAAAATATACACTGACCATGCATAACATTATGACCTTTGTAAAATGACACTGATTATCTTCATCACGGCGGTGGGGGGATATCAGGCAAGTGAACATCTTGTCCTCAAAGTCGATGTATTAGAAGCAGGAAAAGGGGGCAAGCATAAGGATTTGAGTGAGTTTCACAAGGGCCAAATTGTAATGGTTAGATGACTCTGCATTTCCAAAACCGCAGCTCTTGTGGCTTGTTTCCAGTCTGCAGTGGTCAGTATCTAGCAAAAGGGGTCCAAGGAAGGAACCGTGGTGAACCGACAACAGGGTCATGAGTGGCCAAGGCTCATTGATGCACGTGGTGAGCGAAGGCTGGCCCGTGTGGTCAAACAGACAAGCTACTGTAGCTCAAATTGCTCAAGCAGCTAAAGGGATAGTTTACTCAAAAATGAACATTTGATGTTTATCTGCGTACCCCCAGTGCATCCAGCATGTGTGTCTTTGTTTCTTCAGTAGAACACAAATTAAGATTTTTATAAATATGATATAAATACGGCTCGATTTCTCACACAAACCGATTGTGTTATGTCTTAAGAAATCAATGTGTCGTCATTAGCCACAGGGCTCTTTGTGCATGTTGTCTAAGCATGTTCATTATATTTTGCTCTCATATAATTGTTACCCATTCACATCATTATATGACTGGCACACAGTCATAAAAATCTTCATTTGTGTTCTACTGAAGAAAAAAAGAGACCTACATGTTGGATGCACTGGGGGTAAGAAAACATCACATTTTCATTTTTCAGTGAACTATCCCTTTGGTTCTGATAGAAAGGTGTCAGAACACAGACACGTACCACCTACCTAAGCACTGTTGTGGATCATGTACACAAACTGTATCCCCCGGTGGCTGTGATAATGTGTCCTGCCATCACAAAAACATGTTGAAAAGCAAGTATATATTTGTATATTGTTTACATTTCAAACTCATATTCAGTGTCAGAGCCAGCGGTGAGGGTCAGAGACAGGGACGCCTACAAATCTGCAGCAAACAAGCTTTCAAACCGACTCTCACATGGGTGTATTAATCACTAGATACAAACGATCCACACACCCTCGGAGCAAATCAAGAAATGCTGTTGTTATAGAACAAGTGCTGAATTTCTCACACTCATGCAATACCCACTATCCAGCTTTGCCGGAGCATGAGGGCTGTGTCCAGTCCTCTGGGATCTGATGGATGTGATGTGATGGATGAGACCCCTCATGCTCACAGCTCCCCTGTAGCTACAGCAAGGCAGCCACAACACTTCTTACACACTGCCTCTCACAATTCACTTTCATTTCTTTGCTTTTTCATCTTTTCCTGCTTCTTTTGAGGGGCCTGTACATTTGCCTAAGAGGCCTCTCACTGTGACATAAATGAATTTTGCAATTAAACAGGCATGCAGGAAATATTATGATGATTGTAATTCAGCATCTCACTTTGTGGGCGCTGATAAATCTAATCACACCAATTTAAGGTGGAAAGATTAGAGAAATAATTGGTTTATTTTGGCTTTTCATTTTTGTAATTATAACACATAGAAATGCTTTCATTTTCTACACAGAAGATGAAAGTAGTTTCTTTCTTCATTTCTTTTTTCCCTGATAGAAATGAGTATGTGAACATGTATCCAAACAGTTCAGTACTTATTTGCATGTTTCAGTGCACAATAATTAGCCATATTTGCATATATAACGATGACGTTGCACATTTGAAGACAACATGAAACTGCATTTTCAATCCATTTTACTTCTGTAGTTGGATTGTATTTACAAGTGGGAATTGATTAGCTCGTAATTAGTGGTCTCTAAATGACAGATGGTTGTAGGGGAGTTTAAAAAAAATGAAAAAATAGAGCATTGGTTTAACACAATGCAAATGTTTCCAGTTACTGATGCCATTTGGGGAATGTCATTGATGATTAATTTAGTCCATGAGCTAATTGCCAAATTACAGGATAAAATGAATGTCATGTGATCAGAATATTTGGCCCTCATTAAAACCATGTAGATGATTTTATAAGACTACTCATGTCAGTCTTAATCAGATCTAAATTGACATTACTTTATGTAGCAAACATATTTATGCAAGAAAAGTATGTGAACCGCTTGCAGAATCTGTGAATTTTTTTAACAAAATGAGAGAGATCATGCAAAGCACTTTATTTTTTATTTAGTACTGTACTAAATTAGATATTTTACACAAAAGATGTTTACATTTGGTCCATAAGACAAAAAAAATAGCTGAATTTATTTAAATTACGCTGTTCAAAAATTTGGGGCGTGGGGTGAAATCTTTTTGTACTTAATTTTTCTTCTGGGAAACTTGTAAGTATCTGCCTTTGCTTCTGAAGGGCAGTACTAAATGAAAAAAAGTATATATTAAAAAAAAAAAAAAACATGTTTATCCTATTGAAAAGCTCTTAAAGGTCCCGTTCTTCGCGATTCCATCTTTCAAACTTTAGTTAGTGTGTAATGTTGCTGTTAGAGAATAAATAATACCTGTAAAATTATAAAGCTCAAAGTTCAATGCCAAGCGAGATATTTTATTTAACAGAAGTTCCCTTTCAAAGCCTACAGCGAACGGCCGGTTTGGACTACAGCAGGAAGTGCAGGGATGTAATGACGTCACTAGAACCGTTTGTTGACTAGCCCTCCGCCCACAAGAACACGCAAAATAGGGGGCGTGGTCTTGTTGCTCTCCCACGTGGAGAAGAGCACACATTCAGCGCTTGCATCTCCCCGTTATGGTAAGAGGCGGGACCTTTCCGGGCAAAGTGCGCTAAGCTGCTGTCCAATCACAACACGGGAAGCGCTGGCCCAATCAGAACTCGTTACGTGTTTCTGAAGGAGGGACTTCATAGAACAAGGAAATCATCAGGCCGTTTTTAGGACAGAGGAAACTGCGGTGTACAGATAAGTAAATTGTGTGAAAAATACTGTGTTTTTTTACACGCGAAACATGAACTCATGTTATATTGCACACTGCAAACATAATCAAAGCTTTGAAAACACGCGAAGAACGGGACCTTTAATGTGCCTTCCTGAAGGATTTTTCTGAAGAACGTTGGCCAATTTAAGACTCATGAACAACCATCACAAAACACAACAGCTGTGGATCATCCAGGGAATGACACAGAGTATTAAGAATCAATGGTTCATAAAGTATTTTTATGTAAAATATCTTATTCAGGACAGCGAAAAACAAAACAAAAAAAACATTCTTGCGTTTTTTCTTAAAATTATTCACATTTTCACAGATTCTGCAAACGTTCACATACTTTTCCGTGCAGTCCAGGTAAAACCTCATGGTATGGGGACAAAATTTCCCCACAAAGATGCTAATATCTGAAATACTTGTCCTTGTCGGAACATTTTTTGGTCCACATGAGAAAAACAGCTTAAAAATCATACTAAATAATGTTTTTTGAACATGTAAAAATGCAGACAGTTGTCTGTGATGGGTAGGATAGAATATACAGTTTGTACAGTATAAAAATCATTATGTCTATGGAAAGTCCCCATAAAACATAAAATCGTGCCTGCGTGTGATAAAGCCACCAGCAGTCACAGGTGAAGTAAAATGGCATGAATGTTTAATCACACTGTGTTTTGTAAGTAGGTGCATAGTCATCAAGGCTGCGGCAGGCGAAGGCTGTGTGAAACCACGGTTAAAAAGCTGTTCAGATCAAATGGTATTAAACTCGCTCAGAGGCAGTGCTTTCTAAGCACTCGGATTTAACCCCAGAATACAGTTTTTTACCTTTACCTGTAAAAGCACAGTATCACCTTGCCTCACAAATCTCATACACACTCGACCTGAACCTGTTAACATAGAGGCTTTCACAACAAAGAAGTGGTTAGAATAACAACTGGAAGCATATGAATGTTGCCCTAGATATGGCTGTCTGCTCACTTTAATATATTTACACCAATAGATGATCACACGGAGCTGCTGATCTCTGCCGCCCGAGGCATGGCAAGCGTTCCTTTAAACAGATTTTTGTCAGTGCAGTGGTACTGTAAATAGACAATGTAAAAATATATATTTCTCCCACAACTTTGTAATTTTGCCTGCCAAAATGGTGATATGCCGAGTACAGACCCCTGGGGCATTCCCCTTATCTCTCCTCATGTCAGTGCCAAAGGATTCACCTGTAAAATATGGGGAAAGAAAAGTGTAGTGATCCTTTTTTGCATAATGTTATTCCAATCTTTCCTGCAAGCATTTCTGCTGAAAGTGAGCTATCCTTAAAATGTAAATAAGTTTCCAGCATTTTTGACACTTCAACTCTAAAGTGTGACAATCAGACAAGTATGTGGTGTTGTGTTTATGTCTGTTTTATTCTAGTATTGTATTTGAGCATGCTCAATATGTCCTCGGTATCTATAGATATCGCTTATGTTTTTATGCCCCAGTGGTTGAATTGTATTAAAACGGATTTAAACAGTTTTGTATTGTTATAATAATAATAATTATTATTATTATTATGAAAAATTAAAACTTCTTTAAATGTCTTTTAAATCATTTATTTTTGCTACACACATTTTATTTTTACTCTTGTTTTACCCAGACTCTCAAACATAAAATATGAAAACATATAAAAACATTAAATAATCAAACAATATATTTATATATTAATTGTTGCACTTTGAGATTCTTTGGAATGAAAAGTGCATTATAAATAAAATGTATTATTATTAATAATAATGGTAATAAATTAAAGCTGCACTATGTAATTTTTCCGTCCGCTAGAGGGCGCCTATTCAAAGTAAAGGCAGGACAGAGTGTTGAGGAGCTGAGCAAGCCTGCTGGAGCGATTGTTGAGTAACACACAGCTCATGAGCAGTGGGACTTTTATTATGACAGGAAAAAGTCGCCTGCGCCATTTCCGCTTTTCCGATCATGGTAACACAGCTCTGTTTATCTTATTAGATACATTTAAGTGTGTTTAAAATGACTTTATGACGTTAGTCTGTGCGTTCGCTCAGCGGCTGCGGTGACACTTGTTGCACTGCTAAGAGTAAAGCGTTTCTGCCAACAACAAAAAACGGAAACCGAGGGTAACAGATATGACGCAATTGACAGGCGACTCCCTCAGACGCTATGCTGACACGTCCCGGGTCCTTTGTTAAAATAGCAATTTTCTCACAATTTACAACTAGCTAGAAACATTTGGGATATTGTAAGAACTCATATATAACACTGGCCTAGTGGTTTTTGGATAGTTTACTGCAAAAATACTACATATTGTACCTTTAATATAATATATTCTAAACATTTATACTAAAAATACAACAACTCTTACAGCATCAAGCTGTACTTTCCCCCCATGTAAAATTAGGCATAAAATAATATGAAGTTGTGTGTATTTATGTATATTTGTGTATACATTTGTTGGTTTAGAATAATTCTGGTAGTTGAAGAAACACTGATTTATGTTTTTGTGTCTATACAGTCTTGTTCAAAATAATAGCAGTACAATGTGATTAACCAGAATAATCAAGGTTTTTCGTATATTTTTTTATTGCTACTTGGCAAACAAGTTACCAGTAGGTTCAGTAGATTCTCAGAAAACAAACGAGACCCAGCATTCATGATATGCACGCTCTTAAGGCTGTGCAATTGGGCAATTAGTTGAATTAGTTGAAAGGGGTGTGTTCAAAAAAATAGCAGTGTGGCATTCAATCACTGAGGTCATCAATTTTGTGAAGAAACAGGTGTGAATCAGGTGGCCCCTATTTAAGGATGAAGCCAACACTTGTTGAACATGCATTTGAAAGCTGAGGAAAATGGGTCGTTCAAGACATTGTTCAGAAGAACAGCGTACTTTGATTAAAAAGTTGATTAGAGAGGGGAAAACCTATAAAGAGGTGCAAAAAATGATAGGCTGTTCAGCTAAAATGATCTCCAATGCCTTAAAATGGAGAGCAAAACCAGGGAGACGTGGAAGAAAACGGAAGACAACCATCAAAATGGATAGAAGAATAACCAGAATGGCAAAGGCTCAGCCAATGATCACCTCCAGGATGATCAAAGACAGTCTGGAGTTACCTGTAAGTACTGTGACAGTTAGAAGACGTCTGTGTGAAGCTAATCTATTTTCAAGAATCCCCCGCAAAGTCCCTCTGTTAAAAAAAAGGCATGTGCAGAAGAGGTTACAATTTGCCAAAGAACACATCAACTGGCCTAAAGAGAAATGGAGGAACATTTTGTGGACTGATGAGAGTAAAATTGTTCTTTTTGGGTCCAAGGGCCACAGGCAGTTTGTGAGACGACCCCCAAACTCTGAATTCAAGCCACAGTACACAGTGAAGACAGTGAAGCATGGAGGTGCAAGCATCATGATATGGGCATGTTTCTCCTACTATGGTGTTGGGCCTATTTATCGCATACCAGGGATCATGGATCAGTTTGCATATGTTAAAATACTTGAAGAGGTCATGTTACCCTATGCTGAAGAGGACATGCCCTTGAAACAGTTGTTTCAACAAGACAATGACCCAAAACACACTAGTAAACGGGCAAAGTCTTGGTTCCAAACCAACAAAATTAATGTTATGGAGTGGCCAGCCCAATCTCCAGACCTTAATCCAATTGAGAACTTGTGGGGTGATATCAAAAATGCTGTTTCTGAAGCAAAACCAAGAAATGTGAATGAATTGTGGAATGTTGTTAAAGAATCATGGAGTGGAATAACAGCTGAGAGGTGCCACAAGTTGGTTGACTCCATGCCACACAGATGTCAAGCAGTTTTAAAAAACTGTGGCCATACAACTAAATATTAGTTTAGTGATTCACAGGATTGCTAAATCCCAGAAAAAAAAAAATGTTTGTACAAAATAGTTTTGAGTTTGTACAGTCAAAGGTAGACACTGCTATTTTTTTGAACACACCCCTTTCAACTAATTGCCCAATTGCACAGCCTTAAGAGCGTGCATATCATGAATGCTGGGTCTTGTTTGTTTTCTGACAATCTACTGAACCTACTGGTAACTTGTTTGCCACGTAGCAATAAAAAATATACTAAAAACGTTGATTATTCTGGTTAGTCACATTGTACTGCTATTATTTTGAACAAGACTGTATGTGGTTAAATGTATTCAGACTTTATATATGAACTGTGCATTTGTCTCTTATCTTGTAACGTATTTTAGAAAATATATTTGTGCATTTCTGTCTCAGCCAACAAGCTCTGCTGAGAGATGTTTCTTGGTTCTTGTTTTATTTGAGTTCTTTCTCTCTTTGGGATGATACAGCATACCCCACAACCGTGTGTGTGTGTGTGTGTGTGTGTGTGTGTGTGTGTGCGTGTGCACGCCATGGCTGGGCGCCACGGCAACTGAGGCCAGTCCGTGAGGCTGGTTTAAATGAGAGGGAGAATCTTAGCATGGCCTTGTTATGGGACGCCTCCCAGCCAACTGGGCCACAGTCGCTCTGGCTTTTACCGCTGGCCTCTCCTCATCTTTAATGGCTGTTTAGTGTTCCGTCCCTCTCTGCACCCTCATCCTAAGAGGGCCAATTTCTCTTTTAAATCAAGTCATTTAAGGTCAAAGATCTCGGAGATCTGCTTTAGGAAGAGAAAGATAAACTCATTATTAAACCAGGACTTAAGGGTGCTCGCAGAACGTAGGTGGAAGAGCCTCCACTTTGTCATAATCACATTAGTCTGTTCTCTTGTGTAATTTCTCCTAGGGGATACCGATCAAACAAATAGCTTTTGTGTTGTTATATTTATGATCTGTCATCATTAGGATGTACACGACTGTATGCCGTTATGACTCTAGGGCAGTTCACATGTACAGCAATTCACTGTCTCGTTTGCGAACTAGCTAACTTCTGTCTTCTCTAACTTCTCTCTGTCCATCCAAGCTTGTCTGTCTGTCTGTCTGTCTGTCTGTCTGTCTTTCTGTCAATCTGTCTCTCTGTCTGTCTGACTGTCTGTCCATCCATCCATCCATCCATCCATCCAAGCTTGTCTGTCTGTCTGTCTGTCTGTCTGTCTGTCTGTCTGTATGTTCATCCATCCATCCATCCATCCATCCAAGCTTTTCTGTCTGTCTGTCTGTCTGTCTGTATGTTCATCCATCCATCCATCCATCCATCCATCCATCCATCCATCCATCCATCCATCCAAGCTTTTCTGTCTGTCTGTCTGTCTGTATGTTCATCCATCCGTCCGTCCATCCATCCATCCTGTCTGTCTGTCCATCGGTCGTTCAATCCATCCAGGTTTGTCAGTCTGTCCGTCAGATGTTAAATTTATAAATGACTTTTATTTGTGGCACATGGCAAGCTACCTAGCTGATTTATATGATCTAGCTAACACTATGATTTGTTATCTCACAAGAAGGGGCATAATAAAATGAAATTATGCATGGAAAACACTGTCAGAAATTGTTTGCATTCTGAGTAAGCTTGCATTGATAATATTTAATCATGCATGCATTGATAATCATTAATCTTATTCATGATAGATTATATTATGCACTGCAGTGATTTATATACAAATAGTTTTCTCACCAGAGTGTTACTTTTAGTGTCTAACAAACATGTTGATAGTCAAATTAGAGTGGCGTTAGAGAGTGTTGGGTAGAAACGGATGTAATATGGATTACGCAATCACATTCCAAAAATATAGTACTTGTAATTAGATTATAGTATGCTTTAAATTTTCCCTAATCAGATTACATTTACTTTTTATGGATTACATGATTGCATATTATAGACACAATTAAATTAATGTATTAATTTATTGATTCTCCCCAATTCTTCGTTTTACTCTTTTAATTTTTTATCTCATACCATTGTAAATGTCATGTAAATACATTCGTGATGCTTCTAAATTATATATATATATATATATATATATATATATATATATATATATATATATATATATATACATATATATATATATACATATATATATACATATATATATATATATATATATATATACATATATATATATATATATATATATATATATATATATATATATATATATATATATATATATATATATATATATATATATATATATATATATATATATATATATATATAGTTGCATCATTATTCATGTGTCATGTTACGTGTATACTCTGTTTCATTGTGTTTTTGGTTCTGTCATGTTTGCTTCATCATTTGACCTAGGCTGTATCTGAAATCGCTCCCTGTAACCTTAAAGGAATAGTTCATTCTAATTAGACCTCATTGACATGCATTATACGAGCAACGGTTGATGTTTAAAATCTTAATTTGTGTTCTACTGAAGAAACAAACACACCTCCATCTGGGATGCCCTGGGAGTAAGCAGATAAACATCACATTTTAATTTTTGGGTGAACTATCGCTCTAAATAGGGCACTTTTTTTGTTATGGAGTGCACTCATTCCATTTCCCAATGCACCACAATAACGAGTGTACAACTGATGTACACTCAACAGCTAGAGAATACCCATAATACACTGTGAGACCTGCACACTGAATGAATCTGTGTGTCTGACCAGAAGATGGCCCGCGCAGCTGAATCAATCATCCATTCATTCATCTTAATTTACTTACTTGTTTTAATTCACTCCTTCAAGTGGACTATACTAGTGGAGTAAAGTGGAGTAAAGTAAGGAATAGTAAACGAGGCGATGAATTCCAGCACCGCTATAGTTTTCCCAGTTTGTCGGATTAGTCATTATGATATGTCAGTCATCTTGTTAGGTCTCCTGATTATTTAAACCCTGTGTCCTCCCTCATTCTATATCCATTCCTGTCAATGTAACTGTATGTCTCCTGAGTTTATCAAGTTCCAGAGTATTTTAAAGCCTATCTCCAAGTATTTTTCCTTGTCCTGCGATTTTGCTATTATACCGCATTATTTGACAATATATCCAAATTCTAATTTAAGTGATAAAGTAATCAAAAAGTCAGAATAATTTACCTTAAATTAGTAATCTAGATTGTTACTAATTTGTAATCAGTAATTGTAATTTGCCCAGCACTGCATATGAGTTTTGTTTGTGTTACATCCACTTTGTGATCAGATTTTTTTAATGCTGTGGCCAATAAAATTAACGACTATAACCACATCTAATAAAACAACCAACCTCAGATAAAATCTTTGTCTGTGTGAATGCACCTTAAGACTAATACATCTCCATTTTCTCTGAAAGCACAACTCCCTCAAGGTTGATCTTTTCCCTCACAGTAGCAAGCCAAGTCCCCCCCTCTATCACCCCCATGAGTGGGTTTCTGGACCTAAACCCTGTTTAGAGTGAGCAAGTAAGTTGATGGGAAAAGGCAGGCTTTGCCCCAGGAAAATCACTTCTCATTGGCCTTGCACTCTCTCTCTCGCTCTCTCTCTCTGTGTTTTATGGATGACCCTCTTGTGTCTGAACCTCATGGTGTGCTGGATAAGAGTGAATTCTGGGGTGAGTCGCATTATGGTGGTTTCACACTTACGCGGCGTGTAGGAGTGTGTGAATGAGAGAGAGAGAGAGAGAGAGAGAGAGAGAGAGAGAGAGAGAGAGAGAGAGAGAGAGAGAGAGAGAGAGAGAGAGAGAGAGAGAGAGAGAGAGAGAGAGACATGAAGAGCTGGATTGAGCTTACCTTTGTACTCTTGGCAAAAATATGCATGCAGGTGCATATAGATATGCAAATGTAAGTCTCAGAATATAGCTCCTACTGTATCTTTGCGTGCTCAGTACTGCAGCTGTTGTGTTGTGTAACACTTGTGTCTGTTCTATCCGCATCTGAGCTTTTGTTTAATTTGCCCAATGGAGCGTTCTTCATGGTCTTGACGATATTGTGTATACTTTCTTTGCAAGAAGTTTTTGGCTCTGAAGTTTAGAATACTCATATTTATTAGTGTCTATCAGGATTCTGCCAGGAGTCTCTTTGCCATCTTTGTTCAACTTTTTTTGTTTATGTTGTAATATCAAATACTTCTGAAGTGAACATAAACCCAGCTGGCCATCGTTTAGAATCTTCTTTCTTTAATTAAAATGCATTTTAAATCTTCTGTAGCTCTGAAAAAATCACTCAATTCCCTTCAAATTTGCATACATTACATTATAATTTGCAGGGTGCGTGGCATCATTTGTCTCTATGGAAACCTATGGGGTGGCACATTTGCTTCAACATTAATGAATCATTAGATTCATTTGCTATAATGAGGGAAATGATTGAGCAGCTGAAGGTGCCCGTGTTATTTGAGCCTCGCCATCTTCGTTCTGTCAGACAGAGAAATGCATGCTCGTGGAAATCGAACAATACCATCAGTATTTGATTTAAAATTTTACAACGGTCTTCACGCCTTAGTTTTACACAGCCGTGTTGTTTTGAAGTCTTAAAGCCAGTCACTTGCCTGATGTGAACATCAAGATCCATACTGCGTGAGAACAATGTGGTTTATGAGGGAGATCATTTGATAAAACAGACCTTTATGAAGACAGTTCATTCAAACTCCGTTATGAGAACCCTTGCCGCAGTCCCTGACTTCGAGCGTGCGCACGCACACACACACACACACACACACACACACACACACACACACACACACACACACACACACACACACACACACACACACACACACACACACACACAGTGAAGGAAAAGAATGCTTTGTTCCATCTGACCGACTGCTGCTGTATAAATCGCATCTGCCTTCAGAGCGTGTGAAAAGTAAATGTTGCCTCATCAGCTCTGTGTGGTAATCTGCTCTGATCCCTTGATGGAACGCAGGCTTTAGATTGCGGAAATGAGGGCCTGTTGCCTTTTTACATCTCTTTCTCGTTTTCTCTGCCTCTTGTCTTCCAGATTACTCATCTACTTTTTTGAAATGTCTTCTTTTTCTGTTTTTTTTGCCTTCGAGGAATATTCCGGGTTTAAGCTGTCCATGCTCTCCTACTTCTGATAAAATCCAGACCCATACATTAGTTTGCAAATTAGCTGACACGAATCAAGATATTTGTATTTCTTTAAATGTGTTATGTTTAAATCTATAATGAGCACAATCACTCAAGTGCAAGGTACCATAAAGAAGAGTTGCATGGATGGCTGAATGTCAGTGTTAAAGCAGGGCCCTGAGCAAGATGGAGGGGGTTTAGTAAAAGGGTCAGAGCAGAGGGGATCTCGCCAACGTTTGAGACCCTTAGTGATCCTTGCTGAACTTTACAGTCCCTGACAAACAGAAGAGGTGTCATGATTTAAAGAAGGGAAATCAAGGCTATGGGAGCCAACCAAATTTTTGCCGATTGACATAGTCTTGTTTATTTTTAGTAGTTTTGTATGTTAAATTGTGTTCATTGTTTTGTTGGTTTGTTGTATTTTTTGGTTTGTTTTTTATTTAGTTTTGTTGCTGTATTGTAGTTTTTGTGGGGGTTTTTTTGTTGATGTGTTTTTTTGTTTTGTTGAAGTGTAGCAGGGTTTTTTGTTGTTTTTATTGTTTTTTATTGCTGTGTTTTAGATTATATTTGTTTGTTTTTTTTAGCTTTGTGTTTTTTATGTTGCTGTGTTGTTTTTGCGTTTTTTTTTGATAATGTTTTTTATTGTCTGTTTTTTTGTTTTGTAATGGTTTTTGTTATGTTTATTAGTTTTTTTGTATGTGTTGATGTGTTGTTTGTTTTGTTGCTTTGTTGTAGTTTTTGTGATTTGTTTTGGTGCTGTGCTGTTTTTTTCTGTTGCTTTTGTTTAGTTTTGTTTTGTTGATTTTTTGTTTTTATATGTTTTTATTTTATTTTTTTTGCTGTGTTGTAGTTTTTGTGTTTTTTTTAGTGATTTTGTTTTGGTTTTGTTGATTTTTTTTGTTTTGTTTTTTGTTGGTGTTGTTTGTTTTGTTGCCTCTATTGTTGTTTTTGTGGTTTATTTTGGTGCTGTGCTGTGTTTTTGTGTTTTTGTTAATTTTTTTTAAAGTTGTTTGGTTTGTTTTCTGTTTTCTTGCGGAGTTGTGGTTTGATTTTGGGTTTGTTTTTGTTGAGTTTTTGTAGAAAAGACCCACTTTCCATAGAATCCTGGAGTTACAGAGGAGATATTAATGCCTCAAACTGTGCTCAGATTTGGTTAACCTTAACCCTCCGAATAGTAAAGTCTAGGATTACATTTCAGAGATTTAAATATTAACACATGTAATCAAATTTGCAAAGGGCCAAATTATCTTTAGAATCCTATTTCTTTTTCTTATTCTTCTAAGCTTAGTACAACTGAAACACCCCCATTAGGTTTCCTAAGCTTTAAAAGAGCAACCTCTGAACAATAAAAAATGTTCCTGTAAACATGAGTTCAAATAACAGTGTTGCAGAGTCATCACTGCATCATTGCTGTGGTCTGATTAGGCCAGAGCTACCTAAACACACACACACACACACGCACACACACGCACGCACGCACACGCACACACAGCCAGGGACAGCAGCAGCGGGGAGAATGTTTGTGTATGTGTTTATGGGTGTGCATGCATTCGTGCACATTGCCAATGCGCTTGTGCATCCATACGTGAAAGCAAAAGGGAGACGGGACAAAATGAAGAGACAAGAACTGATGCACAACGGTTTAAGCAGTGCCAGGGGAAGCAGATTAGGATAGAGGTGACCATGAGGACAGCTCAGTATATTAAACAGAAGAGCAAGCATGTGGGGTGAGCCAAAGATCAAAGAGAGAAGTAGTCTTTGTGTCTGCTCAATTACATACTCTTTTATTTTCTTGCATAATTTATCTTTTTTTTGTGGTATATTTTCCCAATTGAACAAAAGAAAGTATTATTTAAATGAATAAACCATGACCAAAAGTGACACCTTAGCTTTTACAAATAGTTCCAGAAAAAAGTGAACTGTCTGTTTATCATTTTAACCCAACACAAGCATGCTAAATGTAAGCAGTACAATTATGCTGCCTTCTAACACTTTATCCCATCCAGACACAATGCGATAAGATTCCAGCAACAGTTTGTCTGTCCACACTATATGTGACACAATAATAAGATGAAACAAAATCGCAGCCAATCAGAAGAGTGTATGGGCAGAGTCCCTCTGCAAGCGTACTCCACTCGCAACAAATATGGAGAAGAATAATCATACCGGTATTCATAAATATTACTCCACTTGAATATAAAAAAGTGACTGAAACAATCTTTGTCATTGAACACACTTGTTTGTTCACAATGAGCTGTCAAACAAAATGGTTCCATTCTTGTTTTCAGTTAATTTTCAAGATCTGAGGTAAATTGTCCATTGCTGCTTTCAGTGTGGTTATAAAGGTCACGCAAATTATTGTTGTTATACTTTGTATGTTTATTTTTCAGGCTGCGATGTCACAGAAATCGAAACCTTTTCTAAAATAGAATCGCTGCAGGTCGCCGTTGCTGCTGGTTAGGACAAAAAATTTAGGACAGATATTCCACACACACACACACACACACACACACACACACACACACACACACACACGCACACACACACACACACACACACACACGCACACACACACACACACACACACACACACACACACACACACACACACACACACACACACACACACACACACAAACACACACACTCTCACATGTATCTACTGAAATCCATTTGTGAGACACTACAGCTTGCACTTTTTGAAATTCATGGCGTGGTGTTCAAAATGGAAAAATCTGACTCAGACCTGACTCTAGTCACCAAGGTGCTGACCTTGTTAAAGGGGTCCAGGACCTTTTGAACTGATGTAACTGTGCTCTACTAGAGCCTCTCTAGCAACAGGCCTCCTGCTGGACAATTGGGTGTACTGTACAACACCAAATACAGTGAAAAGGACGATTTCTCGTTTCTCCTAGGACACTCCAATACATTTGATGTTTTTCACGTGTCCCAGCTGAATCAGCTTAATCATGTACCATTTGAAATACGGGACAGTATCTTGAAAAAGGCATCTGGTTATCCTAGGAGATTATCCTAGGAGAACACATAAAAAAGACTCCCCAATGTAATACACATCACTGCCTCTTGAGTGGATATGTCTTAACAAGAAATGAAGAAGTGGACTCCGTCATAAAGCTGGTCCACAAAGACCCTATATAACACTCCAGGCAATGGAAACTGTGAAAAATAAATGCAAAAAGCCTTTCTAAGCACCTCTACGAGTATAGAGAGGCTTGATTATCAAGATGAGCACGGGCAAAGCCTAGTGAAAGTTTCATAGAACATCTGTGCTGTAAGAAGTGATTTATTTAAGAAGAAAAGCATGTACGAGCGAGAAATACACAAGAAACTGTGGGAGGGATGGAAGGAAGATAGAGATTGGGCAAGGGTGGGTGCGTGGTGAAAGATAGTGGTCTGAATGTAATAACTATTGATGTGTGGTAAGAAGGGGAATGGAGAGAGAGAGACGCCTGCTCTCACAGTCGAGATGTGCCGTTTGGTTCCATTTGTCATGAGGAGTTGATGAGAAAAGGCTTTTGTGCTGGTGCTGTATAAACACACACCTCTGCTGGTTTGACACTTCGACATACAGGTCTGATTAGTTTGATGAGTGGTAGACATGCATTTTCACATGCAAGTGAGCATTTATCTTGCAATTTTGGGCTATTACAGCAACTGTAAGCATGAGATGGGTCAATAATGCTCTTAAAACAATGCATGTCACCGAAATATATCAATACAACTTTGATGATTAAACCTAATTTGTGAAATAATTACATTTTTTTTGGGGGGGGGGGGGGAGGGGTTGCTAATTCAAAATATAATTTTGATATAACTATACTGATGTCCTAATGTGTGTATATATATATATATATATATATATATATATATATATATATATATATATATATATATATATATATATATAAATTATAATAATACAATTATATAATATTTTATAATAAAAAATAATAATACTTAAAAAAGTGTTTTTGTCATTTTCACGAAAACATCATGGCCACCAAAATATTTTGTTGTATAAATATCTGAGCATTTTTATTATAGCTTCATGCATTCTATTTTTATCAAAACCAATGTTTGATAAGTTCCCCCAAAAAAGCAACATTTTCAGCAAAAAGCTATGTCTGGATCAGACTCAGCAAAACAGATGGAGTAAATGGAGTCCATCAACACCTCCAAAGATTCACAGTCTTAAACCCTTCCAGGGTTGACATTTCACTCTGTAACATTAGGCCGTTTTGATTTGTATGCTATTTATAGTTGATACCATTATTTTTCATATGCATCTGCTTTAATATAAGGTCGCTGGTTTCTGCTTCTTTTTCCTGTGTTTTGATCTGGAGATACTGTACTCGTTCAGGAGATGCGTAATAGCGCCCCCAGCATATTACAGTGAAAACTCGGAAGGAAAAGAGTTAAAACTTTAAAAAAATGTTAGCATAATGTTTTATTCAAACCAGAAAAACATGCATATTCATTCATATTGGTCTGGATATGGGATCAAAATATATTGATAGCTCCGCCCCACACATACCTAACCCAGGCCACGACTATGGCAGAATCTGTGTTACTAATCCAGGTTGAATATTCAATAAAAAAGTCACCCCTTCCATCACAAAAACACAAACCGTTCTCATGAACAACTCGATTGTACATGAGCACGAGTCCAACTTACGACTTACTACAATTATGACAAGGTAAGGGTTATATAGATCTTGAAAAGAGGAAACATATATTAGGAGTATAGTATCTTACTTGTCGGACACATTTTGTGAGCTGACACTTGAATCAGACAGGGAGGAGATTTAGATGCTCCATACGGTGTGGAAATGAACGGGTCTTTATATTCGCTGAAGTGAGCAACAATACGATCGCAAATGGACAAACAAGCGGACATGACACTCGAGCATATTCAAGCAAAAGCCAGCATATATTAGTTCTCGGCTAATGTCCGTCATATGTGTCGTCTGTTTTGAATAATGACGTGCACTGAGCGCCCTCTTCTCACCATCAATAGTAGACACGCCCCTTACCTTCTGATTGGCTACAAGTTTGTTATTGCACTCGGCTGGAGTCCATTTTGTAAAACGGTTTTGAAATAACACTTACCCTTTAAGTCCTTCCTCTGTCTCACATTGTCCTCTGTTGCTTTTTCATCTGCCCTGTTACACAGTTGATTATCCTACTGTCTTTGACACTGATTTAATTCTGATAAGAAATGGAATGAGGGTGAATATACGTAAAGAAGAGAGATATTGGTATTTTGCTGCATTTGCATGAGGAGTTAATTAGGAAAGGCTCTTGTGCTAGCTTTTACACCTCACTATAGAGGCTTGATCCACTTGAAAGGCTCAAGTGACAATGAGATGTATGAGTGTTTTTGTGTGTAGTCCTTACCGGAATTGCATTTAAAAATTTTACCTTACAATTTATTTTCTTTTTCCACACCTTACATCTTTATTTATTTTTTCTCTTTCAGACACTTTTTTAATAGAATGTGTTCCAGCAGACCCCTATGGCATACATGCTCACAATAGACAACCTAAGTTAATATCCAATAACTTTGAGGCAAAGTGTTTTGTTCTAATTTTTTTTACATTGCCCAAAATACCATGATATGCTTGCAGATATGTAGGAAACATGCTAAATTCACGCCACCAGTTTACCAAATAATTTTTCAACACAACAGGTTGCCAACTGACGGAAAACACGTTTTTATTTGAGTCTCTCATGGAAGCCAGTAACCAAACCGGGTCAGAGATCGCCGATTCTACCTGACCTAAAAAGCTGGAGCATCAATTTAAAAATCTCCGTGAATGAGAGCATATTAAAACGCAGATAAATCAATTCATCAACTTACAGTGTGGCTTTCAGTGTCACTTGCGTTCGTTCCTGTTGTATGTCCTCAAAATGGCAAACTGTATGAGTGTCAATCTAAAGAGGAGGTGGTGGGGGAAAAACACTTTCTCCACTATTTAAATTTTGACTGCTGTACCGATTTCAACCATTAGGTCAATCCTGCACACCGCACCTGAACAGTTTTTGCAAGGCCACATGCTCAAACCTCTTTACGCTGCTCCTTAGGTCAATTTACACTGCAAGGCTTGATTTCTAATTCCAATTTGATGAGTTTTATCTGATTTTATCCGAACAGCTTACATCATCTTTTAAAAGTGGCCTTTATCTGATATTTGCATTTACACTACAGACTTGATGAAACAACCCAAGATAGATGTACTGGCCTGGACAAGAAAGTACAACCGGCTGTGAGGGGGTGTGGGGGAAGAGGAGAGCCCTTGTTGTAGTCTGGGCAAATCTTGCAATGATCCCTTGCTGTAATCGCTGTGGTTGGTGTCCAGCTAAGTTGACATCATTCACCACCACCGCTTTTTTTCAATGACGTACGACAGAAATATCCGATCTGTCCGCGCACATGGCAGAATTTGGTCATTTTCACATATGAATGAGGCCTGGAACCGATCTAAGAATATCAGAATTCATGTGTTTTTCTTTTTTGTTTTGTTTTTTTGTTTTTTTGCTTGCACATTTATTGGTCATATTCCGAATCTGAATAGGGTCACATGAACCATGCGACCAAAGGACTCGATTTCCCTCTGTTCCCTCGATTTCTCTTGGTCGTCTGTTGCTGTTTCATTTGCCCTATGAAATTGGTTCTCTTATTTTTTTGACACTGAAAAGAAATTGATATTTGGTTGATCTTTAGAAGTGCTCGTCCTGACATTTTTTCTCCCATCAAATTAATTTATGGTGTCAGCGTCTGAGTTTTCAAAGTGAGGCGGGTGGTGGTGGTGTGTGTGTGTGTGTGTGTGGGGGGGGGGGGGGTTGCTTGTAAAAATGTGAGCAAATCTGGATGAAAAATCTCTTAGAACTTGCACAAAACTCAGATCTGATTAGTATTTAATCGCAATGTCTGTCCTCCTGTGGTTTCTGTTGTTTCCACTGGCAGATCTGGTCCCCCTCATGTATTGAGACTATGACGCTAGGGTTGGATCCCAGTTCATGTACTTCTACATGAATTTACGTAACCCTGTAAACCCTAATGCTCAAAATAATTAATTTATTTGAGAAGAGCCAACTAAACAAATTACTTAAAGGGGGGGTGAAACACTCAGTTTCAGTCAATCTCATGTCAATCTTGAGTACCTATAGAGTAGTATTGCATCCTTCTTATCTCCGAAAAGTCTTTAGTTTTATTATATTTATAAAAGAAATATGGGCTGTACCGAGTCTTTCCGGAAAAAAACGAGCACCTGGAGGCGTATCGTGTGGGCGGAGCTAAAGAATGATGCGCGCAAAGCGGTGACGTCCTCAAGCGTGAAAAAACCCATCGCTATCGATCTCAGCCAATAGATATATGATCCAGAATCATTCGGAGGCTGAAATAAATTGAACAGGAGAAACAGCAACAGCAGGACGTCCGTCTCTGTGGTATGTACTGTATTTAGTGGCCTGTCAACATTTGTGTGTCTTTACTCGCAGTTTATGAGGACATGATTCGGTTTATGGACTATTGTATGCGACTAAACCTTAGCAGTAGCAAGCAAAACGGTTTTGCACGTCAGACTAGTGTAACGTTATACATAGAACAACAATAGAGTCCGCTAGCACATTTGAATGACGAACCACACAATCGTGTCGTTTACTGATGTTTACTCACGTTACGATAGCCAACAGCAGAGACATTTGAAGCAGTTTTACTCACCGCCTGCTTCCAAAGCAGGACCGAACCTTTATCGCTGGGACCGCTCCGTCAAAAACACACTTCTTTGGTATGATTTGGTAAAGTCCTGACAGCAGTGACCGTGGAGATCCACTTTGCGACGCGACTGAAGTGATGTTGTGAAGCTTCCCGTCATTTCTGCGTTCAAATCGGTTCAAATGCAGCGCTGCCTTCCCGGAATGCTGTGCTGAAGTGTTGAAGTCGCTCGACGTCACCCATAGGAATAAAGTGGAGCGTGGCGCGACCATAGGGCGCATCAGAAGTGTTCACGGATGACTGGATCTGCAGCTTGAGAGAGTGTTTATGGGCGTGCATTTCCTCTCTCTCGCTCTAGTCATGCGCGCACGCACCCTACTGGGAGAAGAGCCCGTACGGCCCATACAAGGACCTTCCGCTCTGTTCACGTCAAGCCGAGCCATACTCGAAAAAAACTCTCAGAAATTTCCGAGTTAATTTTTAACACAGAAATACTCCATCAAACGTCCAACATTAGTTTTTGAAACTTTGTCTATGTTTAGGATGGGAATCCAAGTCTTTAACAGTGTAAAAAGCTCAGTATGCATGAAACAGAATTTCACCCCCCCTTTAAATCAAATGAACTTTTATGAGTATTTAGAACTTTTTGATCTGAATAGTTTGGTTGTTGCACTTTTTATTAACTTGGACTGGGCTGGGATTTATTGTCACATGCCTGTCCTGTCTTGTGTGCACATGTGGGTTTTGTTATGTTGAGCATGTGCTCCTGTCATTGTCTGATCCCTCCCCCTTGTTATCTGGTTAGCGTTTGAGTTCTCCCACCTGTTCCCTCTTGATTTCTTCCCTTTATAAGCTCCTTGTGTTTGTCAGTCTTTGTCGGATCGTTGTTATGTCTACGTCTCCTGTTTCCCTGTGATTCCTAGCTGGTATGTTTTTGAGTTCTATTTGTTATTTTGATTATGTGGTTTGCCCCATCGTGGGTTTTGTTTTGTGTTTGTGTTTTAATTAAATTATCATTCTCCTGTACTTGAGCCCTGGCCCTAGTTTTCCTTTGTTTCCATGTGACATTTCTATTTCCCAGCAAGCTTTGCCATGATACTCAAAAGGGAGAGTAAATGTTAAAATTAAGTGTGTGTGTATATATATATATATATATACAACGGAACAAAACGATCAGTTTATCTGAAGCAAATCAATGAGTTTGTCTAAGAAAAATATCCATATTTAAAACTTTATAAAGTAACGTTCCAGCTGATCGCCTCAACTGTGCATCCTTCTATAGAGGCATACTAATGCACCCTTTAAATAACACAAAAATACTGCGCTATTGACTTTAGACCAGGTTTTAGTTGGCCATTGCCGCAGTTATGCAGGTAATAGCGATGTGCCAACAATGCAGGCCATCATGAGTGCATTTGCTATTTAAACAGCATGGCGCAGGACGTGAAAATGATAACTACGTCAGACTGAAACTGGCAACAACAAAAAAACTTGTGTATGATAGGGCCCATATTGTTTTTTGTGCAAGATTAAAGTTACGGTGGAAATTTAGTAGTGTTTAATGTTTCGCTGTGTTAGTTTAGAAGAGTTTGTGTTATTATTTATTTTTAATTTTTCTTTTGTAGGGTGAACATTATGGTGATGAGTGGAGCATGAGTTTAGTTTGATTTGTTATACATTGCTATACTCATTCAGAAAGTGCTGTGCTAATGCTATCAATGTATTCTGTTAACAATTAGCAAGGAAGCATTTGGCATTTTAGTTCTGCTTACTTAAACTTTAAATGAGTACTCACGAGTGTGTAGAAGGGCGGTATTCTGTTAAGGTTGTAACAGACTGTCATTACACTTTACTGTTGATACCACAGGCCTCATGTTTTATAGGTATAGTGTGACCAGACTATCACAGTTACACAAAGGTTTGCCCAAATAATTCATTAAAATATCCTTGTTTCGACTAACTACAGTCTCCTATAATTTTTGTGTTCAGTAGATGACATTGCAGAAAAGTAAAGTGTTTATTTGCTAATGCTAATTGATTTACTGATACTTTCCCTCTTTTTCAGCAAACCAGCAAGCAATACAGCTGGTTGTCATAACAATAACATGCTTGCTGCTGCTCCCTGCAGTCTTCTCAGTGTAAGCAGCATTAGTGAGGCAGCCAAGCTGAGGAAATGCCCAAACTAAAATCTTTGGACTTTTTATTGAATTACATGTTGTGTTTTGGGTTCTAATTTAGTGAAGATTTTATTATTATACTACGACTTCTACTACTACAACTAATAATACTAATAATAATAATTAATAATTATTTTTATTTATTTAGCTGAAATATTTAAGTCTTTAATTTTTAATGTCAAACAACATTCTTTTTTTTTTTTTTCTCGGTTCATTCCATTTGAAGATGGATTTTGTTTCCCACATTTCAAATGTATATGAATCATACATGAAGTTTCATATCTCGACTTTAAAGTGGCCAATGAAATGTCAGCTGCCTGACGAGAGTTGGCTGAGGGTACGAGGGTGATTTTCCTGTTCTTTGCAGCAGTTGGCAGGACTGAGTTCCGCTTGCCTTATCAAATAAATTGGAGAGCTGCTTTTTTCCCCCTATTGCCTCTGCAGAAAAGGTTTTGGCTCACCCGAGGGTCTTCCGCTCATGCCTGCTACTGATGGGAAAACTACTTAGAATAATTGTGTTCCAGGCAGGAGGATTGCAAACCACTGCACGGCTTTCTCTCTCTCTCTCTCCTAAACTGTTGCTCAGGGTCTCTCGCCCTTTGTCTTTTCTCCCTGTATTGTTCTAGCTCATTGTCTTTCTTTTTTGTCTTTGTCTCTGCATTGAGAGGAAAGGACCTTCCCAGCTTCCGACAGGGGTAGAGGGGGTTGGTTTAGTCTCTGCGTCACTCCGATGTCAAAGCTTATTATATAATATCATAGTGATGTGAAAGGTTTATTGGTTTAATTACATTGGATGGGGTTTACCAATAGGACTTTTTGAGCTGTGACATTATTTTGATGAACATGAGCACATTTCCCACCTGTGAAATCAGTAAGGCTATATTATTTCAGTTATAAAGTAACTATGGGTTAGGTGGTGTTTGTTGTACTATGTTTAATTTATATCAAAATATCAGAATTTTAATCATTTATGTGCTCAAGATGATTTTCATCACTATAATACAACCTGGCCAAATGGAATAATTTATTTTATTTTATTTAAAAAACAACAACAACAGCAGCACTCTCTTATGCTCACCAAGACTGCATTAATGTGATCAAAAACAAGATAAAAAAAATAATATTGTGAAATAGGATTAGATTTTCCAATAGCTGTTTTCTATTTTGATATATTTAAAAATGTAATTCATTCCTGTGATGCAAAGCTGAATTCTCAGCATCATTCAGTGTCACATGATCCTTCAGAAATCATTCTACGATACATTTGATGTACATTTCTCATTAGGATTATGTGACGAATAGAAAGTATTTATTTGAAATGCATGTTTTTTTTTGTAATAATCTAAACATCTTTACTGCAACATTTCATCCAGTTAATGTATTCTAGCTGACCAAAGTATTAATTTATGATTTTAAAAATGAAGACCTCAAACTATTGATTGATATTATATAATTTTATGATTTATACTATTATTTTTCAGATTCACTTAAAATTATAGTCCACATGCATACACTGTCAGAAAGCATATGGATCGTGGCATAACCCATTTGTATTTTAGCAGATACGTTTTGCTTTGATATGGTGGAAGTCAAATAGGTTGACTGGATATGATCTCCTTCTGAACGCTCCCGTGTCGTTAAGTTAAATGGTGAATCATTTTCCTCGGAATATTTGCCTTTCCTCCTTTGATGAATTGTCATATTTGTGCAAATCCTCACTGGCAGGTTCAGCCCTCTCTCCCTCATTCTAAATCTTCTTCTGAAGTGACAGAGAAACGCCATAATTCTCTCCCACTCTGTGCCAGCGTACCCTCTTTCTGTCTCTCTCTCACACATTGTCATTTTCATTGTGCTTAGTTTAACAGTATTTTGAATAGTGGCAGATCGTAGGATTCCGAATCATGCAGAATAAACGTCTGTCTCTGTGGATTGCTTCCTATGAAACCGTCACAAACAGAGAACGAGTCAGATTATTGACATTTGTCTCAAATGGCCAGTCTGATGGGCACACCCATACAGGATTGAGTAAAAATAATGTAAAAATACAACCTAAAAATGTATTAAAATAATTGTAATAATAACGAAGTACTTCAGTGTCTCTATCAGCACCAAACGGAATGTAATGTAAAGATAATCCCGAGCACATGACATTCGCTGCTGTGTCAGCCTGGCTGTGATGCTCAGACAAAAAAGGCCTGTTTAATGTTACAACTCTATTAAAAATTCAATTCACATTTATGTGTACATCGCTTTTTCAAAATACATATAATTCCAATGCCGCTTTGCAGAAAATGCATGTTTCCACATTACAATTTAGAGTCGTTTGTTATCAGAGGGGACTGTCCAAGTAATGGCATATATGTACAGTTCTGGGTTCTATTGATTCGTTTCAATAAAGGCGTTCTGAAATGAATCGATGCATTTGTGTGAGAAAAAATATCCATATTTAAAACTTTTCAAAGTGAAGTTCCGGCCGATCGCCTGGGACCTTTTACACCACAGACTATATCAAATTAAAGGGTTACTTCAGTGATTTAGCATTAAGCTTTGTATTCAAACTGGGTCATTAATGTAGTAGAAATGTGAAATTATGTTTGAATTTGGTGCCTTCTAGACTGAGAAAAGACAGAAATGTTATTTTTGTCTCATGGAGATGTAAGACAGCAACTCCCAGAATGCACTTGCTTCTCTACCCTACGAGGCCACTCCCAAAGCCACCGCTACTGGTTTATATCACACCGTGGCACCGGAACCATAGTAATACAATCATTTAGTTCAGTTAGAGAATAAACACTACAATTAAAAACTGAACGTGTCTTTTTAATAATGTGTAAGTGAGCTGAACGAAAGTCACAGGACAAACGCAGCAGAAGTCAGATTACATTCATTACGTATAGCACAAAACTGAGGTAAGCGCCGCTGAGGTTCAGTCTGGCGCATTTTCAGATCGCATATGGAAGCTAAGCTTTCATAGGAAAAGTTGAAACACTTACTTTTCTCTGCACCGCTCCGTTATGAATGCCCGAGGCCAACACATTCTCACACCCAACTTGTCACATATGGACGCTTGACCAGGACCCCTTGTCGTCACTTTCATTTACATTTATTTTATTTACGCTATTTAGACACATTTTAACATGATTTCATTTACATGTATTTTATTTACGTTATTTAGACACATTTTAACATGATTTCATTTACATTTATTTTATTTACGCTATTTCGACACATTTTAACATGTAACCCAACCCAACCCCACCCCATCCCTAAACCTACCCATTTGTGTGAACATGATATAAAACACAGGATATAACATACGACTGCATCCACGAGTTATTCAAAAAAGTTAAATAATCCAAGTTTTCCGAGGCCAAACGATTGATTTGCATGAAGAAAATCCCCCAAAAGCGATCAGCATCTCCATCCGCCGAAGATCACATTTCAAATATTGCCGCCCGTACTTCAGATTTCATAGTGAAATTGCATTGGCTCTCGTATGTCTTGTGACCAATTGCGTCATTACGTCAGCATTGATTGTAAAATGTCATTGGCTCTCCTGTGTCTTGTGACCGATTGCGTCATGCTCAGGAGTCTTTTGAATTATTTGAATAAGATATGAATGAGTTCGTTCACGGGGCAGCGGGATCATCATTTCAGCGATTAAAACATTAAGATCAACTCTGTTCTTCACATGAAGACATCGTATGACTTCAGCAGACTTGGAATGCAACATGATCTAATACTTTTATACTGTTTTGGTCAGATTTTGCAATAAATAATTATTTATTTGCCTGGTATATGTTTTATATTGTTAAGATGTGGGTAGGTTTAGGGTAGGAGTTGGGTTAGTTGCTCCAAAATATAAAAGTAGCCTTTAAATATTAATAAAATCATGTCTGGTTTTACAAACGCAAAGAATTAAATGCGTCTGTGTATGACGCCAAAGGTTTCTCATTGAAATGAATGGAGCACCCAGTGCGTCGAAAACTGACGATAAAGGTATGCCCAGTTCGTTGAAAAGTGACGACAAGGGGTCCTGGTCAAGCGTCCATATGTGACGAGTTGGGTGTGAGAATGTGTTGCCGAGGCCGAGCGGGTTGAAAACATGCGGAACTAGCTCCCTCTACTGGCTGTAGTCTTTAGCCTCTGGCCAACAAATTTGCATCATCTGAGGATTTTTTTCCAGAAATAAAATAGATAATTCTCTCGTCTCATGGGGATATGAGGGGGGAAAGTACCATAATTCGAATATACTACCGGATTTCTACTGTTACAAAGCTTAATGCTAAATCACTGAAGTAACTCTTTAAGCATTGCTTGGTAATTGGTTGACCTAAATTGGTATTATTGTGTACTTAAATTTAACAGCCTGCAGCTCATTGGTTGATTGTAATCCATACCTTTCTATTTAAAGTTATCTGACTTTATCAAGATTGACTTGTTCTGACACAGTTTAACTTGATGAGTTTTTGTCATATTTTATAACCATTTACTAAACTATAGTGAACAAACAGTGATAATGTTGATAATGTTCACTGTTTTGACTGTATGAATAATAAATACACAAACCCAATTGAAATAAATTCAAAGACTCTCAAAGGCATCTTCAGCTTATAGTGAAATGTTGTTGCTAATGTTTTCATATTTCATAATTGTGAGCTGGTGAGCATATGGAGTGCTTGTTATGGAACAGATGTTATGTGGTGCTAAATGGAAGGCAGAACTCGTATGCATGCAATTATATGGTCTAAAAATACTGAATTAAGACACGATTGGCCAGTATTAGGAAGGCCTTGGTGGAACTAATGCTTTCTGACATTGATACGATTTGATTTCAGTGCAGTGATAAAAACGCAACTTGATCTGTAGAAGTTTACATGAATTCTGTTGTTTTTAAGAACATTAGTATTATTGTCTGTTTGGATAAAGGAGGGGCTTTTGCATGAAGATGTCATGTTAATGTTTAAAAGGAGGAGGTTCTAGTAACATGCAATAATCTTTGTGTGTTGTGACTCGATATGTATGCCTGCAGACCTCCAGCGATCATTTATTCATGTCAAGTGGCCCTTTCTCTAGTGGAACTAATGGAAAGCCCTGGTTGTACAAATGGGTGGAAAAAAATCTTTGCTGGCCAGATTTAGACATTGAAGAGAGGGACAGCTTTTGCAGTAATGCAGAGAAAGAGGGAGTGAGTGCCTAATGCCTTAGAGACATGCATCTGCTGACATTTCTCATCCTGCTTGTTTATGGGTTTTTTACGGTAATTTTTATGGTAAGAGACTACGGTGAAGGCTAGAGTTATTCATCACTGCTTGTGTTTCATACTGCTGCTGTAGGCAACTTTAGTATCTGGTCATTGTTCTAAATACAGAAAGTCAAATCACAGTTTCTGTTCTTTTGAACACACTCTAGACCAGCCCAATAAGCTTAAGTGTATGTACAGGCTGTCAAATGGCAAATATCTTTTGAAACATCACTGTCCACTATTCACTACAGAGGACATGATGTCTCATACTATATTTACATGTGTGATGTACAAAGAGACGTCATGTCAGTGCAACTTTATTTTGAATTGAATGATATCATAGCTGGAAAATAAAACATTAGTTTCAGATATATGCGTGTCTTGTTTGATACAAATTGCATATCTCCATGTGGTTTAAAAAACAAGAAATTTGACATACACATCCATTCATATTTTAAATGTTTTGGTTACACTTTTTTAAGGTGTTCATATTACAGTGTAATTATATATTTAAGTACTGCGTAATATTAATTGACAGCACTTGCTATAGGGTTAGGGTTCATATATGGTTCATATATGGTTCATATATCATTGTGTTTTTTTTCAGTTGCTTTAAAGCAAATTAAAGTCTCATTGCACTGTATTCAGCACAAATATGAGCAACATGTACATACAAGTTTGTAGTTTTGAGAAAATAATGTTTATGCATAGTTTTTTGAAAAACCTAAAATGTTAAATCCCTGAAATAAGGCCATCTAACACACTTTAAACATTTGTTCACAAGGCTGTTCAGAGCTGGATGTTCTTGTCTAGAGTTTTTTGCTTCAACAGTGTGAAACCCATTCTGATCACTCATTCATACAATATAATAGAGCCATTTCACTTTTGTATTGACAGAAATGGTTGTATGTGGGGAGGGTGTAGATCACCATAAATATTCACAACTGAGGCGTCAACGACTCCTCCCCTAAATATCATATATATATATATATATATATATATATATATATATATATATATATATATATATATATATATATATATATATATATATATATATATATATATATATATATATATATATATATATATATATATATATATATATATATGATATTTAGGGGAGGATATTTATATGATATATATATATACACATTTGTAGTTAAATTGCCTAAATTTGAAATCATTTTACGTGTTCATAAACTGATCAACATGAAATGCCACCTATAGTAGGTTTCAGAGTAAAACTGTAAATATGACGAATGTAGAGTTGGATATGGTTTGATATAATGTTAATTTCGTCCGACAAAACGAGACAAAATATGTTTATCAACAACCTTTTTTTCAAGACTAAGACGAGATGATGACGAGACTGCACCAATGTCCAAAAACGCTGACTAAGACTAAATTAACATGCATTATTATTGACGATTAAGGAAGAGACTAAAATGTTTTGCATAAAATAAAAACTAAGATAATAAAATCTCTTCATTTTCGTCTACAAGCGTCTCTACTTTTTCATCACGAGACCAGAGCTGTAATGCCTTCCGAATGAGTTTGCTCTGTTGCTCAAGTACAGGTTTTGTTTCAGTCTCCGGTCGCTGTCATCCTGTGGCTGCAACATGAAACTACATGGAGCAAGAAAATGACGAAAAAAACTACATGACGCATGCATACGCGTCAGGCTCTGACTCCCTCTCACTCTCGCCAAGTAAATCTCACACCAAATTTGTAGTTTTAATATGAAATTAAAAAACGCACTTAAAAAACGTCATATAGTTAAAGCCAGTTCATCATTCATCTCCCTGCGGGTGCGCGTGGTCACGTGGTTCATGGAGCACTCAATAGTTCCACACAAGCCAGCGCTTAATACATTGAATAGACAGCAGCTTTACAGGTAAACAGTACAGTAATGAACATTTTGAGGAGATATTTTGGTGCCTTTTTAAAACTATTTGTGCAGTACTTTTTAAAACTATTTGTGCAGTAATTATGGTCCATTAATGTGCACTTAAAAAATAATTTTCCTTTTTCTTTTCCAATATATTTATTATTTATATTACTATTAGTATACTGATTAAGGTTAAAATAGAAAATTGCATTGCAAAGAGACGAAGTCATTTTGTGGCTTGAAATATAATACTTTTCATTTGTAATCCCATGGTTTACCCATTTGGTGTCTGTATGGCTCTTTAATTAATAAATATTCATGTATCTAGACTAGATTTCCTTAAATGTGACATTTAAAGCATTAATACCTTGCATCCTAATATTTTAATTGTATTATACTTATATAAGCACACACAAGTGAATATTAATGAATGCAAGCAAATATAATTTAACCCCCCAAAAAGTTTAAAATAGTGCGTAAAAAAAGCAAACTTATTTTACCTTATATATACCTATATATATATATATATATATATATATATATATATATATATATATATATATATATATATATATGTATGTATGTGTGAATTGATTCTGATCGAAATCGATACATTTAACAAAGTTGCATTTTGCATTCAACAAAAATCAATTATCAAGTGTATTTTGTCTGGTAATTATGACATTTAACCAATATTTGAGATGTGTAAAACTCTATTTGACTGAAATGGTATTAGAAATAATCTCAGAAATAATTTATGTAAAAAAGGATTAAAATGTTTTAACTAAAACTTGACTAAGATATATTGCGTTTTCTTTGACTTAAACTAGACTAAAATGTCAAGACTTTTAGTCGACTAAAACTTGACTAACTAAAAAAGATATGTGAATGACTAAATATGACTAAAACAAACAAGTGCATTTAGCTCAAGACTAAGACTAAGACTAAATTAAAAATAGGTAACAAAATGAACGTCTCCAGTAATAATAATGTTAGTGAGGAAGGGTTGAAAAACAAAAGTCTTTGCATAATACATCCATTTTAATTTAGTTCGTAAATAAAGGCAATGATCATACATTGCAATGATTTTATCGTTTTATGAATGTTTCAGCAACTCTTAATAAAACAATAGCAATATGATAAAACCGTGTTCAATAAATAATTACATTAATTAAAAATAAAAATCACAGTAAGCAATTACATAGTTAAAGTAATAAATACGCCTCATTGACTCTATTAATTAATTAGCTGTACACTGTTGAACATTCTAAATGTTTGTAGCAACTGAAAACATGGTGTTGGATTTACTTTGAAACCATTTTCACTCAGAAATTGTTAGTAAATCAATAATTACATAACAATTACAAAGAAGTGGCAAGTTAGCACACAGAATTAACTGTGAGAACTGTGAGAAAAATGCAGTTAAAAATTGACTGGAAGTTAGAATGGTGAAATATAAATGCGCAATTCTGATTTTTGTCTCGCAACTGTGGGTTCATATTTTGCAATTCTGACTTTATAAAAAAGTATAATTGTGAGTTATAAACTTGCAATTGGATGAAATAAAGTCAGAATTGTAAAGAGGAGGGAAAACAACACCTTTTTTATGTTTTTTTCCCATGGCAAAAACAACCTTCATTTGTTGGAAGTTTACTAAAACACTTTTCAAAACAGCAATGATCTTTCGCTGTGAGTTTAGAAACATAAATAAGACAGCTGAGTTTTGATTTTATGATGACTAAAGTGAGCATAATTAGTTCACATTACTATGGCCTTGACAATTGAACATTGTCTGTTTGTGTGGAGTGATTTATACTCTAAGGCCTGGGGCCTATTGCACAAAACTAGGATAAGGGATTAAGTCGGGATATCTTGGTGATCTTGTCATCTGTATGCAACATTTAGTAGACCGATGTCATGTAAACGTACCCTGAAGGCACATTCACACCAAGAACGATAACAATAACAAAAGATATCTGTATAATAGCAGATAAATTGAGCCAGGATTACCAAGATATCCCGGCTTAATCCCTTATCCTAGTTTTGTGCAATAGTCCCCTGGTTTCACAGACAGAGCTTAGATTATAGCCAGACTTAGGTCTTACTTCAATAAGGACATTAAGGGCCAGATTTACTAACAGCTTGTACTAGCAAAAACCTTCTTTTGGCATTAAAAAAACTACTGTAAGGATTTACTAAAGACTAAATTAACATTGAAAGGCATGGATAGAATTATTTTGCGGCTGAATTAACTGCTTATGTATTTGTAGGAGCTTCCCTTTCAGACGTAAAACTTATAGGAGGAGACGAATTAAATGAATCACACAAGGTGATTTTTTAAGGTTTACACTCATAACTTACTGGGGTTTGTAAGTTTCATAATTTACCGCCCAAAAAGGCGCATCTTAATTGCATTGGTCATTATGAAAATGATCCGGCTGCGTCTGTGTGCTTTAATTTGCTTCTTTTACAGAATTGCACTCTCCGCTTACTTGCCCTGTTTAGTAAATCTGTCCCAAAGTAACTTTTATACGTGCCTTAGAAAAGTACATTACTGGTGTGCATCTTGAGACCAAACAAAGCTACTATCAGTTAGGACTGCTCAAACATGCATTTAAGTCTGGGACTTGGCTGATTTGTTTCATAAAAATAAAAAATAAATGTTTAAAAAAAGTTCCGGCTAATGAAATTCCTCATTTAGTAGCATATGGCCTGAAGACGCAAGACATTTGTTAAATTTGACGGTTAAATGTGAATTACTGTTAATTAATGTGGACAATGTAAGGCTTTTAAGATAAAGTAATTCAGCGCTATGCTTAATAAATTGAATAATCTAATTGTTGCACGGTACTCTCTATCATCACACAAAATGATGAGGTCGCCCGCCAGTCATCTGCATTTCCAGCTTTTCACAGTGTAATGTGAAGAGCTACATCAAAAATCTGTTATTATCACCCCATCTAAAAGATATTGTGTTTGATTTGAAAACGAGCCAGGCTTTGCTGTCAGACCTGCTTTTTTCTCATATTTAATATTTATAAAAGTGCAGTACAGCCTGTGATCATCACTTCTGTACTTGATGGAGGGGCTGAGGGGATGAGATAAGGCCCCGTTGACTGAGTTGTTGAAATGGGCGACTGAACCCTCTGCTATTGGTCATGGTCTACTCCTCAAAGCAGGGGCCGCCTTTTATCAGGTAAGTGCAATTCGAGGCAGCAGTTCAAAGAGAAAGGACTGAGTTTTTTTAGGTTAACCGGTTCTGAGGTTAATCCTAGAGACAGATTCAGCTATCAATGAATGTTTCGTTACGTTATGAGTGTTTGGTCAACCATTTAGTGTGGTTCTTATTGGCTCCTAAAGTGCAGTAGAACAGATGCCTTGCAGAAATGTCCTGTGAAGTTATAAGCTAGTTCTTAAATGAAAGCAGTAATCAATATGAGGCCATGCGTTACATTGATTTAATCATGGTCAAGGTAGTTTTAGGCACTGTAACGCAGCCTCCTGATATAAAACACACTAGTGTTCAATAAATAATTACATTAACTCCTTCTTAACTCCATTCCTCCTAACTCCATTGATGGAGAAATTTTTGTCAATCCATGTTTTGACTGTTTTGTGATAGGGGGTGTTATTATGCATATTCTCCGAATCAAAACACAGGATAAAAAGAAGCAATAATAAGCAATAAAAGCATTGCTTATGCACATGTAACATAACGTGATCAAACAATAAACAACATCTAATTCAAAACTGCCTATTCTTACCAATAGATAATGTTGAGCCAGGATGAGGTAAAGAATGGCGCAAGCTTTGGTGGTGTTGATGAACTGGATCTACTCTGTTTTTTTTAATTATCAATCTGAATCCGATCTGGACTGGGCATGAACGCAACATTTTGTTCAGAATGTTGATTTTTCATGAAACCTGTTGTGTAATGTTTGATAAAAAAAGAATGAATGAAGCTAGAATAAAAGTTTTGATGTTGTTGTTGTTGTTGTTTAAAGCAGAGGCTCTGTTCTTTCTTTTGATATATTGCATAATATTAAGATATTAATATAATAACAGTAAACAATTAGTTTTCTAAGTGATATAGTGAACAATAGCCTTGTTTATTATATTAATGAATAAGCTGTAGACTGATTACCATTCTAATTGCTTGTAGAAACTCATTAATACACTGAAAAAATATTTTTGCAATTGTTAGTAAATGAGTAATTACAAATAATTACTCAATAATTAAACATGAAATGTTAAAAAAGTTGTATTTTTTTTCTTGCCAAATGTACTCAATCTTAGTACTCAGTCGTTTTTTGTACAGTTTATTGATTAATAAGACAAATGATATATGCATTAATGGAGCATCAATTTGATGTGCAGTCAACGGGTGTGTGTGTGTGGGGGGGGTCAAATTAGTTTTATCCAATCAGATTATTTAATCATCACGATCAATAATGTGTGAGAAACATCATGATGTAAACTTTTTTGCTGTTTAATATAACAATCTTCCTACTTTGACATTTCATCGGATTCAATATGCTCTCTCTTTTTTCTATCTCACTCTTTTTCATTCATTGCCTCACGTCTCGCATGTATGCTGTGTCCACCGTTTCTTGCGGCATTGCAGCTGAATGGATCTTTGGTGTGGGCAGACCTCAAAGCGGTTGGTTTCCACTGCTGCCTTAGGTCGATTTCAGATAGTAGGAACTCAGAGAGCGGTCAGTAATCCAGAGGCTAAAGCATACATCATTTACCGTGTCTTGTGCCGCTGCACCTATTCAAGGTGTTAAGCAGCACATGTATGATCCCAAAACAGCAGCAGCTTCCATCTATTGGAACATAACACTGCTGGAACCACATGTAGCATGACTGTGGTGTTTGAAGATATGGCTTCTCTGAAAGAGCGGGGGTGTGTTCCACAGGGATTTTATCATCGGAATCTGGTTGTGGATCAGAGAAAAGGCTGATGTTTTTGAATTTTAATGGACGAAGGGGAAATGCATGATGAGAATGAGCTTTAGTGCACAGAAATTGATGCAAGGCGGATGCTTTTTTAGATGTAAGGTCTCAGAGATCATAATGAAGAAGCAGAAGTCATGTGAGCTATCAATGGCAAATAGGATTTGGTTTGCAGCACAGATTGACAATCTTTATATAAATGAACTTCTGGATTTATACAACAGTAACAATTCCTGGAACTGCTGAACATGGGTTATCTTTATTTTGTTTTATCGTTTTACATTAATGTTAAAATGTATTATATTTTATTTTCTTATATATCATCTTGTTTATGTTTTCAATGTTGTTGTTTTATTTTGTGTTTTAGCTGTTTTTGTTATATTTTTGCCTATATATATATATATATATATATATATATATATATATATATATATATATATATATATATATATATATATATATATGAAATGCTTATTTTAGTGGCAAAATTAGACAATTAAAGTTTGCATGTGATTTGTGTTTTCAGACCTGTGTGGGGAAATAATGTTAGAAAGGCTAAATGAAAGATAAAATGTTTAATGTCCAATAAATTTTTTTTAAATAAAAACACTTTCAGCACAATGACAGCATGCTAATGTCCATATCAATATGAACAGACGCAAATGAACAATTGTTTCTTTAAATTATTTTTTGGGCTGAACATTCATCTAGTGATGAATGTCATAGCATTAAAACTCTTTATAAGAAATTTAAGAAACTGGAGGGCTAAACATTCCAAGGTGTCTGTCAACTTCTTGGAGTGAAATGCTTAAATCCATAACAGTCTTGTCGGACTCCAGCCATATATATTTCTTTAAAACTCTCCATGTCTCTTTCACAGGGTGAAAGCAAAGAAAGGGGTGAACCTCCTCAGCACTAAGTCGAAGAGTAACCAGTGGAAGGTTGAATGGGATATGCAGTCCGGAGCCAAACACTCGATTGCAACCGTGGAAGCCAGCAAGATCAAAGGAGTCACTGGGTAAGTCAGCTTCCCCGTATTTTGTACACTGATCTAGGAACAGCATCTCTAGTGGGAAACTACGCAGTGCATAAAGAATGGCAATCTGGTTTCAAGTCAGCAAAGAAAAGAGAACCTTAGCTTTCATCACATATACCCACTTAAACATCTGCTAGTTAATTCAAATAACTAAAACAGAATGCTGCCTGTTCAGTTAAGACCTTTGTTTAAGGATGTTACTGTTTAATTGGAGAGGCTTAAATTCAATGAAACGTTATTAATTAGTACTTCCTGTGTATTCATTCATACAAAATTATTATTGCAGGGCTTTATGACAGAACCAGCTCATTAAAGACAGTCTTTATAGTCGAAAATAAAGACATTTACATTCTGATTAGAACCATAATTTGGAATCAGCCCTAAAGGAAATAAATAATGTTTTCCTGGATAAAATATCAAACATAAAATGTCAGTTAAATCATGTTTACCTCTGACTTAGAGGCTTCTTAGCATCCTGGATTTCAAATAATAATATCTGATTTTGTTTACATTCCTTAAATAAAATCAACTAGAAATAGCAACATTTTCAGTCTAGATTTCTAGACATCTTCTAAACTTGAGTCTGGAAGGTTTTTGTCTTCCATTTCATCTTCAGGAATATCGGGCGATTAATCTAGCCAGTAGAGACAAGTGTTATTTACCTTTTGTCAGGGAGACCAAGACGTGGTGATTGAGTGTCGACACAGAGATTACCAGAGAGGTCATCTGAATTCAACATCATGACATTTGGTTCATGTTTCTAAGCCTCTTAGCCTCCATCTTTCTTTTTCCCTCTGTATTAAGTGGGCCTTGGCAAACAATTTTTCTGTCTGGCTTGTGAAGAGGTGATGTCACTCACTTGCAATCCTGCTACTTGGATAGCTGTACTTTTGTGTATTCTGACATCTGTATGCAGGTTTCATCAGTTTAGAGCTTAAGGCTATTGATTTTGACAAAATACACACTGCCAATTAAGAGCATTCAGCCCATATTTTAAAGCAAAGACTATACAATACTACAGTAGACATTAGGGGTGTCACAATTTTTCAATTAGATAAAATTTTCGATTCCAAGGTCACAGTTCGATTCAAATCTCGAATTGTACATTCAATTTTTTTAAAGCACAGGTTGCTATGCCATTTTTAGACTAGACTTTTAGGCATTATGATATCTGACCTTTGTTGGCAATGTACCGCACTACATTGTAAAATTTAAAACATTTAAATGTCCCGTTCTTCGCATGTTTTCGAAGCTTTGATTATGTTTACAGTGTGCAATATAACAAGTTCATGTTTCGTGTGTAAAAAAACACAGTATTTTTCACACAATTTATTTATCTGTACAGCGCTGTTTCCTCTGTCCTAAAAACGGCCTGATGATTTCCTTGTTCTATGAAGTCCCTCCTTCAGAAACACGTAACGAGTTCTGATTGGGCCAGCGCTTCCCGTGTTGTGATTGGACAGCAGCTTAGCCCACTTTACCATAACGTGGAGATGCAAGCGCTGAATGCGTGCTCTTCTCCACGTGGGAGAGCAACGAGACCACGCCCCCTATTTTGCATGTTCTTGTGGGCGGAGGGTTAGTCAACAAACGGTTCTAGTGACGTCATTACATCCCTGCACTTCCTGCTGTAGTCCAAACCGGCCGATCGCTGTAGGCTTTGAAAAGAAACTTCTGTTAAATAAAATATCTTGCTTGGCATTGAACTTTGAGCTTTATAATTTTACAGGTATTATTTATGCTCTAACAGCAACATTACACACTGACTAAAGTTTGAAAGATGGAATCGCAAAGAACAGGACCTTTAATAACAGCATAATGTAACAATAACATATCTTTTTGTTTAAATGTTTTTTATAAGTATGAAAGTATTTCATGTTCACCAGGGCTGCATTTATTTGATCAAAAAATACAGTAAAAACTGTAATATTGTGATATATTGTGATTATTGCAGTTTAAAATAACAGATATTTATTTGGATATTTTAAAAAGCAATGTATTCCTGTTATACAAAGCTGAATTTTCAGCATTATTACTCCAGTCATGGAGTAGTTCAGTCTCATAGTCCTTAAAAAAACATTCTAATATGCTGATTAGAATCTATCTAGGAATTTATATGCTGTTGCCAATGTTTTCTATCCTTTTTTATTACTATTATTTTTTGCACTCTCTCACTTTACAACCAATTTATTATAGCTTACTGTCTGACACAGTCGGGGGACAAAATGCTCATTTTACAAGGAATTTAAATGACAAAGTCTGAAAGTTTTGCCTTAAAAACTTATAACGGTTTATTTATGTGCAGCACATTGCAACAATCTCTGACATGTTGTCAAGCGTCAATGTGACTTGTTATTTTTAATGCGAGTTTAAACAGCTTTGCACTTTTCACCACAGCAAACAGAATTAACTTCTTGTTTTGGGATTATATTTTATAGTTGAACTCATCTCTTTGTTTTGGAGAAGACATGTCTAGAGTGGCTTTTTTGTATCGTAAGAAAAATAATGCCTGCATGAGCTTGTTGTCTGGGAAGATGAATCTTTTTTAGGAAGTCGATGCCGTTTCCTCGTATAGATTTTCTGTTAGCGCGGCTCGTTCTGTCCACAGACTGCAGCTCTCTTCTTATACTTGCAAATTTCTTTGCATACGCCGCCCATAATCTTTCACCATCTATCTTTTCTAACGGTTTTAACGAGTGACTCGACTGCCAGAAGCAAACATTCCGAATCTGGTTTAGGGCTGGCCTTGGAGGCAGTGCCAGCATTATTTGTCAATATAAGACAAGCCTCATCATTCCATTAGTTTATTTTCAATTAGAGATTCAGTTGTTGCACACTGGTGCCAATTCTTTCTCCCCTTATGTTTCTGCACTCAAAGTTAAGCAAGCCTAAAACGAGTCCAAAAGCTGGGCGTTTTGAAAACTGGCTCCTTCTCTGGCAGTGCTTAATGATGAATTGTTAGCAAAACTCTTCCCTGGCCTCCTCTCCTGTTGTGCAGGACAATCAATTCTCAGCAATGGCTAAATAATTAAGGCAATATTAACTTAGTTAATGCAGTGTCCAATGAATGGACATCAAGAAAGCAAACACGTTTGATAGAGATTGATTCCCATTTGCCCTCAAATATTTCCTTCCAAACAAACGGAAAAGTAATTAAACTTTTAGTAAGGAAGTCACAGTTAATGGCCTTAATTGGCCACATCAATATCAAAGAGCCATGCAACAGTTAGTGATAAAACATTATCTCCTAACAAACAGTTGGCCACTATAGTGTACTAGTGAAGACTACTAAACAACCAACTACTAGAGCCGTCAAAATTAGCCTGCTAACGTGTTGAATTTTTCAGTTAACACACTAAACCAGGTGCAAAAGATGATAGTTTAGTACAGGGCTATTCAAATCTTGCCCGTGAGGGCCAATGCGTTGCAGTGTTTAGCTCCAAACCTAATCAAACACACCTGAACATGCTAATCAATGTCTTCAGGATCATTAGAAAATCACAGGTGGGTGTGTTTGATCAGGGTAGCTAAACTCTGCAGTGCATTGGCCCTCAGGGCAAGATTTGAATAGCCCTGTACTAAACTATCATCTTTTGCACAGTAAAAAAAAAAAAATCAGGCCTTAATTAAAAATGTTCTAGTGACTGATCACATCTAAATTTTTCAGTTGACCAAATTGAATTTCTGTGATTTGATGCAATTTAATTCACAGAAATTTAATTCGGCCTACTATAAAATTTAGATGTGATCGGTCACAAAAAATAATTCAAATGGGGCCTGATTTATTTTATTTTTTTACAGCTTGGCTATCATTACATGATATGTTCATGCTCTTATTCAAATGCTTTCAAATAATTCAAGTGCTGCCAGACAAAAGAGAACACGCTGTCTGAGAATGTCCCGTCTGTGTGACACACACTCGACACATAGAAAGACGCAATTACGAAGCAGGTCCACTGAAGGCAAGCTGTAGTGGTGAACCCAAGGATCCAAAGGGATCTTTGGTTTTTGAACGAATTGTTATTTTGAGCCGTTTTTTAGCAAGTAACCAGTCGAGCCGGTTCACTAATTGAACTGAATCAAACTTTAGTTTTGTGTTGATGACGGTAGACGCAAAATCCGAAGTAGTACGTCCGACTGAAAAAGAAACGATTCAGGTGGTTCACACATCTGTCGAAGTTTACCGAGGATTACCGAGGCGAGAGTGATTGATTTGACGACATAACTCTGAGGCACGTCGACTACTGGAAATATGCTTATTATGACTACTGTTATTAAATAACATTTTATTAAAAAATGCAAAACCCATACATTTTACTGTAATTTATTATGCAGATTATTGTTAAGTGAAATGTATACGTTTATAAGACTGGTTTATTATTTCTATATAGCTACTTTAGACATGTAACATATCCGGGTTTGTTGATAAGTGCCTGTAATGTGTTACTGTAGTTGCGCAATTTTCATTTGAATCCGACGCGAAGGATAAATTATTTAATTGAACACAACACAAACACCATTAAGTGAATGAAAGGCAATAATCAGAAAATTGCAAATAACTATTCTATTGTTTCAATGTGCACTGATACAGATTATTACTTTATTTGAACGTTCCCTTGTTAGAACATGACAGAGAAATGTATCAAAAAGCATAAAAGAAATGCATAGTCATTGCGTGATGACGTCAGGAACCTGCGAATCGGCTTTTTGAGCCGAGTCATTGAGCTGAACCGGTTCGTGGAAATGAATCAGACTTTGCATCACTAATTCCAATGCAGTTTTTTACTGTGTGAACAAAAACAAAGCAGGTAATGACTTGACTAATAAACAGACTTGACTTGAAACTGACTAGACTAGAACAGACTTGGCTATGAAGAGGTTACAGCAAACAATACTCATCAAGGGCCATGGCAAACATGAGGGCTTAAATTCACAATTGCTAAAGACTAGACAAGGGACACATGTGAACAATGATCAAGCAATCAACCAATGACAACGGGCTTGTTTTAGCCTGACAAGCCAGACCCACATCAAGATGTTTGGTCTGGAAACTCACCATAGACAGGGCTCAATCCGAGGGGTGGGATAAACGGTTGTCTTTCAAACTCCCTCTGCACGCGATAGGTTAGCGCTACACCAACCAGAGCAACGAAGGTGAAGCAGAGCTCGCTGACAGATTAAACATTCGCCGTATCCGGTCGGCTAAACTCCGAACACATCTTCCCTTTTGAAGAATGACTTCAGTGCCGCTCTTTGTTCTTTTCTCAGAGAAAAGCTTAACTCCAAGTCTTCCAGAGTCGTGGTCAGAGCTGATTCGAAAGACCGCCGCCGTTCGCCAGTTTCTGTGTTAACTAGAAGCACGCAAACGCAATTCGGCCGTCGTCATTATGGCCCCGCCCGCCGACTCTATACATGATGTGATTGGGCCGTCCAGATTTTGAGGAACACAGCTCAGAATGGTATTGAGAGTTCCTAGACGACACTTGCGGGCAAATTAAATTTGCTGCCACTAGGGTGCGTCTAGATTTCTAGGCTAGGCTTGTTCGACTTCAAGCAGTGAATGCCGGTTGGAAATTTTGTCCGACTTGACTGTGACGTATGTCAACAAAGTACCGCGAGAGCGATTCGAGAGCAGCCGGCTTTTTTAGAAAAGTAAAACCTCTTTTCGCGTAGTCGCGATGTTATATTATCATGTTTATCAAACTAAAACTGATAAAAATTGTAGACCCCACTTCACTGATAGTGTAGATTTTAACTTTATTTGTATACAAACAGACACTGTATTAAGCAGTACTTAAAGTATTGAATGAAAATGTCTTCTGAAACATCTGTGTATTTGAAAAATATTGCATTTATTTAACTTCAGCTGTGATAAAGTACGTAAATTTTACTATTACAGTTCTCATGTTTAACTAATTGTGAAAAGTGATGCATCACACCTATGTATATTTAGATCTATGGCATTATATTAAGATATATGGCATTATATTAAGATTGTGGGATGAAAGGTTGCAGAGATGATCATTGTAGCGGATTACAGACACATGTTGAGCTCATGTAAGCAGTGATCTCGTCTTTGCAACTCAGTTTCTATACACTATCGCATACTTTCATCTTCACCAACACGGCAAACGTGATATAGGTAAAGGGGTGGTTACTTGTTTTTTTTCTAGGCTTGATTGTGTTTATGGGGCGCAGATATAACGTCTTAATACTTCTTTTTTTTTTTTTTTTTTTATGCCGTATTTTGCATATATTTTACCTTAATTCCACACCGCTGTCTCCACTGTCCTTTAAACGGCTTTTTTGCTTCCTGTTTCTATGAAGCACATCTCTCCGAAAAGCGCAAGGGCCACACCCCTTACCATTACAGAATGGGCAGAAGTCACATCTGCGGTGACTAGCAAGGATTTATGATGTCACCAACCCGGGAAGAAGCTTGTTGTAGTCCCAACCAGCCATTTTTGTAGGCAATAAACTGCCATAACTTTAAAAGACAATATCTCTGTTTGCATTGAACTCTCAGCACTGTAACTTTGCAGATAGTGTTTATGCTCAAGCAGCAACATTACACACTAACTAAAGTTAAAAAAGTGAAATCGCATGCAACCACCCCTTTAAAATACGAGAGTCACTGATGAACGTGTCACTGATAAACTCTCTCTGTTTGATTGACAGCTGCAGCACACACTGCTCCAACGATTGCAAAGGAAGCTTTCTTTGATCGCTTTCTTTATAGAATTGAATCACCGTTAAATAACAGATTTTTGTCATCCTACTAAAAAAAAAAAAAAAAAAACAAGTTGATGGTTAGTCACTGGTTTGATTTACTGACACACAGACAAAGAACATCATGAATCATCACATTTCAGATCAGACATTAGAATGAACACAGTTACTTGCACGTTGCATTACTGTCGAGCCCAGGCACCGTACAATATTTTGGAATCCGCAACGGCATGTTTATTGCTTGGTAGCTCGATCTGGTTTAACACTTGGCCTATGTTACATGCAAACTTTTTATTCTAGCTTGATGCATTCATTTTTTTATCAACACTTAAATATAGGTAAGTTTCATTTAAAAAAAAAGCGAGACTTTGAACAAAAGGCTGAGAAAATCACGTTTTGTCAAAGACTACATCCAGATCAGATTCAAAATGATGATCAGACAGATGGAGTAGATCGAGTCCATCAACACCACTTTTGATTTACAGTAAATGCTGTTTAATTGTGATGATCACGTAATTTTACATATGCATCTTCTTACATACGATTGCTTTTTTCCCCTGTCTTCCTCACCTGTATTTTGATCAGGAGATTCTGTACTCATTCAGAAGTTGCATAATAGCGCCTCCCCCTAGAGTCTAACAGTGAAAACACAGAAACCCGGAAAATTCTGTTTTTGGCGGGGAAAGAGTTAATGTTAATAAAAGAATAACAGATTTTAAAAAAATAGCTTTAATAAAGATTAATCTATATTTAATTTATAATTTATGCAGTTAAGAAAGGTGTTTGATAATGTTATTCAATTTCTCTGTAGGAAGGCCACAGGTAAATATGACATTTATTATAATGTTTTTATGTAAAGATTGTTTTAAGTTTATTGTAATTAAAAGTTGATATTTTTTAAAAGCCTAAAAAATGTTGAAATCCATAGCTTTCAATTATCCTGTAATGTTGAATGTCTATCATTATAGGTGCACTATGTACTATTTTTGCAGTAAAATATCCAAAAACCACTAGGCCAGTGTTATATATTTTGTTCCGTTGAGTTTTTATAATATCCCAAATGTGCCCAACTACATTTACATTTACATTTAATCATTTAGCAGATGCTTTCATCCAAAGCGACTTACAAAAAGGGGAGAGCAATAGAAGCAACAAAACAAACAAGGGCAACAAACTGCAAGAGCTGTAAGAATTCTCGGTTAATCGAGCACAGTACACAACACCCCCCCCCTTCCCCCCCCAACAAACAAACAAACAAACAGAACATTTAATTGGATAGTTACGTGCCAGTCTTTATTGGTCAGGTGCAGTTGAAAAAGATGCATCTTAAGATGCTTTTTGAAAATGGCTACAGACTCAGCTGCATGAATTGAGATCGGCAGGTCATTCCTCCGGGTGGGAATGGTCCAGTAAAAGGTCCGTAAGAGTCATTTCATGCCTCTTTGGGATGGAACCACAAGGCGTTGTTTACTTGCAGAACGCAGGATTCTGGAGGGTGTGTAAGTCTGAACAAGCAAGTCTAAGTATATTGCACATTTAGCACACACATATATATAGGTATATTGCAACTATTTGCACATTTTGAGAAAATTGCTATTTTAACCAAGGAACCAGGACGTCTGAGGGAGTCACGTTATCGCAATATAAGCGTTACCCTCGGTTTCCAGTTTTATTTGGCAAAAACGCTTTACTCTTAGCAGTGCAACAAGTGTCATAGCAGCCACTGAGTGAACGCACAGAGTAACGTCATAACATAATTTTAAACACACTTAAATGTATTTAATATGATAAACAGAGCTGGTTGTCAGCTGCTATCAGCACATCTACCTTTTCAGAGTCGCGGTCAAAGCCGATTTGAAAAACTGCTGTTCGCCAGCAGCACCCGCCATTTTTTTTGTTTTCAAGTAGCAGGGAATTCACACAGAACCACAACTCTACCGTCATTATGTTAAGCCCGCCCACCGACTCTATACACGACGTGATTGGCCTGACTAGAGTTTGGTTTTTCAAGTTCGCAAGCCAACTAGACGACTAGATGACCCTGGTTACAAATTACTACTGAAGTTGCGCATTTGAGGTTAAAAAGTACATACATGTTTATTTATTTTTCTGAGAATTACAGATGGTTTCTCTAGATAAGACCCTATTTCTCAGCAGAGCCCTCTTAAGCCCTTCGAAGCCCTTTGAAACTGCATTGATTTGGATCTTCAACCCGTTGATTGCAATTGAAAACCATTATGAGACTCCTGGTGTGTTTTCCTAAAAAATAATTGTATTTCTTTTCATCTGAAGAAGGAAAGACATGAATATCTTGAGGTAATTAAATTATCAGGAATAATATTTTCATTCTGAAGTGAACTAATCCTTTAAGTACACTAAGACTGAAAAAAATATCATTTAGGCTCAACTGAATGTGATATTTCTTATTCCACACAAGAAGTTGTTGGTTTTTCAGCTCTGACACATTAATTACCCCCCACAAATAGTATTTTGATAACCCTGCAGCATTTTACCACAGACACACACACTCCCAGCGAGGGAATTCATTTTTTGGCCGTCTCTCTCAGCGTGGTTGTCAGCTGCTATCAGCACATCTACCTGTAGAACAGGAGTCTCAGATAAAGGAAATAGTCCTTGATGAGTGTGTATGAGATCAACAGACAGAACTCATTTAGCCTGTCACTATCCATTACGGAGGTTTCCTGCAGATGCTCTGAAGAAACTATCTGCTAAGCACTGTTGCAATTTTTTCCCCCATGTCGCCAATTTAATTCCAGTATGTTGCTGAACTGTTGTGCTCAGCGGTTTTTACGACTACATACACTTGAAATCAAGTGTTATTGTTATGTGAATGTGCAGGCTTTTTTGCTTTTATTGTTTTGTTGATGTGTATTTGATGTGTAATTTTTCAGATGTTCCAATACTTTTCCCTATCCCAGCTTAAACGGATAGTTCACACAAAAATAAAAATGTTGTCATCATTTACCTTCAAGTTGTTTCAAACCTGTATGAGTTTCTTTTTTCTGTTGAACCCAAAATAGGATATTTTACAATATTTCGGTAACCAGACTGACAGTAGCCATAGACCTTGATATTCTATTTCTCCTACTGTGGACGTTAGTGGCTGCCACACTATCCCTTTAATATGCAGAGGCAACTTTAAAGGAATTGTATGTAAGATTGTGGCCAAAACTTGTACTGCAACCACTTTCAAATCACTGTAGCACATCATATGGTTATGATGTCTAACCATAGACATCATATACGTAGACGCCCCATGATGTGCTGGAGCGTGATCCAGCGTCGCCGCCATATTGGTCGGGTCTCTCCACTCAACGCTAGCATTCAGAGTCAATGGAGAGCGAGCAATTATGCCCGTATTTTATGCAGCTTACGGTTGCAATAGAACAATATTGCACAAAGGAAGCGCTCCAGTGCTAGCCTAGAAATCTAGCGGCAGCAAATCTAATCTGCCGCAAGTGTCGTATAGCAACTCTCAATACACTTCTGAGCTGTAAACGCCAAACTCTGGTCGGGCCAATCACATCGTGTATAGAGTCGGTGGGCGAGGCATAACATAATGATGGCCGAGTTGCGCTTGCGTGCTTCTAGTAAACACAGAAACTGGCGAACGGCGGTCTTTCGAATCAGCTTTGACCGTGACTCTGGAAGACTCGAAGTTAAGCTTTTCTCTGAGAAAAGAACAAAAAACAGCACTGAAGTCATTCTTAAGAAGGGAAGATGTGTTCTAAGTTTAATCTGTCAACTAGCTCTGCTTCACCTTCGTTGCTCTTGTTGGTTGTAGCGCTATCCAATCGCGTGCAGAGGGAGTTTGAAAGACAGCCGTTTATCCCGCCCCTCGGATTGAATCAATGGTGAGTTTCCAGACCAAACATCTTGATGTGGGTCTGGCGTGTCAGGCTACTCCAGTACAACATTAAAGTTAAATATAAGTGAAAATGAATTTTGCTCTCAGACAAACCGATTTGTGCAGGAAGAAATAATCGATTAAAGGGAGGGCAAAGAATTGCCTGTTAGATATACCAAAAACAAATTACATCTCATGTTGAACCACTATAGAGACAGTGTCAAAATGTCAGAAAGAAAATTCTAGCCTGAAAAACTCTTAATTCAGTCCGTGACACAACCATAGTATTTAAAAAAATAAAATAAACATTGATAGTGGGTTTATGTTTCGCTTGAAGAAATGCTGCCTGTCTAGAACACGTTGAGACAAGCGAGGTGGTATAAACGGCGAACAGTCCCATTGCTGATGCTAGAGTGTTTGCGATTAATTTTTTTTAGGCCCTGTAATCCAGTCCTAAACAACAGATGGGCCTTCGCCAGCTCTCTGATTGATTCATTTCCTGGATGCTTCAATATATAATTCCTAATACATGACAGAACATCTGTTTTTGTTCATGGCCAGCATATTAAACCATTTAAGCTTTAAATACATACCTGACCCTAATTAAACTCTTCTAAATTATCTTAATGGCTACATTTGGTGGAAAGCCAGTATTTTTAGTTTTTGTTTTTTTGTCTGTTTGTTTTTGTTCTTTCCAGCATTATTATTGATCATTTTAGTGTTATGCTCACTGTAACATGATCATGTATCTCTTCAGGGACATGGCTGCCAGCATCGAAATTATGCAGCTAGACTTTGAGATGGAGAACTTCACCAGCCAGTCAGTCACCAGAAGAATCAACTGGAATATTGATTACCGGGGCCAGAATCCAGCCTCGGATGCAGAGAAGGTGGTCACAGAGCTGACGGTTGTACAGAAGGACATCCAAGCCATCATTCCACTTTCAATGGTAAGAAGTTTTTCCTATCTGCCACCTAAGGTCATGAAGTTTATGAAATGAGATTGCACTTCAGTCCATTTTAAATGTAATTGAACTTGTCAAATCAGCAATACAATGGATCACAAACAGTTACCGCCCACTTTTTTTCAAGCAGCCTTGGTTCTGGAATTATTTTCCCCATCCATTTTCTCCATAGGCATTTCAAAAAGCTTTATAATGAAGAGTTTAAGTCGTAAACCACAAAATTGGATTGGAAGCAAAAAGGTTTCTGAAAATCAGGCAAGAAAAATATCAGTCTGCAAAAACGCATGACAGTTCTGCTTGCTGCAATCACATTTTTATGGCAACAGCAACTGTTTCATCTGAAAATCTGCAATCGCTCTTCAATTTTAAAAAAATGATATGGAAATCACATTGAAGTTTGGGTTCTACAGAAGCATATTCCATAACACAACCTTGGAGCTCTGGGTTGGTCAACTTTGATTTTGGTTTTGAGAGGTTTATACTTTATCTGCAGGCCCACAAGACATCTCTGGCCACGCACAATCAGAATGCCTGTCGATCACAACAATATCACACACATAACACTTGCATGTCTGTTTTATCATAAATTTGGATTATTTTATGAAACTTTCAACTACCAATGAGAGTGCAGTACTTTCAGCTCCAAAATAAAGTTTTTTTTTTTCTACCAAAATGAATATTTACAGTGCCTTAGTGCGGTAGATGAATTTTGATCAGGCATTAGCACTGAAAGTCTACAGCAATTCAAATTCATTAGACACATCTGACACATCTATTGTTATCGTTTGAGCTTATATGTGGATAATGGCCATTATTTTCACATAGTTTCTGATCCGCTGCCCTTGTAAAAATAAGTGCACTTAAAGGTGCACTGTGTAAATTTTAGCAGCATCTAGTGGTAAGGTTGTGAATTGCAACCGTCCACCCCTCACCCCTCCCTTTCGAAGCACATAGAGAAGCTATGGTGGCCGACACAGAACAAACATGTTGTCATCTGAGACAGCAGAGAGTAGCTAGCGCTCTGTAGAGCACTTTGTCCATTTAGGGTCACTTTAGAAGCCACAAAAAGGTGACTTCACTGTAACGGGCACACGCAGTGTATTTAGATAGAAATGGCTCATTCTAAGGTAATAAAATAATAACAGTTCATTATGTAAGGTCTTTATACTCCACTGAAAATATAGTTATATATATTAAATTGCATTTATGTCAAAAGATACTCGTAAATATTGCACACTGCACATTTAATTGTACTGAAGATTTTCAGATACTTCTATCACTGACAACAGTAGTCCGGCCAGGATATTGTCATTTAAAAGTTGTTGTTGCACCTCTCAACTGATGTTGATATTGAAATGTTGTGTTTTGGCCTGAAGCTCCGCCCTCCACCGATCGACCAATCATGAAGTCAGTAGTGTTTTGGCATCCGGGTTGCCAGATCTGCTCTAGTTACCACAGCTGCAGCTACAAACGTTCCTGCTGGATCCTGCAGCTGATCTGGCAACCTCGAGTCAGGAGGGAGGGCGAGAGGGGATACACCTGCAGTACCAGTTTTGGCCACAATCTTACATACACTTCTTTTAAAGAGAGTAAACTTACATGACTTTGTAATCTTGTCAAATTAAAAATTTACTTCAAAGTAAATTTTTAATCATTGTTTTAATAATCTTTTGTCATGCTTTGAAGTGCACTTTTTTGATGTGCTGACTAACATACTAAAGTAGGCTGCTAAATGCAAAGCATGTTATATTACATTTAAGTTCATATATTTTAATTGTACTAAAATAGAAACTTAATCATTATAAATATGTAATAAAAATATTTAAATACATGACAATCAAGTTTCAATAGAGATTGCAAATTGTGTATATTTTAGTTTCACCATAAATCCTTATCAGTACATTCATATATTTTAACTATGCGTTCAAATAAAGTCATTATGAAATTTCAAATAATTATATAATTCAAATAATTTCAACTAAATGCATTTGATACATTTATACCATAGTGTTTTATTTTATTTTATTTAGTTTCATTAAACATGCAACTAAATGTCTAAAAACATTGCATTAAATTCTCACTTAAGGATATTATTTTGATATATATATTATTCATGTAATATATGCCCTCTTTAAAAGTATGCAACTTATTTTTCACAAGGTTGTTTACATTATCTTATATTATAAGATATGTCAGAAAAGACCTCATTCACACTTTCACTAAAGGATTTTAAAGGTAATATGTCCATGTAAAGAGCTAGTGAGGATTTCTCATGCTCACTCCAGTGCAATAAGAAACTCAATTTTTCGCCTATTAAAATGTTTCTCTGGTTGGTTGAAGTCACTCGCCCAAACCCATAATATCTGTGTGTTTAAACTCTAGCAAGATTCAGTACACGGGGACCAGGTGCAGCAATAAAGACACGTTGCTTCATGTAGAGAAGCTGCTTTGACCTGTCAGTATCCTCCATATCCCCTGAAACCCATCGGTGTGTTTCAAAAGCCCTGTGCCGGCAGAATATAGCAGTTCAAATAACAAGAAGTGAATACAAAACAAGACAGTCATGAGGGAAATACTAAAAACTGCAGCAGTGCAGGAGCCAAGGCCTCAATTTTTCACTACCTCCCTTCATGCACACACACACAAAGAATCCGAGAACAGACAAAAGCTATGTAAAAAAAAAAAAAAACCTGGTCAGCTGCTTCCTTAGGCAGCATCTTATGACATCAAAGATGGCCTCCTCACATGAAGACTTCTAAAAGGTGGGCGATTAAGTTTAAAATAACGTATTTCTGACTAATTCTAATGCAGCAACACATTTATTATTTACAGAAAAAAGGTAACATTCATATTGAGAAGGTAACATAACATTCATTTTGATTACACCTATTGATTGAAATAACATCACAACATTTATTTTCATCAAGAGGTGCATCATTTTTGGTTAAGAGCTTGTATTGGCAATGCAAGAGTCCAGCACTCTGTAAAGTGTACTCCAGCACTTCTCAAAGATTTTCACTGAATTTTAAGTCTGGACTCATATTCATCCAATTCAAGAGGTGCCAATTCATGTGTGAAAATGATTATTCATGCTCCCTTCCACCTGATGATTCTTGACAATCATCCTGAAATATGGCCATGATGTTTATTCATACATTTAAGAAGTGAAAAGCTACTCATTGCATCAATTAGGTCCTAAGCATTTGTCTATTTAAACCCAAACAGTGAATCAAGCATAGCTTCAGTTCTGGCAGCTCACGTTAGTCAAGCTCGCATCAGTTGACTGTCGGCTGATCACGCCTACCTATAGGAATATGATGTCTATCCCAGCAGACATATATAAGCTCCTTCAGTATTATCAGCAGCTATCGTGTTTCTCCAGAGCTCATTTACCCTCCTCCATCCCCAGCTCCTCCTCTCGTCCAGTCAGGATTTGGTAATTCCCTTAAATCAGACTAAATACCTGAATTATTTTGTACATTAAATATTTATATTAATGATGTCTGCAATGTATTATGTTGGTTAATACTGCTCTCTCTGTTCTTATCCATGATAGGCTGCATGGATTCACATGAAGTTCTTGGCCAGAACAGAAGCATACTGCCAATACAAACTGTATGCTAATAGTCAATCCTCTTTGACGATAATGGTCCTGACAGAACTTTATTTGGGGGGCCGAGTACTGTGTCATCCATGTACCACTCTATTAACTCTTTCCCCGCCATTGACAGAATTGTCCAGCTTTCCTTGTTTTCACTGTTATACGGCAGGGGACTCTATTATACATCTTCTGAAAGAGTATTAAATCTCCTGATCACAGCACATGAAAAGATGATACAGAGACAAGTGATATCATATGCATGTCATTAAAGTCCCTGTAAAGGCAGTTTTGAGATTTGTTTCTAAACACATTATAAATGTTAGATATGTATTGCTGAAACACTTAACAAAGACTGTGGCTTGTGTAGTACTGAATTGTGGAGTTAGACCTTTAAACAGTTTTACACCATTTCTGTTTTTAGGCAGGGCTAAAACGGTGGCTCGATGACGCAATGGAGCCACTAAGCAAATGGCCCCTTCCCTAACATTATCATAACTAGAGCACATTCGCATCAGTTCGCCCGCTCAATTGCAGGTTATTGTCAGTACCTTTAGTTAGCACAGCCTACAGGTTGTTAGCTAGTTATGCCTCCGTCATGTAAATGCATATTGCGATAAGTTACAAAACAGCTCATGTCCTTACTTAAAGGGTTACTTCAGCGCTGGGAAGATGAATCTGTATTTAAACTGGGTCATGAATGTAGTAGAAATGTGAAATTATTTTTGAATTTGGTGCTTTTTAGACGGAGAAAAGACAATGTGTTTTTGTCTCATGGGGATGAAAGACTACAATTCCCAGAATGCTTCACTGCCCTGTGAGGCCACTCCCAAAGCCACTGTTACTGAATTACTTTTACTTTCCCACCACTGCCTTCATCTTCATAAAATCAGTTAAGTTAGAGAACAGACACTACAATTAAAAACCGAACGTGTCTGTTCAATATTGTGATTAAGCCGCTGAGGAAGTGTCAGCACAAATGCAGCACGAGTCAGATTACACGCATCATGATGAGCTGAATGAGCTCTAGTCGTTGAGCTGAGGTAAACACGTCCACGCTCGCGGCAGTAGTTCTCAGCGCGTGTTCAGTCTGGCGCGTTTTCAGTTCATGCCTTTGGAAGATTAACTTCATAGGAATTAACTTGAGAAGATAAAATACTCACTTTGCTCCGCCGGCCATGCGGTTTCCATGAATGCCTGAGCCGAGCTGAGCTGTGAGTGTGACCCCATCCGGCATGCGTGGGTTAAAAACATGCGGAAATAGCTCCCTCTCCTGCCTGTAGTCTTTAGCGTCTGGCCAAAAATTTTACCAATGACACGAATTGACGATATTTGTAATTTTTCCAGAAATAAAATGCATAAATCTCTCGTCTCAGGGGGATATGAGAGGGGGGAGCACGATCATTCGAATATACTCCAGGGTTTCTACTGATAGAAAGCCATATGCTAATCGCTGAAGTAACACTTTAAATTTCCAAAAAGCGATGATATTACATAAATTCTGTGAAGAGCCACCTCTGCAGTGACTTTAAACTGGATAGCTATATATAAACTTTCACCAGTGACAACTGGGATTTACAGATAATCCGCTGCAGAATGGGGCCAAACCGACTGTCTCCCACCCCGGCCGTCTTCCTCCCGTCCCGCCAACAACTGGTGCCACTGTGGGCAGTACGTGCCCACCAATGAGTGTTATCTTGTGTGCTTACCGCAACGTTTCTGCAGCCCCACCAGCAAACACCCAAACGCCCCCAGTGTTTGAGTTTTTCAAGATTACAGTTTATTTATGTTTTGATCATTGTTCTGAATCTTATTTGGACGTAGTCTTTGATTCTCAGAATGTTGTGTACCCACATAAAAAAAATATTATATATATATATATATATATATATATATATATATATATATATATATATATATATATATATATATATATATATATATATATATATATATATATATATATATATATATATATATATATATATATATATATATATATATTTATTTGTTTATTTTTATTTTTTTAATCATGAAGTTTGAATAAAACTATTTTTTTTTTTTTTTTAGAAGCAGAGGGTCTGCTCTTTCTTTTGATATATGCATGTTCAGATATTCAGACACAAAAAATATTCTGGGGGCAATTACATTTTTGTGAAAATGATCAACGACACTGGCTAGCAACCTTTTTCTTTTTTTTTAAACACTGGGGGGGAAAGAGTTAAAAGTAGTGAAACTTTCTGTACACAGCTCCGACAAAGCTTTATGATTGGCCCAAAGCAGACTCAGATCAGCATGTTCTTAACTCATGCATACTCATATCGGTCATCCTGTTTTTTGTTCACAAACAGCATCATTTACTGGTAATGATATCATACCGGGAAATTGCCAGAACTGATTTAATGGTATTTTTTCAAAGACCTTGCTCACACATGATCTCTTAACAGTAATTTACCGGTAAGGCAGATCGTTTTGTATATATTTTCAGGCTAATCAGTCATTACAAAGGTCTATACCAGTTAGGACACTGCCAGAGAGAGCAGTTGTCTATGTAGGCAGCTCACTAGATTTTGGAGCTATAGTGTTAGACACACTGATGTGTGTGTGTTCAATAGCTGGAATATATTGGATATACACAATGCGCCATGTGTTTATGGGGGCTTTATGCGTGAATATACCTTTTTTATACATTTTCTAAATACTTAAGAGGTCTGTTCATTCTCATTGGGGGATTTGGAAGTAGGAAGCAATCAGACAGGCTCATCGTGTTTATAGACACAACAATGGCAGAAACTATATGTCGTATGCCAAGTGCATGAAATGAATCCTGCACTGATTTAGGCAAGCAAATTCCATACTCCCACAGAGCCACATTCACGTTTTGAGCATCTAATGAGTATCCTGCATACAGAGCAGATGCACACATGCAGATAAAACACTATGCATATACAATAGGCAACACACATGCATTTCCTTTGAATTCGGGAATTATCACATGTATGAATCCCTGGATATGAAGAAGAGTATGAGAGAGAGGATCCAAATCTGAGACCACACTGAAAATCTGATATACAATTAAAATAAAAGATTGTTATATTCAGGCAACATTGTACATATAATATATATACAATGTTGCCTGAAAATAAACATCTTTTATTTTTATTTTACATCTCAGATTTTCAGCGTGGTCTAGTTATTCATATGCATATTTAACCACATGCAGTTCTTTAATCATAAAAAACTCTAAACTTATTAGCTTATCTGGAAACAAAGATGATTGATAATAATTTCATAGATAAAACAGTTGATTAAGCAAGGCTTTTCACACACAGTCATATACTATGATTTTACAGATCACATTTATTTCATGTTATTTTCATGTCAGTTATTTTTTCACGCTATGAAAATTGAACACTTCTAACATGTCAGTAAATTGAAACAAATTTTTTAAAGTTCCCATTCTTTCCGATTCCATCTTTCAACCTTTAGTTAGTGTGTAATGTTGCTGTTAGAGCATAAATAATACCTGTAAAATTATAAAGCTCAAAGTTCAATGCCAAGCTATTTTATTTAACAGTAGTTCCCTGTCAAAGCCTACAGCGAACGGCCGGTTTGGACTACACCCCTGCACTTCCTGCTTTAATGACGCAACTAAAACCGTTTGTTGACGAACCCTCCGCCCACAAGAACACGCACATTCGGGGGCGTTGTCCTTTTGCTCTCGCAGGTCGAGAATAGGAAGCGTTGTTTTTGTAGAGTGTGTTTGTCGTCATGCCATTGAAACGCTGTTATTTTCATCCCGGAGTCAAATCACCTTTGTTTGGCCTTCCCACGGACAATGTACGAGATCAATGGCTACAGTTTATGGTTAACTCGGTTCTGGAAAATTATAATCACAATTTAAAACTATGTGCAGCACATTTTGCTGAGGACTACTTCCTCAATCTCAATCAGTTTAATGCCGGATTCGCAGAAAGATTATTCTTAAAAGACGATGCAGTTCCCTCTTTGTCTGGAGAAGGCGTTGTTTATGGTGCACAACCGGTAAGTGTATTTTATTATTTAAGTCGGTCCGTTTAACAGTTTATGTAACTCATGACACAAAGTGCAACGCTGTTTAGCTTTGTTAACTAACGTTAGATGGTAATTGAAACTAATCCGAAAAACTCAGCATATAAAAGTGTAGTAATTCATTCAGACACCATCGATTGTTGGTGTTTGTAATGATCAGTTTAAACTTCTGAATAGACAGCTTACCATTCTGAAACATCCAGTAAAAGTCTTGCCTGAGCAGGTTGTAATCGATCCTCTTCGATATTCTCCGGGTCTGATTCCGGCTCAAATTGATAAGGCAATATAGACATTTTTGCAATAACATTGAGCGCACATATCTACCCTAAGAGGCGGGACTTTTCCGTGCAACGTGCACTAAGCTGCTGTCTAATCACAGCGCGGGAAGCGCTGGCCTAATCAGAACTCGTTACGTATTTCTAAAGGAGGGACTTCATAGGACAAGGAAATCATCAGGCCGTTTTTAGGACAGAGGAAACAGCACTGTACAGATAAGTCAATTGTGTCAAAAATACTGTGTTTTTTTACACGCGAAACATGAACTCATGTTATATTGCACACTGTAAACATAATCAAAGCTTCAAAAACACGCGAAGAATGGGACCTTTAAGTGATGCTCATATCCCTATAGTGACTGTAAAGCCAAGCTTCTAAGCTTTAAAACAACACCTCTTTTGTGTTGATTAAGCAAGTGGTTAAGTAACATGATTAATTAGCAGTGCCCAGCAAATTCAGTTCACACACCACTGCTCTCCTGCTTAGTTTGGCAAGTAATGGCACATAAAATAAGTAGGCCTATTATTTACACAAATGATGTTGGTACCCAGCTAACATACTAGTTACAGCCATAGCTTCTGCATGATAATTGATTACTGGATATGATGGCAGTGCACTGTATAACAGTGAAGTTATTGACATTTTCTCTAAAAACAGTGAAGCTAATGATTTTATTTCAAAATAAATCATCAATTAATCATAAAAAAATATTTAAAAAGGCATTTTATCAAACTAAGTGTTGTACTGTAGTATGACCAGCAGGAGAGCAGGGGTGTGTAAACTGAATTTGGTTACAATACCGTGTTACAGTAAAAAAAAAAAAATCATAAAAAGTCATAAAAATTATGCAAAAGCACATTTGATCAAACTAAGTGTTGTAGTATGACAACTAGGACACTATTGCTGTGTATACTGAATTTGGTGACACTACAGTGTGTAAGATTGAAGTTAATGACTATATTTGGGTTTTGTACTTTGCAGATGGTCCATTCAGACGTATCTCTCGATCGCCTGCTCATAGAGATCAATTTATATTAGACTCTTTTTTAGCTTATTGTCTGTGTTACTACTGATTGGAAAGAGGTGTCATTTGTGTTTTAACAACGTTTAGCTCACGAGTTCCAGGAAGTTTGAATATTGAATATATTGCCAACCTTACTGAACTCCTTGAACTAAGCACTGACCATATTTCTTTATACTTGAGTCCAAGTTCAAAATAAAACTATGAACCGCTCCAGTGCTAATGCACAGAGCCATCTGAAACACTGCCAGCGGGGCATTAAACAGGAAGCGTTTGCCTGAACTCGCAACAGTTTTTGTGAGAGAACACAAAGGTTTTGCAAGAGAACGCAAAAGCTTTGAAAAATATTTTTTCCTCCCATCCCATGTTTTTTTCACCACTATGTCCCTTTAGGGCAGGCATTCTCAACCCTGGTCCATGAGGACAACCGTCCTGCTCCAACCCTAATCAAACGTACCTGAACCAGCTAATTAAACTGTTAAGAGTAGAAAATTACAGGCAGGAGTTTGATCAAGATATGAGCTAAACTCTACAGGACAGTGGCCCTCGAGGACCAGGGTTGAGAACCCCTGATTTAGGGGCTCCCTAAATATGTGAATAAGAACTGAACCAAACTGAACTTTCAGGATCTGGGGCCATATTCACACACACACACACACACGCACACACACACGCGCACACACACACACGCGCGCACACGCGCACGCACGCACACACACACACGCGCGCGCACACACACACACACACACACACACACACAAAAATGTATCTTAGCGGCAGTAAAAGTTCTCAGCTATGAGTTTTCTCTTCAAATCTATTGACAAAGCTGCTGAGAGCAACTTTTAGTAAGGAATAGAGTGAAGTCTTCAGCTCAGAGTAAGGGCGGGGTTGACCTCGTTGCTATGGATGATGTCATCACGCTTGCTAACTATGACCACAGCGATTGGCTGTGAGGAAGGGGCATAGTTGCCAAGTCCGCGTATAACACGAGACTTTGTGCTTCTTTTTTTGGCAAGTCGCGTTAAAAAATCTCAAGTCGCGGGTTGCAGTTTTTTGGGCTTATTTAAAAAAATTTGATTGCTTGTTAGGAAAATATGACAAGCAACTTTGTTTCTTTACATTTATGGTCGCTGTTTTGTCCAATACATTGCCTGACACTGTCTTCTCACATCTATAGTCATTCAATGCAACGATACAAATGCTGTAGTAATTCGTCCTCATACATCCCGCCTCCTTCTTCCCCTCAGTGAAGAAAAACCGCGTTCAATGTGCAGTCATGTGACATTACAAGTGGACGTAATGATAGTTCATAGATGTAAACAGACGAATATTTTTTTTTTTTACAAACAATACAGCAGAAATGTACAGAGATTGAGAGGAAACAGGGAGGAGAGGCACCTAATTTAACTAAAAACTAAATTTATTATTACAGGCTATTATAAAAAATAAAAAATAAAATAATAATAAAAACAAGCAGGCCTATAGGCTACTAATAACAGTAGGTATGTTCGAATGTATTTTATTATAAATATCCCACTCAATATAGCTATAAATATTACATATATATTCCGGCTATAAAAGCTCCCTTAGTGCTTTCCTGTGTCCCAACTCCCAATCATAGACTGTAAAAAAGTGCATATTATTAATCCTAAATAGTAGCTATGTGACATTAGTAATTTTCAATACTATTTATGGCAGACTGTGGTAACTCCTACTGGTCAAATGTCTTTTCTTTTTTTTTCAAAGGTGTTCTCAGACATTTGGCCCCTACAAATAAAACACTATGACTTGCGTGTAACCTCAGCCCATTTCCCAACATGCTCAGTCTGACCACTCTTACCTCACAAAGCCTCCCAACCTTGTCTCTCAACCTCCATTAACATGAACTACTCTTTCAAGCCTGGCCAGAGAGAGAGGCCTTTAACATTCACACAGGATCAGCTCCACATGTTCCCTTGAAACAGCTCAGTTTTGGCATGTGAAGGCAGTTCTCGATAAGCATACAAGGGACAGAGAATATGTTGCCAACATGGGCTTCACTGCTGCTCCTGCTTCAATAGTACAACATAAATAAAATATCACATGGCCTTCCAATTGTGACTAGTATCATGCACACACTTTCAGGCATGGGAATAGTCCTGGTATAGGAAAGAGGATAGATTCTGGACGTGAGGTCACCATGACCTTATGTTTTTTCCTCATACTCTAAACCTGAAGGATCGATTAAAACTTTAACATTAACTTGAACCTTTTTCAAAGTAAAATGGACTTCATTTACTTCCTTAATCCTGTAAAGTCTGATAAATGAATCAGGCTGTTTATATAAGCTGCAAATTTCCCAGCCATTCATTGACTCAGTAATTATGGACATTAACACAATGCCCATATTAACGAATTCCCTTGTTTGAGGTACATCATGAAGCTTACATGAGAAAATGTTGGTAATATGTACGTTACTGTAAATGTATTTATTTGTTAAGTGATGATCATTTTCTTAAAATCTGCCACACTGTTACAGGTGAACATGTGCAGATGTTGCTTTAAGGAGGAATTTCTAACTGATTATAGCTATAAATTCTAATTTTGTTCTTGTAACTTAATTTAAAGGTCCTGTTCTTCGTGATCCCATCTTTCAAACTTTAGATAGTGTGTAATGTTGCTGTTGGAACATAAATAATACCTGTAAAATTATAAAGCTCAAAGTTCAATGCCAAGCGAGATATTTTATTTAACAGATGTTCCCTTTCAAAGCCTACAGTGAACGGCCGGTTTGGACTACAGCAGGAAGTGCAGGGATGTAATGACGTCACTAGAACCGTTTGTTGACTAACCCTCTGCCCACAAGTACACACAAAAAGGAGGCGTGGTCTTGTTGCTCTCCCACGTGGAGAAGAGCGCGCATTCAGCGCTTGCATCTCCCCGTTATGGTAAGAGGCGGGACCTTTCCGGGCAAAGTGCGCTAAGCTGCTGTCCAATCACAACACGGGAAGCGCTGGCCCAATCAGAACTCGTTACGTGTTTCTGAAGGAGGGACTTCATAGAACAAGGAAATCATCAGGCCGTTTTTAGGACAGAGGAAACAGCGCTGTACAGATAAGTCAATTGTGTGAAAAATACTGTGTTTTTTATTTAACTCATGTTATATTGCACACTGTAAACATAATCAAAGCTTCGAAAACACGCGAAGAACGGGACCTTTAATACAGTTGATGTAACACAAAACAGGGGAATGCTGTTTTAACTCTTTTCTCGCCAAACACAGAATTTTTCTGTGTTTTCACTGGTATACGGTAGAGGGCGCTATTTTGCATATTCTCAATGAGTACAATGATCGTATGTAAGCAGATGCATATGTCAAATAACGTGATCATAAAGAGTAAATATCATAAATCAAAACTATCTAAAGGCGGGCGTACACTGTGCAAATTCGGACACTCGGGAGGTCGTGAGATATTGCAGACGCTACGAGTCATTTAATTTGATGTGACGACTCTAACATTGATCATCGCATTAAATCAGCTGGTACACGGCACGACTGTTTGCACTGTGAGCTGGCCGCGATCACACGAGCTTTCGCGTTAAACACAGAGCTTTCAATGTTGCTAATAGATTCAAATACAAAAAATAAAGAAAAGAAAATGTGTGCGAATGATTTGCTGAAAAGCTGAGAGCAGCAGCCATCCTTTCAACCGAAACAACCAGAGGGAGAGAGAGAACGTGTGTCTCATCCTTCACTGTTGTGGCGCCTCCTTTTATGCTTCCGAAGCTCCTCCGTGAGAAACTGGAGACCGGTGCAGCCCGCAGGTGGCACTCACTATCCATTAGGCCAGCAGCCTCTTGTCTGGTTATGGTCAAGGCCCATTCTTTCACAAATGTTTGTAGAAGTAGGTGCTTGATTTTATACACATGTAGCCATGGAAGTCATTGGAACACCTCAATTCAATTATTTGGAGGGGTGTCCCAATACTTTTGGCAAGATGTTTTCACACTTGTGTCCTCTTTAAAAGAACCAAACTCAGACTCCTTTAAGTGGTGAACCAAGTGAAAAAGGACCCAGTTCTCTTTACGTTCACACTGTCCCTGTACCTGAAAGAGAAATTCTTTTTTTTTGTCCACTTTAGAAGGAATGTGGTCTCAGATCTCTTTGTGCTCATACCGTTGTTTTTTGGATCTAATCCAGTTAAGTATTTGATGCTGATCTTACGGCCTTCAACATTTGGTCCCATTCACTTACATTGTTTGTTCCTTAGTAACCAAGATATTTGTTTGGAAAGATAATTTTTTATGACTTTACTAAAAATGCTGTTGAATTAAGTAGTTTATATTTTTACACAAAAATATAATGATTTTTTGCAACATCACACATCCACCTTTGTAACTAACATTTATTTTGAATTGTTGTCCTTGATTTATTTTATTGCAGAAGGCAATGATAACCACACATCAGCATATAAAAAATAAACAATGCAATAAAATAACAAAAGAAAAATGCTAATTAAATAAGCTGCGTTAAATGTTCCAGGTAAAGTAAGTATGCCTAAAAGCAACATTCATGTAAAATGGAATAATCACATGAAAAAATAAAACTGCATATTCTTCACTGTATAACATTCTCCACTGACTCTTCTGTTAGGCTAGTAATGCAGATGTTTACATTCACTTAAGACAAAACCACCTGTTTATGTGAAACTTAAAATAAATGCAACAAAACACACACACACACACACACACACACACACACACACACACACACACACACACACACACACACACACACACACACACTCTCACACACACACACACACACACACACACACACACACACAGACACACATATATATTTTAGCTTTTCAAGGTTAAGCTCACTTTCTAGACAGCCCGTTCTACAATCTATTCAATTTCTGATTGAAAGACTCTAGTCTTACCTTACATTAAAGGTTAAAAATCCAGTTTCAGTCAAAATATCAGTCAGAATATCTTGTTTTATGTCATGGAAGTAAAATTGGTTCGGAAGGCCATTTCATGTTGACTGTAATATGCTCATATTTTATTGCAAGCCACTTGACCCACAGCAACATACATCCTTGTTAAAACCCATGAAGCATTTTCTGCTGTACACACCCAAGCTGGTTATTCATAGTACAGTGCACACAACTGTAAATTGCTTAGAAGTATCTCATTGTAAGGGCAGTCTGTCAGCTCAGCAGTGTCTTATATCAAATAGCCAGTATCTTTGGTATCCTTTGTCTGGATAAGAGGCTCAGGTTTACCTTGCTCTGACTGTGTGTGAAGTGTTTAATGGCTTGCAAAAGCTCCCTTGCTGTTATTTACAGCTAAAGCTGTCTGTATCCATCGGGGTTGGCTGTTTCACCCATCACATGAGACCACTCGGCTCTCGCTGTCTGTCACTGTAAATACTGCCCGCCACGGGAATGATACTACTATTTGCATTCTCAACCACACACTCACACATTGCTGTCTCTTTAAAATGATTCAGAGTGAAGTAATGGGCCTGTTATGGTGAGTTGGCCCGTCTCTTGTGTTAAAGTATGAGTTTTATATTACTATCATTAAAAACATATAAAAAAAAACATGTTATAGTTAATGAGGTCCATAGAACCTTTTGGCATGATGGGTTTGTTCGAATATAGTCAAGAACCCTATGGTTCTAGTTAAAACTCCAAATAAACCTCTTTTTTTTAAAGTCATAATATTATCACTGTCAGAAAAAAAGGTACATTTCTGTCACTGGGGCGGTACCCTAAGGTACAAAACCAAAAAGGTACTAATATGTACCTTTGAGGTACTACTATGTTCCTTTAAGGTACTAATATGCACTCTTACAGTACTGATATGTACCTTTTAAGGTACTAATATGTACCATTTAGGGGTTAGTAAGGTACAAAGATGTACCTTTTCACTTTTGTACCTTAGGGTACCGCCCCAGTGACAGCACTGTACCTTTTTTCTGAGTGTATGTTATGGTAATACCATAGCATTATTTTCATCAAAGTATGAAATCAATGGTATTATCATTTGATATGTCACCATGGTACCACAGCTTTTTGCAAAAGATGAGAGACTCAATAAACTCAGAGTTCAATCTTAATGTTTTATTAGTGTATTCTTTTTGTGCTTAGCTATTATTTGCCTAAAATAAACCTGGATTTGATTCAGCTTCCTTTGCTTAGAGTCCCTGTGTGTCCATGACCATCTGTTTAGCCTTTTGCTTGGAGTGGAGGCAATGACAGCGGTAGGCAACACCAGCACAATAGGCTTTTTCTGAACATGAATCGTATGAATTAAATAAATTCAATGGGTGGATGTTGTTGACCTTTAAAGTTTACCTTGCATAAAAATGAGAAGTCATGAAAAGAATCGAGCTGGTCTGCTGCAAGATGAAAGGCTTTTGCAGGGGCCTATAATGAATTTTATTTCGTTGTGCAAGTAGCCAAGACTTCCATTTCAACAAGGCATGCAGGTCAGTAATGCACTTTGAATGAAAATTATGATTATGCAGTTTCAGCTAAGGCTATCAGAGTAATTCGGAGCTAATAACTCATTTGCTCAGTGGGGAGATATTAAAGCGAACCTAATTCAGATGTTATTTGCAAGTCGAACATTTACGACCCATTTCACCTGGTGACTTTTCTCTTGCTAAAAATGTGAATAAAAAAAGTGTTTTTTAATGAAATTAGTCAGTCTACAGCATGACTGTGACTACAGTGCCATCCACTGTGGTTGTTATTGTGGTAATACTTTATTTCGATAGTCCGCTTTAGAGGTTCTACCTATTATAAATAACTATTATAAATGTCAACTAAAGGCGGGCATACACTCCTGACCTCCCTGGGGCCCTAAGCAAAATTCTGCTAAGGGGCCCTCCTACCTGACCCGTGAGCTATGTAAACCATTTGCCATTGCCATGCAGTTAAACCTGACACCTCAGTGCTCCCAATACAATTATCCCTCCTTTGAACAAAACAGTCAAAGAAAGAGGTTCAAACTAACAATATTTATTGAAGAGTATTTTCTATAGAATCTTAAGATAGTACTTGCTGAAGACGGCTTTACTGTTGGTGAATCTGGCTGTACTGGGTCTGTGCTAGTACTGGCTGAGGCTGGATGTGGATCATCTGGGTCTGTGCTTGTACTGGCAGATGATCCAGCATCTCCTCTACTTACAAACTTAAGCATAGCACCTGCAAATTATAGATAACACATTTTATAAGCTGCATCAGACCCATTCAAATGGGATCCCTCAGATTTCCTTTTATACTTTTTTAAATATAAAATACTATGTATACTACTTGGCTCGTGTACTATTTAACTAGTTAACTAGTGATTCAGATATCAAAAATCTCTGTGAGTGATGACATCATTGTTGATATCAAGAATTCACTTTTTTACAAGTGAACATGTAATCCCTGATATCAAAAAGACATTGTTACTAGTCAAAATTCCATACCTAGTATCAATAATTCACATTGTAAATAGTGAACATTTAATTATTGATATTAAAAATGCAAAAATTGTGAATGAATAAAAGCTAATATGTCTTGCCATAACATGCTACTGTGTTTTATATTATGTATGTTAAAGCAATATTTGATTTATGGTTATTATTTACTGAGGGATGTGCATCCATATTGACCAGTATGTCCAGCTAATTAATATCAACATTTTAAATTCAATATAGCCTATAAATCAATAGTCAATCAATGTCAAATTGGCAATACATTGCTTTCCATCTTAATTTGTGCAGTAGTTTAGAGTTGTAACTAAACATTGACTAAGACTAGATATACTTTCACTGCCTATGTGTACATATGATGAGGAGGAGGACCATCATGCCCATATATTGTTCTGTCAGTCTGGTATCCACACAGATATTTCTGCTGGAAAATGCACGTTTCATCTCGTGCACGCGCATATGAACGTTCATGCGCGGCGCGGATCTTTTCCGAACTGCAGTAAACAAACACCGCTGCCCTTTGTCGTTTATCAAAAAAAAAAAAAAAAAAAAAAAAAAATGTATTTCTTAGGCATAAAGACACAGAATACAGCCCTGAAAGTGGCTGGGATTAGCTAACTAGATGCATAGCATAGCCTGCCTGTCCATCTTAGCAAGACAACAGAAGAGAGATGCACATCATATTAACTTTAGGGTACTGTTACATGCTGACATCAAACTTGGAGAGGAGAGAACACAAGTTTACCTGATTGCCGTTCCTGCAATTCACTCTCATGGTGTTTTTTCCCTCTTTTTCTGGCCAGAAGGATAATTTCGCTTAATTTTATCATCATTGTTTACAACATTGATTGACCCGCTTTGACACGAGGGGGAGGCGGGGCCTTGAGTAAATTGCGGGGCCCTACGCAGCTTGCGTAGTGAGCATATAGGGCTGTTCGGCTCTGCATACACTGTGCGAATTCGGACACTCGGGAGGTCGTGAGATATTGCAGACGCTAAGAGTCAGTTAATATGATCATCGTATCAAATCAGCTGGTACACGGCACGACTGTTTGCACCGCGAGCCGGCCGCGATCACACAAGCTTTTGTTTTAAACACAGAAACCAGAGCTTTCAATGTTGCTGATAGCTTCAGATACAAAAAATAAAGACAAAATATGTGTGCAAATGATTTGCTGAAAAGCTGAGAGCAGCAGCCATCCTTTCAACCGAAACAACCAGAGGGAGAGAGAGAACGTGTGTGTGTGTGTGTGTGTGTGTGTGTGTGTGTGTGTGTGTGTGTGTGTGTGTGTGTGTGTGTGTGTGTGTGTGTGTGTGTGTGTGTGTGTGTGTGTGTGTGTGTGTGTGTGTGTGTGTGTGTGTGTGTGTGTGTGTGTGTGTGTGTATATGCTGTATGGTTGCAGCCACTGAGCTATAGCCTAATAATACTCATAGAGCAAGCCTATGTGACGTGGTTGTGCATGATTTGGCAATAGGGGACAGCCATATGCTGGTGAAAATTGGGCTGACTCCCCGAATTTTTTAAACATTAGCTTAAATATTATTGTAAGGTCGGGAGGGTCTCCTAACGTGCTCAGCTCGTCTCGTATTTCCTCTCACACGGTGCGAGCCACGACCATACGAGCATCCACGATGTCCACGCGATTTCTCCTGAGAGAAAAAAAAAAACGTCTGTGAGTTCGTACGACGGCAAAAAACGCACCGTGAACGCCTGCCTTAACTCTCATTAGAATATAAGAATATCAATATGTTACACTGTAAAAAATGATAGCAATTATGACAACATATGTTTTTACATTGTTTTAACTCATTTAAGAAATGTTAAACTTTTTTTTATTAGTTATACAAGATGTAACTCATTTTTTAAAGTCAGTTTAACATAATTTAAAGGGATCCCCTGGTGTTGAGACTTGTATGGCTTAATATAACATAAATGATGTCTCTTACTGAATTATGTAGTAGAAAACCCATGAAAGATCTACGTTATTTAAAAAATCGATTTTATATTTGGACCATGGGCGGCGCCATTTTGTTTGTGTTCTAGGTTGATGACGTAGATTGGTTGAACTCCTCAATCAGCTGGCATTACCCGTAGCTATTTTTACCAAAACGCAACTCGAAAATTGTTTCAGAGTTAAACAAAACCAATGAATTGCTTTGTAATTGTACTTAAAACACACTCAAACATACATGTGCACACAAACTCACCTACACAAGTCACAAACAGATCGGCGGGCACACCTGACAGACTGCTCTGTCTCAATCGAGATGTTGGGCTGCTCAGTCTCCACGACAGGGGCTGAATCCGAAATCGACCCCCTATACCCTGAAATAGGGCATTATTTGAAGGGACGGCCATTTGTAGTGTTGTCCGACACCATAGGGACATGTTCAAGTGCACTCATTCAGTCTCACGTTCACCGCAATAACGAGTGTACAGCCGATTTACACACAACAGCTGTCCGACTTCACGCACTCGATCGTCTTCATTCACTCCTTCAAAATGTATTAGTGAACAAAAGTAGCGAAAGTAATTTGTGTCTTAAAAGTGAAAGTTTAAAGATTGAGGTTAATTCACTGAGCGTGCTCAAACTTTAATGCACAAACCAATCCCATGCATCATCACCTAGAACGCAAACAAAATGGCGCCACCCATGGTCCAAATATAAAATCGATTTTTTAAATAACGTAGATCTTTCATGGGTTTTCTACTACATAATTCAGTAAGAGACATCATTTATGTTATATTAAGCCATACAAGTCTCAACACCAGGGGATCCCTTTAAGTTGAAATAACTTAAACATCCAAGTTGATTGTACTGCAAAGCCTTCAGCCTCTAACAAGGAGGCTGAAGGCTGCAACCCCTAGCATCAGTCGCTAGAGCGTCTCTTCAGTTCAGAAGAGTGATGTTTACTCGCACAGCAACTACTACTAGCTGGCCTCTGTTACACTCACCCCCATAAACCTCACTCCCATCCGGGTCACGGCACCAATGTAACCCCTTCTGTTCGGACCGGGACTCGAACCCTGGTCCGTCGGCATGAGTCGGACGCACGAGGAGGCTAAAGGCTGCAACCCCTAGTGTCAGTCGCTAGAGCGTCTCTTGAGGTCAGAGGAGTGAGGTTTACTCGCACATCAACTACTACTAGCTGGCCTCTGTTACACATTTTTACTATCAATGTCTGATGTTGCACCTGGTTTGGACTTTAAAGCAGTTTAGCATAGAAAATCCAAAAGAAAATACATTTTTCTTTGTCATCATTTTATGTGGAATACATTATTTTCAATAAACAACCTGAAAGGGCACTCTAGAAATAAAAACATTCAAGAGATGTTGACTGAAAACCAGCTCAAATAACACTGCAGATTTCTCATTCACACTTGCATGCTTTTATTTCTACTATTTAAATGCCTGTTTTAAAGCAAAGGGGCTCGGTGGAAAGTTTCTCAAATGTGCTCTTTTGATTGAAGCATGAGAGAGAGAGAGTAGAGAGAGCTGAATAATCTTTGCTTTATTCCTGTGGGCCACAAGGGAAATAATTTACAGTTAGTTGTGCAACATCCCTGCAGCAATCCTATCCAGAATAATGAATTGATTTTTTTCTTGGAAAGCCATTGCGAAGCCAATGTGCTCTTTAATTGGCTTCAGCTTTTGAGATGTAATTGAAAGCATAGATTTATTTGCATGTGTCATCTAACAGGAAAACTTTTAAATTGGGAAGCTCTGGACAGAGTATTTTAAAAGTTAATCCATTACCATGGAGTAATGTAACCGCCATAACCCGCAAGGTTTATACAAAGTGAATGAGAACCTCGATCCCATTTGAGTTTGTCAAATGACACTATTGAACATGTACATGCTTTCTTCAAGCTTCATACATTTTATTCTTCTCTTTTGCTTATTCATTGACCGTTTTAGATGTAGATTCACATTCTGGTTTATCCTTGATTTTAGAAAAGATGTTTAAATGCTTCATATGCATTGGAATAGTCCTGTATGTAATCAAGATATTGCTTTATCTCGTGGAAATACTGGAGATGATCTTGCCATTTATTTTAATTCGTTTTAGTAATTCAGCTCATTAATTCTCATTCATGTCCTTGACACAGCACACAAGATACAATTAACTGGAAAATGTAGGTCATAACACTGTTACGGCGCTTTCACCTGTCTGTGTATTGATTTATGTTCACTTCTTTAAATATTTTCAAAAACACAACCACAACTATGTCAGCTTAAAAGGATAGTTCACACTAAAATGAAAATAAAGTTATAACCTTGGTGTTGTTCTAATGCCGTATACCCTTCTTTCTTTTATAGACCACATAAGGAGAATAATAAAAAAAGTCAAACTTGCACTCGTTTATTTAATGCTTACTTTACATGTGAAAAGTATCATAGAATTATCTCTTGTGACATGTGGCATACGTTCAAAGTTTTCTTGGATATATGGTTCAGTGAATTATATATTTTTTTTTTAATCTATTATTTATTGAAATTGAAACCCTTATGCACGGTGTGTGTGTTAATGACTCTTTTCGCACCACAGTTTACTCCAACATGCCCAGAAAAACACAAGTGGTGAGAAATCAATATTAACAGTAATGTGACAAAATTCAATCCATGCTCTGAGGTGAATATATCCGTTGTGTTTGTTGTACCAAAAAGTTATCAGGTTCTCATTGGTCAAATATCATTCTGACCATCAAATGTTCTGGTCCGGTGATATTTGACTCAGGGAACAAAGCACACGGATACTTTTTGGGATTTCTAAGGGTTGTATTCATGTCATGTTCTTGATTTCTCACAACTTCTCACAAATGCGCACATTGGCCAAGACCAATAATGTTGTTAAATAATACAAAAAAATGTGGTTTGTTTTTCACCAAACCCTATCATATACCCCCAGAATACTTGAAAAGTGCATTTTGCACTAATTTCCGTCCACTGGTGAGTATTGAAGTATTTTCAAGAACTTTACATTATATTTCATCTAATGTTTTAGAGTAAACAACAAAAAACTGTGTTGCCTCAAGGCAACATTGTACGATAATGGAATTGCAAACGCCATATCAGACACACTGGGTACAAATGCCTTAATTCTACGTGGCATTGATTCAACAGGGTGCTGAAAGCATTCTTTAGGAATGTTGGCCTATACTGATAGGATAGCATCTTGCAGTTGATGGAGATTTGTGGGATGCACATCCAGAGCACGAAGCTCCCGTTCCACCACATCCCAAAGATGCTCTATTGGGTTGAGATCTGTTGACTCTGGGGGCCATTTAGGTACAGTGAACCCATTGTCATGTTCAAGAAACCAATTTGAAATGATTTGAGCTTTGTGACATGGTGTATTATCCTGCTGGAAGTAGCCATCATGGTGGTCATAAAGGGACAATGCTCAGGAAGGCTATGGCATTTAAACAATGCCCAAATGACACTAAGGGCCTAAAGTGCGCCAAGAAAACATCCCCCACACCATTACACCACCACCACTAGCCTGCACAGTGATAACAAGGCATGATGGATCCATGTTCTCATCCTGTTTATGCCAAATTCTGACTCTACAATCTGAATGTCTCAACAAAAATCGAGACTCATCAGACCAGGCAACATTTTTCTAGTCTTCAACTGTCCAATTTTGGTGAGCTTGTGCAAACTGTAGCCTCTTTTTCCTATTTGTAGTGGAGATAAGCTATTGTAGCCAATCCGCCTCAAGGTTGTGCGTGTTGTGGCTTCACAAATGCTTTGCTGCATACCTCGGTTGTAACGAGTAGTTATTTCAGTCAAAGTTGCTCTTCTATCAGCTTGAATCAGTTGGCCTATTCTCCTCTGACCTCTAGCATCAACAAAGCATTTTCGCCCACAGGACTGCTGCATACTGGATGTTTTTCCCTTTTCAGATCATTCTTTGTAAACCCTAGAAATGGTTGTGCGTGAAAATCCCAGTAATTTACCAGATTGTGAAATACTCAGACCGGCCTGTCTGACAACAACCATGCCAAGCTCAAAATTGCTTAAATCACCTTTCTTTCCCATTCTGACATTCAGTTTGGAGTTCAGGAGATTATCTTGACCAGGACCACACCCCTAAATGCATTGAAGCAACTGTCATGTATATTTACTTATTATTGATTGTTAAACTTACAGAACATTCAGAAAAAGTTCAACCCAATGCAGCATTTCAGTTGTGATATAATCATTAAAATAATAAATAATAAACATTTCTTAAATCAGACAAACTAAGCACATCATTTGAGTTAGATTAATGCATTTTTGAGTTCTATTGGCCTGCAATGGTTATAGTTCATCCCCATTTACACACTTCCCAGCAGGCCTGGAGTGGCCATCGGGAGAATTCCCGGTGGGCGGCTCATAAATTGGACCAGCAGTACCACTTAGAAATAAAGGCACTTTTACACAGGACTTGGAAAGCACAAGTGTCTATTTCCTTTTCAGTGAGAGACACACAGAGAGCAGCATTAAGCTCCCGGGTCCTGCAAATGGGCCCTACTGTAACCTTGCTTCCCAGCATGCACTGGGGCATACTTAATGAATATGGTGGCATTGAATTTGTTTCTCTTTTCAAATGATGATTGGTTGTAACCCTCGTTTTGATTCATGTAACAAGAGTTGACTTCTGTTTGTGAGACATTAAGGTATTTATTTAGCCTGATGTCTTCATACTCAATTCTAGTCAGAATAGGAATCGGATACTGCTCCATTGGACTGTAATTATGTAGACTGGATGCCAGCTGAACTTAGACCCGCACACAACATTTTTAGGTCAGGCGGTTCGGTCTGGCCTCGATCCATAGAGGAGTGATTATCCCGAACAGAAACTGTTTGGACCAAGTTTCTCCAGTTTGGCATGGTTGTCTGCTAAAATTTACACTCATGGGTCTATATATCACATAATAGTCGCTTCAACCCACGGACATAGAAAACAACCCGCGGAAAAAAATGTGGACTTGGCAACACAGTGCAGTTGAGCTCTGTTGACATTTGACAACTAGTGTATTGCGTCGCTCCATTGCTCTGATTGGTTTTTGGTCTATCCAATTGAGGTCTTTCCTGGTTCGGTTGAAACATGCCACATAATCACAACCCAATGAAGCAGTTTCAGACTCATATTCTGACTAGAATTGAGTATGACCACGTCAGGCTAGTAATTATGGGGCGTTTCAACGGCATTAGGTTTATCTGATCTCACATTTCTCACGTTTAATTTCCGTGAAATGAACACGGAAATCAAAAATCTGTGGTAGTTTAACAAATTGCCGAAAATTCCTTAATGGGTTCACGGAAGTGATGCCTATGTAAGTCAATGACAGGCATCACCCGTGGTCCACACATGAATTCCCTATTCCAACACCTTATATTTGTCAGTTTGATTCAGTCAGCATAATTTTATTAACTTTTATTTTCTTTTTATTCAGACATGTTTTAAACACTTAACTCTATCCCTTCCCTAAACCTACCCATTTGTGTATTATAAAAAACTGGATATAACAGGCAGATACACAGATACTGGAGGCACAATTATTCAGAAACTACAAATATTCCAAGTGTTCTGAGGCCAAAGCATTGATTTCTGTGAAGAAAATTCCCAAAAGCGATCAGTAGCGTCGAGTCCATCCGCCGAATATTAATACATTTCAAATATTGCCGCCGGAAGAAACGTCACATCAGCTTTGACAGCATTGGCTGTTGTATGTCGCGTGACCAATTGCGTCATTACGTCCGCTTTGATTGTAATATTGCTTTGATTGTAATATTGTATGACTTCAGAAGACTTGGAATGCAACATGAGTTAATACTTCTATACTGTTTCTGGTCCGTTTTTGCAATAAATAACTGTGACTGTACATTTATTTGTTTTGTATATTGTTGATAAGTGGGTAGGTTTAGGGCAGGAGTGGAGTTAGTTGCTCCGAAATATAAAAGTAGGCTATAAATATTCATAAAATCATGTCTACTTTTACAAATGCAAATAATTAAATGTGTGTTGGGAATCCGTGTGTGGACCACGGATGATGCCTGTCATTGACTTATATGCATCACTTCTGTGAACCCATCACAGAATGTTCGGCGATTCTGTGAAACTACCACAGATTTTTGAGTTAAGGGTCCGTTTTCATTTTACGGAATTCTGTGAGACCAGGTTGGTTGCTTTTCAGCATGCATATTACTAGCATATTGGCCATTTATTAGTACTTATAAAGCACATATTAATAACTTATTCTTTAAGACCATAATCTACATCCCTTAATCCTACCACATGCCTACAACAACTACCTTACTTACTTACAGTTTATTGAGGGGAAAATTCCTAGTTAAAAATGAATATGTGTTCCCTAATCTGAAGTCTTACCAATTATTCTACAATAAAATTTGCCTTGGAAAATCTGAGGGAACACATTTCTGGGATGTGAGCTCTTTTGATTTCATTGTCTCAATGAGCTTCCAAACCAATCGACTGGAATTTTTACTGATTGGACATTTTCTTTTGAAGAAGGAAAGCTCAAGGCTCTTGCATTGAATATAGATAGTGTTTTAAACTTTCTTAAGCAGTGTAGCACCAGTGTAGACTCCAGGCCTGAATATTTTTGGAGCAGTGAACTTCTACTAACCTCCTGACTCATGCCCTCGCTTTTATTCTCCCTTTCTCTTTCTTCCATATCCAGGACACTGAGATTATCAACACGGCAGTTCTTACTGGCCGAACTGTGGCCATCCCTGTCAAGGTGGTTTCCATTGAGATAAACGGAGCAGTCACTGATGTGTCATCCTTTGTGCAGTGCAAGTCATTCAATGAGGACATCGTCAAGGTACGTCACGCCCACGTTGAAGGTTTAGTGAACTAGGACGTCTTCTACTATTCTCATAATCAATTGCAGACAGCTTAAGAGACCATAAAATGACCATCAAAACCTCATTTAAGCTGAGTTTATATATGCTCCTGTGGCCACTGCTTTTGTGATCCCCTGGAGGGATCGATGCCTTTTCAGTCTCAGACAGTACATCAAAAGTGTTCAGCGCTCTTCAGAGCAACGTCTCCCATTGAACAACTGCAAAGGTCAAGATACACTTGACCTTTGTTTAATGCTTTTAAATGAAGAGTCTCATAGAAAGCAGTGCACCAAAGCTATCCATATTAAGGCAAGACACTAGATGCAAAACCATTGCTTTTTTCAGGCACTCGTTAATTTTGAGATTCTGAGCTATTTTGCTTCCAAAATATATCTTGATCAGATTACTGCAAAGATTACAATACAATACAATACAATACAATACAATACAATACAATACAATACAATACAATACAATACAATACAATACAATACAATACAATACAATACAATACAAGACAAGACAAGACAATACAATACAATACAATACACATTTGAGTTTTTATAGTGTTATGCTGTATCTATTTGCATCTGTAGATTTCTGTAAGAATATATTTACAACACTTACCTGATGAAATATATTTTATTTTTATTTTTTGCAGTGCGTGACTGCATTGTAGGCATTTGTTCAACACTATTGAATTATTTGGTAACACTTTAGATTACTAGCTAGATATTAGCATGCATATTACTAACACATCTATTAGTACTTATAAAGCACATATTAATGCCTTATTCTGCACGACCATATTTTACATCCCTTTATCCTGAGTAAACATAAACATAACCACTACAAAAACTGTCTTTTTGCATCGTTAGATTTCAATTACAATACATATCTTTACATGTCGTTTTTTCAAAATGCTGTTCTTTCACATCCACGGACCAAGAAATCTCTACTTCAGTAGCACTTACATATCAAACCATCCATTTTTATTTGGTTCTTACAAAGAGGTTTGTTCATACACTCTCAGAAAAATGAACAAAAACTGGGTACCTTTTTCAAAAGGTACTTTTGTATCTAAAGGGTGCATATTGGTACATTAAAGGTATATATTAGTACCTAAAGTGTACATATAAGTACCTAAAAGGGGAAAAGAATAACATATCTTTTGAAAAGGAGCACCCCAGTTTTCTGAGAGTGTATAACAATATGGACATATGTTTTTTTTTTTTTTTTTTTGGGGGGGGGGGGCTGTTGACACTATTTTTAGCTTAAACATTTTAGATTACTAGATCACAGTAAATGTGTATTATATAAATCATATCAAATCAGTAATCGCAAACCCTCTATTATTTCTATTTGTTTCCTTGCTTATATTTATTAAAATGTATTTCATAAAATCAGATATTTCATAATTTAGGTGAAATACTATTGGAAATATATGAGGGTGGATGGTGCTTTGGAAATGTTGGAGACAGTAGCAGGCATTTGGGTCAAAAAGATGGAGAACAATTAATGCCCATATCTGGGTTTGCCCATAAGTTCCGTCTCAATTCAACAGCTAAGGTTGTGTATTTGAGTCAGTGAATTAATTTATTTCTCTATATTTGCGCAAGGGGGCAGTTGGTTCCACCTGAGGGTTTGTAAATGAGGAATGAAAACATTTTGCAATGTCCTCTGCTGAAGGAAACAATCATTTAAACAATCTTCACCATCTGTTCCATAGCATGGCAAAATCTGAAAGAAAAAATCCAATTCGACTATAAACCATATCCAAAATGTAGAGAAATAATAATAATATGCCTAGGAGTGTCATCTGTCCGCCAAGATTGAGATCCATAAGTCATCTGAGACGGGCCGTGAGGGCATTCGTTGTTTGTCTGTTGTAAGATTCAGTATAGCCTGGTGTGCTGCAGTGCCTGGGCAGAGCATTAGCTCTGGTGTTATTGAGTGGGTCTGCTTGGCCGCCCTGGCTATTGAACTTTGGAGGCTAATTCAAGATGAGCCCTTCAAGCTGAGACAACATGAGTCCTGACAGTTCAATAAAATGGTCTGTGCAGTGGCAAAAAAATCTTCATACAGAAGGCAAAGATTACAGGGCCCAGTGACATATTTTTTGCTTATCTTATTCAAAAGGTAGTCACGAGTATCTATTGAAACATGGCTTATTTGCCTAGAGCCAAAGCTTTTACTTCTGCATAGAACAGATGGTTACATGCATTGCTGTGAGGATGCCATTTTATGCTGCATGCATGGAAATGACTTTTAATATCATGTTTGCCGCAGGTTCTGTATAAAGTCTGGTAATAAAATACTCCCGTAAGACCAGCGAGGTGTATCTTATGAATTTTAGCACACATTTGGATGGTATATATTTGTTAGCATTTTTGTTTACATGTGTAATAACCATCTACTTTGCTCTGTGTGTCGTATGTGAGTGTTGAATGATGAGACCCTTTGGGGCTTTGTGTTTGGGAGCAGAAAGCTGTGAACAGTCTCTCCCAGACGATCACACAGGCCATCTGAGAACTACGCGCATTCCCAACACAGCAAACACACGCATTTAGACATGAATCGCCATGACGTGCAATGACTGAATAATGTGTATCATGTATTATAATGCCATGTTATCTTCGGTCTTGTTTTTAATAATAATGTATTTCATTCTTTTAAATGTTAAAACACTTTCTCCTCTCTAGGTTAATTGTAAAGCATACGTATTATGAAATGGATAGTCTCGGTCCTGGGTGCTGATTGGTCAATGCAGAATTCCAATTGTGCTAGGAAATGTGCAAAACACCACTTTGAGTCATGTTTACCTCACATATGTAATATTCATGGTGGAAGGATGGCACTTAATGTATTTACTTTATATTATAACATTGTAATATTCTGGCTGATACAGACAAGCTGATAATTATAAAAAACATATAATAATAATAAATATATATATATATATGTGTATGTATGTATGTATGTATGTATATATATAAAGCATTTTATTTTACATATGATAACTATGGAAGCTTGTTTCTGCCACGATATTAAACAATGTTAAAGATAATTGCGACTTTTAATCTTTCAATTCAAACTTTTTGTTCTTAAAATTGCGAGAATATTTAAAGAACAGTTAAAGTCAGAATTGTGAAATATAAACTTGCAATATTTTTGCAATTCTTACTTTATAACTCGCGATTCTACATTACATTTACATTTATTCATTTAGCAGATGCTTTTATCCAAAGCGACTTACAACTGACGAATACAGAAAGCGATCTGTCATGAACAGGCGAAAAAAATCACAAAAAGTACTTGAAATACTATGTTATGGACACTGCTTAGCATGAGCTAGAATGGGGAATAGAGGACTCTCTTTTTTTTTTCTTTTAAGATGAGGTTAAGTGCTCACTGAAGAGAGAAGTTTTCAGCTGTCTTTTGAATGTTGTCAGTGTTTTTGCCATCCGGGTGGAGGTTGGAAGTTCGTTCCACCAGCAAGGAACAGTGAACCAAAAGGTTCTAGAGAGTGATCCCGTGCCTCTCTGTGGTGGTACCACAAGCCGTCACTCCTTTACTGCTTCTGGTGGGGATGTAAACTCATAGGAGTGGAAGTATGTGGGTACTGAGCTTGTGGTGGATCTGTAAGCAAGCGTCAAAGCCTTGAACTTGATGTGAGCAGCGAGTGGTAGTGCAGAGAGATGAAGAGAGGTGTGCAATTCTGACTTCTTTTCTAAGAATTGTGAGTTATAAAGTCCAATTCTGAAGAAAAAAAAAAAAACTTTTCTTTTCTACAATTCTGACTTTATATATTGGAATTGTGAATTAATAAGTGAGAAATGCAGGATTGTAAACTTGTACATTTTAATCACAATTACCGATATTTTGGGCTATAATATAATATAATTTAATATAATATAATATAATATAATATAATATAATATAATATAATATAATATAATATAATATAATATAATATAATATAATATAATATAATATAATATAATATAATATAATATAATACTATTTTATCTAAAATAAACTAATACAGTCATTTAATTGACCTATCGGTAAGCCCCACCCCCCTTAGTTACTGTTGCTAACTCGGACAAACAAACTGAGTTGCTAACTGTCTAACAATGACAGTGCCAGTGTGAAAACCTTATCCCAAGTTGTTTTTTGGACACAGAATGTAGCAGACTCCCTCAGATTGATGACCAAACATAAATGATGTTTTATTAAGTTTATTGTGTCCTTTTTTCCACTCTAAAGATTTTTTTAAATAAATAAAAATCACCGTAGGAGCTGAACAAACAAAGCATTAGAAGTGTGCATCAATGTCTCATTCACAAACTCTCTCTCTGTTGCATTACTATTAACATACACAGCAAATAATACAAAAACACTCAAACAACTAACAATAAACAAACACATGCAGGCCTTATGCCTTTTAATGGGTGCTAATAAACTTCAAACTTTGTATCTGAAAACAACTCCGATAAACTGCGAGTGCGAGTTCTCCCTTTCACTACCCTCATCGCTCCGTAGACTATAATAACCATCAAAACAGGAGTCCCTCCTTAGTAAGACAGATAATGCAGACCTTAAACATATCTAAACTCACAGAAATGTATGTGTTTTTGATGTTACATGACATGAGAACAGTTAGTTATTTCGGTTTGTGTGTTAGCAGGGACTCACTAACTTTAATCTTTACTTAATGAGAGTATGACAACCAGAAAATGCTCTCAGAATAACTGAGTAAGTGTGATTGCTCTCTATGGCGCTGAAACCTAAAATGTCCGAGTTGCGGTCCCAGTACAACTAATACTCAACTGCCATTGGCTCATATGCGTTCAAGGGGAGGGGTTTACCGATAGGTCAATTGCTACTTAAATGATCTCTAAGTCAAATCACAAAATTTTGAGATTTGCTAAAGATTACATTCAACAGTGTTAAATAATTACTATTTTTATTTTATTTTATTATAATGCTGTTATCAACAAAATAAATATAAATGAAAAAAACAAGCATGCAATATTAAAAATCCAATATCAGCCAATACCAATATGTTGTGTATCCCAAATAAAAAATTTAGTACAATGCACTTTCGCACTTTATTCACTTCACTCATTTATTTGACTAGTATATACTGTATATTCACATTATATGAGCTTGGCCTCTTGACGGTTATTGCCTAGCTGGAACGCTGAATTAAACAATCAGCATTCAGGACTGGAACTCTCTATTTTATAACAATGTTTTAAGTGTGAAACTGTTCTATTTCTGTAGAGGCTTGCTGTCATATTAAATCAAATCATCAGTTCTTGCTTCAAGCTGTAGGCAGTATGTTCATCTTTAACCATGTAAAGTCAGCCTTCGCATGATACCATCAACACAGATAAAAGCGCATCTGCTTAACTGTGTGACGGCAGCCTGGATGGTGGAGGGTTACAGGGGGTGTTTGTTGGATTAAACACAGCTGGCGGGTGTGTAGAGCTGGAGGCTTCTCAGTGGGCATCACTATCCTGACCTCGCCCCTGCCACTCCTCTGGAACCATGCAAGGTGCCAGGGCAGATTAGTGACTCCGTGGAACTCTGCTGGCTGGCACGTAAAAAGTACTTTCAGCTGGCCCCTGCTGGCTAGTGACGCCCACAGTCCTTAACTGCTTTTGACTTAAAATTATCCATCCAAGTTTATTAGAAGCCCCAGGAGCAAGTGGGTCAAGACTGAACTCACATCAACAGAAGTGGCGCAGCAGGAACACATTTACACAACTATAGAGGGCATTGGGAACCAGACAGGAAATGAGCAACACTGCAAAACTGCTGCTGCTTTTGTTTTGTGCCACCCAGCCACATGAGTAACAATACTGACTATTTTTTATCGGGCTTAATATTACTATTAAACAATAGTTCAGCCAAAAATTACAATTCTGTCATCATTTACTCACCCTTAAGTTGTTCAAAACTGTATGAATTTCTGCTAACACTTTATTTTAGGGTTCAACTTTTGCTATTAACTATTTGCTTATTTGCATGCATATTACTAGGATATTGTCTGTTTATTAGTACTTATAAAACACATAATAATGCCTTATTCTGCTTGACCAAATGTGACCAATCACGGAAAGTAGGGACACAAGTCGGTTCTGGGGCATTTTGAGTTATTCACAGATTCTTTGTAGTCTCCAATTTTTCCAACAATGTGTAACACATGGAAATCTGATAATATTTAGAGAAGTTGTGGCCGTTTAAAATTAAGCATTTAGAAAAATTTAAATGAGAGAAAACAGCCTCTAAAGGTTGTGCATTTCTCACCTGTTGTCACCTGCTGGGAGTGACAATAAGACTCATTTACATATCATTTAGATAAGCCATACCCCCTGTTAAGCTTTCCACATAAAGCTGCATGGTTGCATAGCAACGACAGACGCAGCAGGAAAAATCGAACCGCAAACTATTAATAATAAAGGATAACAGATGCTAATATTACCATCTAAAGGCCCATTATAGAAATGGGGGTGTTTGGCAAGTGACATGACGCTAATGATTACAATTAAACTAATAACAATAGGTAGGTATGGGAAGGTCTAAACGTGAGATAATGTGTACATGTTCTTATGAACACAAAAAAACAAACTTTTGTGTTTATGGAAACTCGCCTCAAAAGAAACAGAAAAGTATTCTTGCAGATCCTCCAATGAAATAAGTTGTTCAGGCACACTTTCTGTTTGACAGGTTCTTCTTTGTGGATGTATTGTGTGTCTGTTTGACGGGGATAAAGACAGAGCAATGGGTAATATCCATAACCGTGGCTATAGTATAGGGGTAAGGTGCATGTCATCAAGTTTTGACGCAAATCGGTCAGAGGTTCGAATCTACCTTTTGCCACACTATCTAACGGAGAAACATATTATTAAACACGTTAGATGCTTTAGTTCCACTTTTCTAATATTTTCTCAATTCTTATTGAAAATAAATGTCTTTCCGATCTGATATGTTATGGGAAAAGGGAGTAGAGAGAGTGTGGCAAAAGGCAGTTTCAAACCTCTGATCGATTTGCGTCAAAACTTGATGACATGTTTAAAGCTCAAAAAAGTGCATCCATCCATTATAAACATACTCCATACAGCCTCGGGGGGTTAATAAAGGCCTTCTGAAGTGAATCGATGCAGTTTTGTAAGAAAAATATCCATATTTAAAACTATAAAGTAAAAGATCTGGCTTCCACCAGACCACCTTCCGTATTTAACTTACTAAGAAAGAGTAATGACTCTCGTTGTTTAAAACACTTACGCTATATCTGATGTCATTCATCATATGTCATGCCAGTGATCTAGGCTAGGCTTTTTCCATAAGTTGAATATGGAAGGCGGTGTGGCACTGTGTGGAGTATTTTTATAATGGAGGTATGTGCACTTTTTTGAGCTTCAAACTCTTGGGCCCCATTCACTGTCATTATAAGGCTTGAAAGCATCAGGATATGTATTAATATAACTCAGATTGTGTTCATCAGAATGAAGAAAGTAATATACACATAGGATGGTTTGAGGGTACGTGAATAATGGGGTAGTTTTCATTTTAAAGTAAACTAATCCTTTAATCCTACCTAATACCTAAACTTAAACACTACAAAACTACCTGACTAACTATTAATAAGCAGTAAATTAAGAGTTTATTGAGGCAAAAGTTATAGCTAATATTGATGTGTTCTCCATACTAAAGTGTTACAGGATTTCTTTTTTCTGTTAATCACAAAAGAAGATATTTTTAATGCAGGTAACCAGACAATTGATGGGCCCCACTGACTTCCAAGTTTGGTTACCCATATTCTTTAAAATATCTTATTTTGTGTTTAACAGAAGAAAGAAATTAATACATCTTTGGAACAACCTGAGGGTAAGTAAATTATGAGAGAATATTCATTTTTTGAGTGAACTATTGCTTTAAAAATGATTTATTTATAGTTCAGTCAACACAACTCTCAAAACCGTTTTTAACAGCATTTTGTTGATAAGAATTGAGTGGACTAGTTCTGCTACACTGCAGCTGCTCCAAGGTAATGCAGGGAGAACCCCATAGCAGATCTAGACAGGTGGTGCTGGGGAATAAATAAGGTTGTGTAGATAAGGAAAAGAGAATGATTGGCTCTGCTGCTGGCTTGAAAGAATGAATCAGCTATGTGGAAGTCTTTCACGACTGACCTATGCATCTCTACTACACATTAAGATGGAATAGGTGAACGTATCGTCAACTCTAATAAAATCAAGGGGGGGAAAGTATGACTTTGACTATGAAATCCTTACTAGTGAGGTTTTTCATATCTAGATTTAGGCCAAGCAAGGAAATGTTTCATTTGAACATGAAAAGCGCTCCCTGTACCTCCCCCTCAGTGCTGTTATCCTCTCTGCTCTTTTACCATATGTCAGGTTTTTTTTCAGCAGTATTCTTCATAGTTTTTTTCTCCTGAATAACAGTCCCTCTAAAAAAAGAAATGAAGTGGGCATGCAGTTTCTCCACAGATTCTCCTAAAGGCTACTGTGGAGAGAGCCATCTCCTCTGATCAATTCCCCATATTGATGGTATGGATAAGAGAGGGAGCTGTCTAGCAGACCTACATATTTTATTACACAGATATCCCCCACTATGATGAATCTCTGGTCCTGGATAGACTGCAGCTTCCGACCTCCATTTGAGGGAGATTACGTTCTCTGATTACTGTGTCAGCTGCCTTAGACCCCTAGATAAATCATAGATGGTACCCCAAAGCAAAGCTTCAGCTATCTATTACAGTAAATAATTTATTATTAAAGACCGCTGAGTGTACATATGAAATGTGTTGGCAGACCGGAAGGAATAACGCGGGGAAAAATATTCTTTTAGTTTTCTTTGGTACCGCTTTGTATACATTAATACAAATTTTACAACTTGGGGATTTAAAAGTGTGTGTGGGTGTGTGTGTTGTGTTCATTAGTGTGTCTGTTTTTGTGCTCAGAAAAAAAGGCAGAATGCAGTGAATAACAACTGCTGCTTCAGAAAAAAAAGAAAAAGAAAAAACAATGCCTCAGGAAAAAAGCTGTCAGACCCAGTTCCTATGGGGTGTTATTTTAAGAAGCATGTTTCATATAAAATACCTCTTTTGCAATTTGAAAATACCTTTGAATGGACTAATTTGATGTTTTGCTTGATGCTTTTGAGAGTGACTCAGAATGACACTTTAACCCTTTATAGTGCTAATTGATTTGAAAGAAAATTAAAAGTAATACAGTTTTAAAACTATTCCTTTCATTTAATTGAATGTAGATAACTAGATCAGTCGTTGTTTTTGAATTATTATATAAGAAATAATGTGATGCATGTGCTAAAAAAACCATAATGCATTTACCACCTTACCCATGCAATACTACTTGACTACATGGCATGGCAAACCACACTTACGGAATAAGTGGGGAGCTGTTCACATAGGATGCATTCTTGGTTCAAAAACAGCTGAATGTAGCACAATACAGTGGTCTGTTGGACGGTTTTTAACTTGACACAGCATGCTAATTTTTGTGATGCATTGCTGTGCAGACTATCAGGTAGAGGTCTGCTGTGGATTCGGCAATCTTGGCATCATTTTGAGGTTATTTCTTAGCAAATATTGATATGTGATAAATTTTGATTTACTTAAATAAGTGTTTTAATTCACAGCCCTATTTTGAGTCAACATCCACTTGCAGTTGCCCGTGAAGAGCTTTTGTTTTGTGCAGTCTCCCCAGAGAATGCAGTGAAAGAAATCAAATCTCTCTGTGCTCTCCTCAACAGGTGTCCATGAACTGTGACTATGTGTTTGTGAATGGAAAAGAGACGCGTGGCTCCATGAACGCTCGGGTGATTTTCAGCTATGAGCACCTGAGTGCCCCTCTTGAGCTCACTGTCTGGGTGCCCAAACTGCCCCTTAAAGTGGAGCTCTCAGACAACAGACTGACCTTCATCAAGGGCTGGAGGGTGCCAATCTTACCCGACCGCAGGTAAGACACACCAGCGATCTGTGCATTCAAATATACTTATATACTTTTTCCCCCATTAGCATGTTTAATGCATTTTTATGTTGTTGCTTGTTTATTTAAACATACATGTAGGCGTTGTGAGGGCGAAAAAGCAGTGTAATAGTTTAATTAGCGTAGTTGTTAAAAGCTCTAAAGCTAGGTCACTAAGGGCTATGTTAGTTACAGTGCGACTACCGAGCTGATGCCTCATGAGAGCCGAATGTCATTCTTCATACAGCCCATTTACTGTGATTCTGACTAATTGAAGCAGCGGTTTTGTCATACAGTGCACGGTGGAATATCAACATTTTTCATGAGGAACCTCTCCAGAATTAATCACGATGGAAAATATTCTGGTAACTCACTAGTATCATTATTGCTCCCTTACAGAGGTCTTTCTTTTGTGATGTAAATCTCTAATTAAATTCATTCAAATGGGCCATTAAAATGGAAATATGATCTGATTCGGTTATGCTAATCCAATTTCGCTGCAAATCGTCAATCTACATCTAGCCTTCATGTAGGGCTTGCGGTGTGACGCATGTAGCATGCAATGGTAGAAATAAGTCATCCATTAAAAATGCATCTATAGAGATAGCTTTGATATCTTAAACAACATTGGAGCATTTCAAAACATCATATAGCTGTTAGCATGAATTTAGCTCACTAAATTAAATCTACAAAGTTTATTATTCACTATTTCCAAGCCGTTGCAAGCAAAGTCTCTCAGTGCAGTTATACTTTCAGTATTCTCCCTGTTTCATACGGACAATTCATACACAATACAAGCGTGTCATTACATTTGCATTTGACCTCAATTTGAGTGCCTTTGATTTAGCTTCCTCGCAGGACCCAAGATCTCTAAGGCTTTGTTCACACATACAATCTCAGTGATCAGCTTGAAATCTGATTTGTTTTTCAGATGCAATCTGATTATCCCTGTGTCTGCACTGTCATTTTGCAAGTGAAGGAACCGGATCTATTGAATTTATATGGTCATTATAGTAATGACTTAAAAGTCAGCATGGCACCAGAAGACTGGAGAGTAGCTGTCAACGTGGAAAAAAATAGAACCTGAACATTTTGTCTCTGCTCATATTCATCTTGACATCTTGTCACAGTTCTGAGCTACGATGCATAAAACCCAACTCTGCTAATCCTGATTAATCTCATGATTTCTCTCAGTTCCTTTTTAAATAGGATTAATTAAAAATATATATATAAGAAAATAATGTGTGTAATCTTTGCACGCTTATGAGTTTGTGTGGATGACACTAATAGCAGAATAACTTTTTTTACTACAAATCAGTGGTTTTAAAGCTACACTGTGTGATATTTTCCCCCATCTAGCGGTGAAAAGGTATATGACCATCCAGTGAATTTTTTTTTGATCCTCTCAATTCCGATTTCGTTTGAACTCCTACGGTGGCTGATTTAGTCCAAGATTAACATGGCAATCCTCTTCACATTCGTCACGGTGCCATCGAGTGTTAAAACGAGAAAGGCGAAGCTTGAATTTACGGGTATGTCCCTCTTTGGCTAATGTACTTTCAAGATGGAGGAGCAACATGGCGACCTGATTCGAACCCCTCACCCATATGTATTTTCAATGGCATATTATAAACTTACGAGAATACTTTATTACTTGAAAGAAGTAAATATACATTAATGAGCACATATATTTTTGAAAGAACAAAGTGTTTTTAGCTAAGAATAAAGTAAAAGAGTTACACAGTGTAGCTTTAAGAGACCCGAATAGAATTCACATTGACAAGTCAACTTCACTTATGTATTGCTGCTAAAATCGCTTAGCAAAAAAGGATGTTTACTGGATTTGAAAGTCTGTTTGCGTGCATGTGTGCGTGTATACATGTGTTCCTATCCTGGTGGGAACTTCAGCCTTCATGCATACTGACTAATTGGAACTCGCGTCACCGTGGGGATCTAAATTGAGGTCCCCACGAGGAAACAAGCTTATAAATCATACAAAAGAGTTTTTTTGAAAATGTCAAAATGCAGAAAGGTTTCTGTGATGGGTAGGGATAGACGTAGGGTTAGTGTAAGGGGACAAAATATACAGTTTGTACAGTATAAAAAGCATTACATCTATGGAGAGACGAAAATATCCCCACGAAGACACCAAAATCCAAAATCCTTGTCCTTGTGGGGAAATGTTTTGGTCCTCTTGAGGAAAACAGATTATAATCATTCTAATTAATAATTTTGAACATGTAAACTGCATGAAGTTGTCTGTGGAATGGCCAGGGTTAGTGTAGGGGGATAGAAGATACAGACTGTACAGTATAAAAAATATTATGTCTATGGAAAATCCCCATAAAATATGAAAACACAGCATGTGTGTAATATATATATATATATATATATATATATATATATATATATATATATATATATATATATATATATATATATATATATATATATATATATATATATATATATATATATATATATATATATATATATATATTTTTTTTTTTTTTTTTTTTTTACATTAGTATTTTCACCAAAAATGCTTTAAGCCAGTTATTTATATATTTTACTGTAGTGTGTCAGTATAAAACATCAATTTCTATTTCCAAACATTCCTTTTGCTATTAATTGTAATAATCCAGTGAGATTTTGATATGCACAAGGAGTCAGACAACAGCCAGTTCTACACGGAGATCTGATCTCGCCATTATCAAGTCTGTCTGGGTTTACTTGAAGACACAGAAAAAAACTGAGACAGACTAAAATCAGAAGAACTATATGGCAATGTCTCCAAGACACTTAAAGAAACCTAGAATATTGAATACATGTTCTAGGTTTCTTGAATATTCCAGGTTTATAGGTATATTGAAGAAACCAAGAATGCAATATCCAATATAATATGAGTTACAAAAAAATATTTCTGGTTATATAAAGGCTATATTAAAAACATACAGAAGAAGAAACTGCATGAGGCAGTACAATCATCAAAAGCATTTCTATATTGCTTATACGTTCATGCATATTCTGTGCAAAAATCCACTCATTTATTCAGGCACAGCTGTGTATGTAGTTATATACTGTACATGTTACTGTACCTCCCAGATTACCTTTATTATTATTATTAAATCTTATTTTAACCTGAAACTTTTTTTTTTATTAACCAATTACCGGATTTGGATATGCCAAAGAATCCAATGTCTGTTTGAACAATGTCGTATTTTCTTTCCCTCTTCCCTTCTTTCAGTTCCTTCCTTCTCTGCTCGGTCCATTTCATTCCACTACATTGCCCAATGTTAAGACGTGTCAGTGGGCAGGTTTCTTGCATTGTCCTTCCACACCGATTGATTGGTGTAGCTCACTAAACGGGAGACACAATGAAGTGTCTGCAAAACCTGACACTCATTTTTATTGGATGAGCAAGTTCCCGTGCATGAAACCTTCAGTTCTCTTAACAACCTAATGAGTTCAAGCAATGCTCCAACAATTGAGGTGTGTTCTTCTGCTAAACTCACATTAATCAGGGGAAAATAGACTACCACTGTCCCCGAGAACAGTCTGTATGCCAGGTTCTTGAACTGATGCAAAAGCCTGTTTTTAACCTCCATGGAAACAGGAGCATGTGTTTAACTCAGAAGAGAGCAAAGCGCTGATCAACAAATGCTTTCCACTATTATGAGTCTTCTACTGCTGTGTTTGTGTGCCTGTCAATCTCTCTTTTCTGCTGAGAATTACCAATGTGAAGTGCGTAATGCTTTACATTCAGTTCAATGTAGGCTTATCGATGTGCGTGCTTTGTCAGACGCAGGCGGACAGCTGTCTCTATATCTCCAGTCATCTGATTAATTAGTTATGTGTGTAGAATGGGTGAAGTGGCATTCAGCTCTCTAGATCCACCCAGCCCTTATACTGCTTCCTCTAGCTTACCTCACATGGTGACACGCTGCCGAGGGAACAGATTAGATGGATCGAATGTGATGGTATGTGTGCGGCACGCTAGAGTCACTGATGCGAAAACTCTTCGAAACAGGTCTCCAGATGATGCACTTTTTGATACTGGCATGCAGTTCTAACAAACATTTGGGAGGGAACTCACGATGAAGCGTTGTTTATATGCACACATTTTCTATTAGCTTTTGCACCCAATGCAGTTAAGAAATGCAAATTAATTAGGTAATGGCACAAGCATGCCAAAAACATCTGTGCTGAGTGCAATTTACTCATTGCAATTTTAGAAGCGATTACAGTACACAGTATAGTAATATTCACTATAGAGAAAGTGCGCTCCTCTGTCCATGTCTTATATATGCTTTTCTGCATCATTTGAAGATCATTGGATGAACAACTGTTGTGCTGTAGAAAATTTATAACAACACGTACCTTAAGAAATATATATGATGGATGGATGGATGGATGGATGGATGGATGGATGGATGGATGGATGGATGGATGGATGGATGGATGGATGGATGGATGGATGGATGGATGGATGGATGGATGGATGGATGGATGGATGGATGGATGGATGGATGGATGGATGGATGGATGGATGGATGGACGTGTGTTCTCTTACTCACAATGACATCTCACTAATCTCCTCAGAACGGCCAGAGACAGCGATGACGATGATGAAGATGACCGTAAAGTTAGCCGAGGATGTACGCTTCAGTACCAGAGGGCCCAGGTTAAGGTTCTGACCCAGTTCCACACAACTTCATCTGAAGGCACAAACCAGATGATCACTATGCTGGGTCCTGACTGGCAGGTGGATGTGACTGAGCTGGTTCAAGACTCTCTGAAGGTGGTGGACGCCAGGGTGGCTGAACTGGTGGACAGGACTGTGCTAGTGGCCAACGAGCTTGGATCATCCACTCTGAAGGTAGAATACAAATTAGACCTATAAATTTAGGATTGATGGAATAATTGGGGAAGAGATGAATGAAGCTCTTAATACCATATTACAATGCAGCAATTTAATTTTGCTATATTACATTCTCTTCAGCCAACATTATTGGACACTGGTCCTTACTCATAGTTTTTTATACCTGTCAAGACAATTGTTCAATCCCTTTTAGTGTCTCATATATGCAAGTAAAAAACTTTACTTTCACTTTCTTCCCTGATTTTATGAGTTGGTCGCTGGCAAGGTGGGCTGTTTTATAATTTTTTTTTTTTTTTTTTTTTTTGCTTTGAGTTTATTATACTTCTTGATATACCTGCAAGTAGATCATTAGTTTGAGACATTCCACGATATAAATTGCAGGTATATCAGCAAGTATAATAAAATAAAATCAAGTAATGAAGTAAAAAATAAAATAAAATATAGGCCACCCTGCAATTGTCTAGAACATTAGGGTTATATAACTGTTCTGTTTTTATTTTATTTTATTTTATTTTATTTTATTTTATTTTATTTTATTTTATTTTATTTTATTTTATTTTATTTTATTTTATTTTATTTTATTTTATTTTATTTTATTTTATTTTATTTTATTTTATTTTATTTTATTTTATTTTATTTTATTTTATTTTATTTTGTTCCTGTTCCTGTTCCTGTTCCTGTTCCTGTTCCGTTCCCCTCCGTTCTCGGTTCCCTGTCCCTGTCCCTGTCCCTGTCCCTGTCCCTGTCCCTGTCCCTGTCCCTGTCCCTGTCCCTGTCCCTGTCCCTGTCCCTGTCCCTGTCCCTGTCCCTGCCCCTGTCCCTGTCCTGTCCTGTTCTGATTTGATTCCGGTTCCAGTTCCGGATTTGATTTGATTTGATTTGATTTGATTTGATTTGATTTGATTTGATTCCTGTTCTGTTCTGTTCTGTTCTGTTCTGTTCTGTTCCTGTTCCTGTTCCTGTTCCTGTTCCTGTTCCTGTTCTGTTCTGTTCTGTTCTGTTCTGTTCTGTTCCTGTTCCTGTTCCTGTTCCTGTTCCTGTTCCTGTTCTGTTCTGTTCTGTTCTGTTCTGTTCTGTTCTGTTCTGTTCTGTTCTGTTCTGTTCTGTTCTGTTCTGTTCCTGTTCCTGTTCCTGTTCTGTTCTGTTCTGTTCTGTTCTGTTCTGTTCTGTTCTGTTCTGTTCTGTTCTGTTCCTGTTCCTGTTCCTGTTCCTGTTCCTGTTCCTGTTCCTGCTCTGCTCTGCTCTGCTCTGCTCTGTTCCTGTTCTGCTCTGCTCTGCTCTGCTCTGCTCTGCTCTGCTCTGCTCTGCTCTGCCCTGTTCCTGTTCTGTTCTGTTCTGTTCTGTTCTGTTCTGTTCTGTTCTGTTCTGTTCTGTTCTGTTCTGTTCTGCTCTGTTCCTGTTCCTGTTCCTGTTCCTGTTCCTGTTCCTGTTCCTGTTCCTGTTCCTGTTCCTGTTCCTGTTCCTGTTCCTGCTCTGTTCTGCTCTGCTCTGCTCTGCTCTGCTCTGCTCTGTTCTGTTCTGTTCTGTTCTGTTCTGCTCTGCTCTGCTCTGTTCCTGTTCCTGTTCCTGTTCCTGTTCCTGTTCCTGTTCCTGCTCTGCTCTGCTCTGCTCTGCTCTGCTCTGCTCTGCTCTGCTCTGCTCTGCTCCTGTTCTGCTCTGCTCTGTTCCTGTTTTGCTCTGCTCTGCTCTGTTCCTGTTCTGCTCTGTTCTGTTCTGCTCTGTTCTGTTCTGTTCTGTTCTGTTCTGTTCTGTTCTGTTCTGTTCTGTTCTGTTCTGTACTGCTCTGTTCCTGTTCCTGTTCCTGTTCCTGTTCCTGTTCTGTTCTGTTCTGCTCTGTTCTGTTCTGTTCTGTTCTGTTCCTGTTCTGCTCTGCTCTGTTCTGCTCTGTTCTGTTCTGTTCTGTTCTGTTCTGTTCTGTTCTGCTCTGTTCTGCTCTGTTCTGTTCTGTTCTGCTCTGTTCTGTTCTGCTCTGTTCTGTTCTGTTCTGTTCTGCTCTGTTCTGCTCTGTTCTGCTCTGTTCTGTTCTGTTCCTGTTCCTGTTCCTGTTCCTGTTCTGCTCTGTTCTGTTCCTGTTCTGCTCTGCTCTGTTCTGCTCTGCTCTGTTCTGTTCTGTTCTGTTCTGTTCTGTTCTGTTCTGTTCAGTTCTGTTCTGTTCTGCTCTGTTCCTGTTCCTGTTCCTGTTCCTGTTCCTGTTCCTGTTCCTGTTCCTGTTCCTGTTCCTGTTCTGCTCTGTTCTGCTCTGCTCTGCTCTGCTCTGTTCTGTTCTGTTCTGTTCTGCTCTGCTCTGTTCCTGTTCTGCTCTGTTCTGTTCTGTTCTGCTCTGCTCTGCTCTGCTCTGCTCTGTTCCTGTTCTGCTCTGCTCTGCTCTGCTCTGTTCCTGTTCTGCTCTGTTCTGCTCTGTTCTGTTCTGCTCTGCTCTGCTCTGTTCCTGTTCTGTTCTGTTCTGTTCTGTTCTGCTCTGCTCTGTTCTGCTCTGCTCTGCTCTGTTCCTGTTCTGTTCTGTTCTGTTATGTTCTGCTCTGCTCTGCTCTGTTCCTGTTCTGCTCTGCTCTGTTCCTGTTCTGCTCTGTTCTGCTCTGTTCTGTTCTGCTCTGCTCTGCTCTGTTCCTGTTCTGCTCCTGTTCCTGTTCCTGTTCCTGTTCCTGTTCCTGTTCATGTCCCTGTTCCTGTTCTGCTCTGTTCTGTTCTGTTCCTGTTCCTGTTCCTGTTCCTGTTCCTGTTCCTGTTCATGTCCCTGTTCCTGTTCCTGTTCCTGTTCCTGTTCCTGTTCCTGTTCCTGCTCTGTTCTGCTCTGTTCTGCTCTGTTCTGCTCTGTTCTGCTCTGCTCTGCTCTGCTCTGTTCTGTTCTGTTCTGTTCTGCTCTTCTCTGCTCTGCTCTGTTCCTGTTCCTGTTCCTGTTCCTGTTCCTGTTCCTGTTCTGCTCTGCTCTGCTCTGCTCTCTTCTGTTCTGCTCTGCTCTGCTCTGCTCTGCTCTGCTCTGTTCCTGCTCTGCTCTGCTCTGCTCTGCTCTGCTCTGTTCCTGTTCTGCTCTGCTCTGCTCTGCTCTGCTCTGTTCCTGTTCCTGTTCCTGTTCCTGTTCCTGTTCCTGTTCCTGTTCCTGTTCCTGTTCCTGTTCCTGTTCTGCTCTGCTATGTTCCTGTTCTGCTCTGCTCTGCTATGTTCCTGTTCCTGTTCCTGTTCCTGTTCTGCTCTGCTATGTTCCTGTTCCTGTTCCTGTTCCTGTTCCGTTCCGGTTCCTTTTCCGGTTCCGGTTCCGGTTCCGGTTCCTCTTCCGTTCCGTTCCGTTCCTGTTCCTGTTCCTGTTCTGTTCTGTTCTGTTCTGTTCTGTTCTGTTCTGTTCTGTTCTGTTCTGTTCTGCTCTGCTCTGCTCTGCTCTGCTCTGCTCTGCTATGTTCCTGTTCCTGTTCCTGTTCCTGTTCCTGTTCCTGTTCCGTTCCGGTTCCTTTTCCGGTTCCGGTTCCGGTTCCGGTTCCGGTTCCGGTTCCGGTTCCTCTTCCGTTCCGTTCCGTTCCTGTTCCTGTTCCTGTTCCTGTTCTGTTCTGTTCTGTTCTGTTCTGCTCTGCTCTGCTCTGCTCTGCTCTGCTCTGTTCTGAATAGCCATGATGTTAATGGGATTGAAGACTTTCTCTCATCTCATCCTTTCTCTGTTCTTTTGTGACAACAATTGCTCATAGTCCAAAGTCAACCTAATAATTATTACCTAATTGTTTTTAAACAGACAGATTGCTAAGATCATAAATGTAGTTTATAGATAAAATCAACAAGGGTCCACAATCAATATTTAAAATTCTCACATTTGAGTTATCTAAGTTAGCTCTGCTGCTGTCTTTATCTTTTAATGCCCCTTTAGAAAGCTATTCATATGCATATTTAGTCCCAGTAGGCTATTCAGAATCTGGGATGTTTGGGAAGAGAATTATCTGTGCGTTATAAAACTTCAATAGTGTTAAATTGGGGGAATCATTCTTGAAAGTGAAGTTTTCTCTCCATTGAATCAGCACACAATCAGTTCATTGTGTCCAAACAGAGAGCGTTTTGATTGTTCGTGACAGCTTCATCACACCTCTCCACAGTGTTGTCTGTTGTTTGGCTTTTCTAGAAAAAGTGTCTGTTTTTGCCCATAAACAAATTTGAGCATAAAAGAAAAAGTTTGCTAATTAAACTAGGGAAAACTGCAAAGGTCATTAATAATTAATGGCCAATGCAGATTTCGTATGTTTTTGCTGAATGTGAGCTGAAAATAAATGAGTCTGAGCACAGAAGCATCATTTCACCCTTCTAAAAAAGAAAGAAAAAGAAACAAGGGAAAGGTATGAATAATGTTGTTTATCAGTAGACCACACCAAGGTTTTTAGCTTATTTGGTGGGTCTTTGATCTTTCTCTGCCACAGCGCTCATCCTCCACCCATCACTATGGCCCAAACACAAAGACAAACTGCTGTTAAGCTTTAAACGTTTCTCATTACACATTGTTTTGAGAATCTTATGAACAGCAGAAGGTATTGTTGACCCGTTCTCAGCATCAACTGAATTGTAATGGTCTTCTGAATCCATCTACAGTAGCTTTAATTGTACAATACTAACACTCCAAGCCTAATTCTATGTATTTACGATTACTTAATTGGCCAAGTACAGAAATTAGGTTTTGGGGGGGATAAGCAGTCCTTTTTAGTCTTTGAACACACTCTATTCAAGCATGCGACGCTCTGGTTATAATGCTAACATCAAAAGCAGATATATCAGCAAGTATAATAAAACTAATTGCAGCCGTCTGGATACCATGCAAATAGCCATTCTGGCAAGAGTTTGTTTTCTGTTCCCCTTTTTCTATCTGTCATTCCTTTTCTCTCCTTCAAATGTGCTGTATCTTTGAAGCTTGCCTTGAACTCAGGAAATAAGAAATGCATGAACAAAACAGTTTAGCTCAATTATACATTCATCTGCCTCCCCCCAAGGTCTACATCCCTTTTCCAACTGGATTAAAGGAGAGAGGATTGTATAGGACTGGATGGTCAATGAACTGTAACAGCCTGCTTCAAATGATTAGTGCATTGGGACACAAACAATATGCATCTGGGACATATGGGTCGCAAGTCTGGGCTGGATCAGGAAAAGCCTGGGTTCTGCTCCTTGGTGCCAACCGCACGCCAAGGCAGTGTCATGTTCTTCAGTGAGAGATAAGGCTGGAAAATGGCTGGATGGTTTTTCTATGCCAAAAGAGCATTGCCACTTCACAGACGAAGTATAATCAGCAGTATGGCTAGTTCATAAACCTACATCAGCGTTGAGGGCTTTTAGCTGGAGATGGGGGATTTTGAAGAGGGAAGTAATAGTAGGTTGGATGAAAATGTTTGCTGTAGAGGGTAGAGATTTTTGAACACCATTAACAGTCATTATGGGCTTTATTGGGTTAAATTATCAAGCGCATAAATGGCTTTGCTCCCTCCTGTGTGAATAAGTGTAACCAGCTCTGACTCAGCTGTGATTAAGCCAATTACATGAAGGTTATAGTATTATTCTTTGTTCCGTATAGCTGTAATATTATATAAGATAATGTTGCTAGACAATGCTGTAAGATAAGATAATGATCTCAGTTCACAAATATCATGTTGACATTTGCAGTTGGTGTAAATAGAAAAGCAAAAACAACTTCAATTGCTTTTTTTCTTTCTTTACTAGTCATAATTCTTTAAACTTATGTTTGTCATGGACAAACTGAAATGTAGGCTACTTTAAAATGTATTGGTCCCAATTCATATCAGATGGCCTTAACTACTATGTACTTACATCTAAAATATGTACAATGTACTTATTGTGATCATATTGTATTGCGCAACACTATTGCTGATATTGAGGTGAGATACAGGTAAAGTTAGGGACAGGTGTGGTGGTGTGGGTCAGTTTAAGGGTTAGGTGTTAAATGTCATTATAAATGTAACTATAGAAATTAATTACAGATGTAATTACATGTAGGTAATTAAAAAAATTTAAGTACAATGTAAAAATGTTAGGGCTGTCAACCGATTAAAATAAGCGTGATTAATCGCATATTGTCATGAGGTTCGCGATTAATCGCAATTTAATCGCACATTTTTATCAATTCTAAATGTACCTTAAATTAATATGTTTAAAGTTTTTAATACGCGAATCAAAATGGGTATGGACAAATATGCATGCTTTATGTAAATGTACATTTATTATTAGTGAAACCATACTCAAAGCATGAAGACTAGACATGTATCAAAGGTCACAGATTTTTTTCAAAGAACTAGTTAATGTCTCAGTTAATATTCAGAATAAGCCGGTATTTTGTGTGCGCGCGCCGAACTGTGACGCAATTCACGTGAACAGTGTGAGAAACACGGACTAGGGAGTGCTCTTGTTCAGAAAAGTAACCTGCGTATTCGTTTTAGCCAATTGTAATATATTTAGTTCAATAAAACACATGTACTGTAAGTTGTGATGGTGTTAATGATTTACCTCAGATATGAGTGAGAGTGAGATTGCAGTGCATCGTAGGGGTTGCACCGACTAGTCGACTAATCGACACATCGACCTAAATGCTCTGTCACAACGCTTTAAACTTGACGTCGACTAGACGCTGGCCTATAGAGGGCGCAACACCCGCGGGCACCATTAAAAATTATGCGTAGGGCATCAAGACGGCCAGCGGTGGTACTGGCTGTGCACAAGAAGACCCGAGTTTGAGTCTCAGCTCAAGGTTCAGGTTTATTTTATTTTTAATTAATGACGTCATCAGCGACTAGTCGACGTCGACCTGACTTTCATCACATAAATGTCGACTTTAAAAAAATGAAAGTCGTTCAACCCCTAGTGCATCGTGCTTGGGCTGCAGAGAATGTGCTCAGTGAAAAAACGCACTTTTCTTTCGACCTGGTGTCTAATAAAAGTTAAAGGTGCACTATGCAACTTTCCGTCCACTGGAGGCCACCTATTCTAAACAAAGGCGTAGTTTGATGACGCCAAGTGTGAGCGAAGCATCTCGGGACATCTGGTCTTCACATCACAGCCAGTGGAAAATAGGACTCGGGCAGAAATCATGTTCATGAATGTGATTATTAACGTTACTGTAGTGTAAAGCAGAGCAGGACCGAGTGTTGTGGAGCTGAGCACGGCCGCTGGAGCGATTGTTAAACACACGGCTTACGAGCACCGAGACTTTTATTATGACGGGACACAGTCACCAGGCGCCTGCACTATATTTCCGCATTTCCGGTCATGATTATAAGGTAAAGCAGCTCTGTTTATTATATTAGATACAATTAAGTGTGTTTAAAATGATGTTATGATGTTACTCTGTGTGTTCGCTCAGCGCTGCTGTGACATGTTCACACTGCTAAGAGAAAAGCTCTTCTGCCAAATAAAACTAAGGGTAACACAGATATGACGCGATTGACAGGCGACTCGCTCAAACGCTATGCTGAAACGTCCCGGTCCTTAGTTAAAATAGCAATTTTCTCACAATTTACAAATAGTTGGAAACATTTGGGATATTGTAAGAACTCAACTGAACAAAATATATAACACTGGCCTAGTGGTTTTTGGATAGTTTACTGCAAAAATACTACATAGTGCACCTTTAAGCAGAAAATATGGTAGCTTATGTAGGCTATAACTTCACTTGTTTCAGAGTAATGTTATTGTTAACCCTTTTGTTTCCCTATTAATGTTTGCTGCCGAATCTTTTATGTCTATGGCTGATCTCAATTTGTCCAACTACAGCCCATGGATCAAAAAGAAAATGCGCACTGCGTTAATAAAATTAGTGCCGTTAAAATGAATTTGCGTTAATGCGTTATTAACGTGTTAATTTTTACAGCCCTAAAAATTGTACATAATAAGTGCATTATATCAAATTATTAGTTTAAATGTTAGTTCATAGTAGTTAAGGCCATCTAATATAAAGTGGGTCCAATTCATCCAGTCTCTATGTACTTCTCCCTCTTATTATGTCTTTCTTCAGGCAAAAATGCTCCACGTAGGCTGCCTTGTTCTTGCTTGCAAAATGTGAGTTTAAGTTAATCTTTCTGAATTATGAAAAGAGAAACACTATCCCTATATTGATGCTCTAACTTGGCACTATGTGGCTCTTGGGATTGGCAGGGTCTCATGGGTCAGCAAAGATACAGAAAAAAATGAGATCCTCTGACCCTCCTAGTCATGCCGCACCACTTGACTTTTCACTCTGTAAGTCCCTGGTGACCTTTAACGCTGGTAGGAGGTGAAGAAACGGTGACATAATGGGTTTGAAGTGTCAGCTGGAGGATTTATGTGGAGGCCGAGTGCTGGCCATCCTCTGGAGAAAAGGTCCATTCTCCCATGATTCCTTTACTCAGTGGGCTGCATCTTGAATACGTGGGATTACTCACTAAATTTTTCTGTTTGACAGGCATTGTAATTTCACTCCTCCCCATTCTTTCTTCCATTTAGATTGTTTTTACACCTCCATTGTCTTTAGTAATGTAAAAGCGCATCCTGTTTTGTTGATTTCAGGTTGAATCCCCATTGGCAGTGGAGGCGGTACTGGGTGAGACGCAGTTCTCTGTGGTAGACGAGAAAGTGTCCATAGTGGAGCTCCGTGTTCATGCCATCTCGGGACTGGCACTTAATCTTCAACCAAGCCCTGGCAACAGCCATACCATGGTTGCTAAGGCAACTGGCCTGCAGACTCTCTCCACACTTAAGCAGGTAAAGTTGTTCCCTTTATTTTTTTTCCATACCTTCTAGAATAAATGACAGTATTTTGTTATATTTTTGACAAAATACTGATTTCTAGTACAGTATATTTGATTTGTTGCTTGTCCAAGGCAAGGTATCATTAACCAAATAACATAAACATGAACTGTAATTGAATAAAATATACAAACTTAAGGCTTATATTATTCAACCCTTATGCTGGGTTGAAAACCTTGTTTTGACCAACCTTTCATAAAATAGCTGGTTATGCTATATTATCACCAGAATTCAGTCTTTTTGTCAACTTGTTTTCTTTCAATTAGGACAGATTTTTCACTTATTTCTAAAACTGATTGATCGTAGGCCTAATTTATTATAATATAGCATAACAAGAGATTTATAAGCTATAGCGATTGCTAAAGCATGTGACCAACGTCATCGAAACGTAAAGAAAGAATGTTTGGCCAGTTTACATGGCCTGGCATAGAAGGCTAGTATTCTGGCATGAAAAATAATAAAAAATTAAAGAGAAAAACGGAATATAATCATACGAAATGCAGCAACTAATACAAACAAAACATCTCTTGTTAACTAGAATAGCATAATTTCATTCCTTTGTTAAATAAGAGGCGATCTGGCGCTCGTTTCCGCTGTTATCAGTGGGGGAGATTTCTCTTTGTCTTCACACAGACGAGCGCTTTAATCTAATGTGTAATGCCGTCGCAGAGATTTTCTATTTGTTCCGGTGAAATCAGGAAACAAAATTCACAAAAATTGTCCATGCTCGATATACAACGTGATGATATTCGGTTTTTTTATGAGGAAAAAAAAAATACGAGGTCAGATTAGAAATGAGAACTTCTGACAAGCTTAACAAAGGACCATTATGAGCAAAGTTTGCAACTCTCTGCCTTTATTTACGTGAAAAAATCTGGGTACTAACGCTATATTGTGTTTAGATGCACAAATTAAACATGAGATCTATATCAATAAAATGTATCCAAACCCATTTAATGTACAATGTACTGTCAATGCCATCTTTTGGACATTCATCATATTATATTTGTTTTCTTTTCGTGTCCTCAAACGCTCTAATCTGTTTATTTTTAAGTTACACTTAGATGAAAAAAAAGAAAATCAATAGTTTTATTGGTTGCATTACTTTATTACGAAGGTAATCTTGGGCCTCCTTTTGCTATCCATGCCATTCGTCGACTTTTGTCACCTCTGAAACATGGCTTAGTTGTACTATTTTTCCACGCTGAAAAAGGATAAAAGGATATCCCATTCTTAAGCTTTATGCCACTTCTATCATAAGAATGACTATTGGATTTTATAACACAGCAGGTAGACAGCATCTTGAACACTGCGTTCTTCCCTCCAGGCAAATAATAAGTCTGCCGCACGTTTATGCCGCGGATTGCCAAAATGCTTTGCGTTCACCACTGAGAATACGTCATGGTGACGACACATTAGCAAACTCTATTGTTTGTAGGCTGGTCCTTTTTGACAAGGAAAAGTAGGAGTAACAAGGTTGGAAAAAAATCCCCAAAAAAGTACATACATACCCGTGTGAGCAATGCGATAATATTAGCAAACATTTTCGGGTCAAAATGACCCGGAAACAACATCAGGGTTAAGTTCATTTTCTAAAACTAATAAATAAAAATAAAAATAATAAATACTAAGTAGACATTTAAATGGCAAAACATGGCTAAAAATAACTAAAATCAAAGAGAAAACAAAAATCAAAATATTAACAAAATCTGTAATAGTATATCAATCATACTAAAATAACACTGTTTCAAGAACATCTACCATGTTGAATAAACTTGTTCAAGATGGTCTACAAACTTATTCTGGCCCTCATGTGTAAACTAAACCAGCTACAGACCATGTAAAACCATCTGAAGTGTCATATTTACAGTGAATTGTCATGGTACCATCCATGTGAATTTGTGTAAAATATAATAGGTCTTATAATTTATATTCTTAGACCCTGAATGAAGGTATTATCTCAAGTCATATACTGTGATTTGAAGATCACACTTGTTTAGGGTCAAGAAACACATGGAAAAATCTCAGTTAATTACACGAAAAAGTATCTTCATGTAATTGTCTAAATATGACTGTATCATTTGTCATCATACCCCTCTACAGCTGAGTCCATGGAAAAGCTCTACCCTTTGGCCCTCTGCAACTAATTATGCAAGTGACATTTATGTGAAATTCCTCGTTGTTGCTCAGGATTATTCTGCTCCTCAAGAGTTAACACTGGCTGGACTCAGTCTCATATTGATGAATCGAGTCTCCATGAAGGTTATACACCAATGGCAAATTAGCCTCCGCGCAGTCTTCCAGCCGGCCCTCACTACTTTAATAAAGGCTAGTTTGGCATTCAGACATATTCAGATCTCCTTTAGTATCAGCACACCAAATGAGCAAGCATCTTGCTTAATAAGCCACCGCCTCTGTTTTCTGCCGTTCTCGAGTGTCATCAGGGGAGCTCCGTGCATTTGCTGTATAATATTTCTCAAAGCATTAATTGGAGCACATTCGCTTGTATTTTCAAGTGAGGGCCTCGTATGCTGCCGGGCTAATTTATACAATGTCTCGGGCAGGTCACGGAGCCCTGCCGTGAGAGCTTGGGGCCTTTTATCCTGCTCTGTACTTAGCCTGTGACCAACATCTAACATCAGACGAGGGTGGCTGCTTTCAGTTCACGCATTAAACTCCAGCGGTTCTCCCCCGCTCTCTACTTCACCACCTTTGCTTTTAATTAGCGTAATGTATCGGCCTAAGTGCTTGTGGAGACTGTGCAATAAACATCACTGATGACCCTCCTCCTCCTCCACTGCTACCAGTCCTTCATTTCAGTTCATTCCTTCACTGCACCTACCTACTTACCCTCTGCAGTCACAAAATAACAGCAGTTGTTCAACCATTTATGTTGGTTGCGTTTGATTTCCTGGTAATACTTTAACTCTTTCTTCAACGGGATTTTTTTTTTTTTTATCATTTTCACAAAAATGTCATGACCCCAGAATATTTTGTTATATAAATATCTGAGCGTGCATAATTAAAAGAAAAAGAAGACCCTTTGCTTATACATTTTGAGCAAAAAGCTCAGAAAATCGTGTTTTGTCAAAGACTATGTCTGAATCATATTCAGAATGAAACAGATGGAGTAGACCGAGTCCATCAACACCCCCAAACTTTCACAGTCCTGTAGCTCATCCTGGGTCGACATTTCATTCATTAACATACTGTAAGTCACTTTTGATTTATATGCTGTTTAACTCTTTCCCCGCCAAACATGGAATTTTCCATTATTTAAAACCAAAAACTTAATTTTCTGGGTTTCTGGGTTTTCACAGTTAGACGCTAGGTGGCGCTATTACGTATCTTCTGAATGAGTACTGAATCTCCTGATCAAAACACGCGAGTAAGACGCAGTAAAACAAGTGATCGTATGTAATCATATGCATATGAAAAATAACGTGATCATCAACATTAAACATCATATGAATCAAAACTGCCTAATGTTTGTGAATGAAATGTGGACCCAGGACGAGCTACAGGACTGTGTAACCATTAGGAGTGTTGATGGACTCCATCTACTCCATCTGTGTTTGATTATCGCTCTGAATCTGATCTGGAAACAGACTTATATTTGATTTTGGTTGATTTTTGTTCAAAATGTTGCTTTTTTAAACTTACCCATATTCAAGTGATGATAAAAAAGGAATGCAAGAATAAAACACTTTTTTTTTTTTTAAAGAAGAGGGCAAGCTCTTTCTTTTGATATATGGCATGCTCAGATATTCATAAAACAAAATTGTATATGGGCTATTCAATTTTGGTGAAAATGGTCAAAAACCCTGTCGGTGGCATGGCAATTTTTTTTTAAACGCTGGCGGGGAAAGAGTAAATGTTGATGATCACATTATTTTAAATATGCATATGATTACATATGAAATTGCTTGTTTCTGCATCTTCCTCGCAGGTGTTTTGATTAGGAGATTATGTTCTATTTAAGAAGATGTGTTAAAGCGCCTCCCTACCGTATAACAATGAAAACACAGAAAGCCGGAAATTTCCTCAATTCATAGTTTTCAGTCACGTAACTGTCACGGAGGCCTGGAAGGCAAGATAGCCATAGAACTGCAGCACAAGCCTGTCAATATCTTAAAAACTACAATATGTGAACGAGATGCAAGCTGTTGACTCTTGTGATCCATGTACAGCGCCTGCTGCAGTAGTTTGAAGGATGCAATACTACTCTATAGGTACTCAAGATTGACATGAGACTGAAACTGAGTGTGCCCCCCCCCCCAATCCTTATTCGTGCAACCCACCCTTAAAGTGCCTTAAAGTACTAAAACAGTGATATTAAAAGATCAAATTAATTTTTACATACTATATACAGGCGAGCAGATAAGCCCAGAATATGAACACATTTTCTGTATATAAGTTTTCAATGGAAAAAAAACCTTGTGTTGCATTTATATTGTGTTCATCTTCTTGCCTATACAAAGTATGCATCATCAATACGGTGCATATTGAATCTGGTCTTTCTACATTAATACTTACTACAAAGCTATAGTAAAGCTGTAGAGTGTCTCTGCTCTTGATATAGAATCACTGATGAAAACATTTAGCTTTAATGAGGAAAAAAAAAAAAACGTTACGAGGGCAGATTGGAACTCAGAACTCTGACACGCTTAATGAAATATCTACCAGTAGACCACAAGCATTTCATGTAAATCTTTCCCTCACAACCAGAAACACACTTATTTAGTGACATTGTTGATTTCGTGGTCTTCGTGCTGCTGACAGCTCCCATAAACTGAAAAAAAAAAAACGCGTTGATGGGCGCGCTCTCACTCTCGCTTTCCCTGGAGAATTGCCCATGGGGATTTCCACCCGTTTTGACATAATATGTGGCCATACTCTGAAAAAAAAACGTTCTGAAACCTTCGCAAAGTTCCAAATTCGCAATGCATTTGCCGTTGTTTTTAATTGTGGCCATGTTTAGCATGAGCACCTAACTCTTTAACAGTGTAAATAAGTCAGAATGCATGAAATAGCATCCCCCCCCCCCCCATTAATAAAATGTATTAATATAATGTATTAAAAGGGAATTATAATGTCTATATATACATTTTTTTACATTTCAAGTTTGAGTATAAATTAGGTTAATTAATTAAATTAAGTTGAAATAAGTTCCATTTAGTATAAATTACCATACCAAATGATCATGTATTGAACGGACATAAAAGTTCATAAAAGTGAATTAATAAAATAACTTTAATCTACATTTTTAACCTAATCATGGAATTCATTTATATGTATTCTTTTATTTGCTGTTGTTAAGTATGTTGACAATACATTAACCTAAATAAATGTTGTTAAAGTATTGTGAATTGCTAGTTCATGATTGCATTTACTAATTTTAACAAATTAAATCTTATGTAAAGTGGTACTGATTTTCTTGCTCTTTCTATTGCACTTTAGAAGCCCCTTTCTTTTGTCTTACTGGCATCCTTAAATAATTGATTTTGCTGTACGCTGGTGTAAGCGATTATTCCGTTTTAAATTGGTTGGATGCAAGAATCCTTTACTTTTGTAGTTTGTTACGTACAGTGAATTCAAAATTACCTTCAGGATAGATCTGTAAAACTTTAAGCAGTTAGAAATTTAATAACTTGTCCATGTAAAAGTTGCAGTGTCATGTCCCAAAGATCGAAGCTTGTAGAAGAATCAAGGGACATGTGTGATTGATGTCAATTTATTTAGTGGCTAGAGTGATCTCGAAAGGTCCAAGATGACAACATGTCGTCTTCAATGTATTATTCAGATCATGCATATCAAAGGCTCTCTTCATCTTGACAAGCAGTGTTGACAGAGCTTGAGCCTGAATGTCAGAACAACCTTGAAGTTTGTGACACGACAGAAGACTATTTTTACAGCCTCACAACAGGCCGTTGCTGACTGGAGGCAGATAAATACTTCTCTTCCTGAATATAAAAGCAAAGCAACACTTCATTTCTGACTAAAAGCACTCTGGCAGAGTGGTTTCATTTTGTCTGCCTGCCAACAGGTGTAAGGTGTTGTGCTGTTCCTTTAGTAGAGAGCAAGAGCAGGAAAACAACTGTCAAGCTCAGGCTTGTTATGAGGTGACAAGAACACAAGCGTTGCGCCAGTGCTGCTTCCCCTCAGTCTGTGTTTCTAACGGCCAAAGCATGCAAGCACCTCTGATGTTAGCTGTATTTCTCCGGCTCAAGACAGGATGAGCTATAGGATGGTGCAAGCATTAGGGGTGTTGATGGACACGGTCTACTCCATCTCTTGTTTGATCATCATTCTGAATCTGATCTGGATGCAGTCTTTGACTAAAATGATGTACAATTATATTAATAAAGCGAGACACTACAGGTGAATAGGGAATTGTTTTGTTTTTTATTACAAGATATCACTATGATACTTCTCCAGTTTATTACTGGCATAAACTTAAGAAAAAAAAATGTATTACAAGTTTTGTGTAAATTAATGTTTAGTATGCAAATTAGGACTTGTATACTTAGAAAAACGCTCATTTTATATTATATTTCCAAGAACAAAATCTGGAAATTCGAAAAGAACAGGTTCAGAATTCTTGGTTCTACTTGTTGACATATTAGATGAGAGGGCTTTTACAGAGGGAATTATGGATATCTTATTTTGTGCTTTAGTAGATCATAGAATACTGAAAATGGCCTTAAAAATCTATTTTCACCATGTTTTTGGAGTAAAAAGACCTATAAAAAGCCTTCAGAATATAGTTAAGTATAAGACTGGAAAAGTTTGTGCTTGTAGATGCTACTTAAGTGGATATATCTGAATCTGAGTGTAAAGAAAAACTACCTAAACAAGCACATAACAGTCACAAAAACACCAAAAAACTGTCCATGTTTGCTGTATGTCCATCTATAACTATTTGAATCTAATTAGTTTCGTCGTCTAATCTATTGTTCTTTACTTGAGCTGTTTCATCAGCTCTTGCTACTTTGTCCTTTCTGGGAACGTTTATGAGCTGATTTCGGCACTTTCTGCAATTTCTCGGCAGCGCAATGACGTAGTGTGTAATTCACATCGGCCAATCAGATGTGATATTCAGCTGCAAACTTTTGCGGTTGGTTAGTTCTACATAGGAAATGCCCATATTTGGATTAGATAGTCTCATACACAGCGCTGAGAGCTTTACAATGATACCAGGCATGTTTCTGTGAATGGAGACGGCACGGGAGCTCGCGTTATAATAACTTTTGATGATTTCGGGTAGAAATCTAAAGGCGGAAGTTGACAAAATAAAGTGAATTATCCACTTTAATGTGTAATGTCGACATATTTTTTATTTTGACATGAAAGCTTACATGTTAAGGGAGTAAACTGGCCCAAAATCTCAAAATTGACCACTGCATGAAAAAACGATGTTTTCACCTGCCGTGTCTCGCCTTAAAATAAACCTTTTGTATGAATGTACTGTACTTACAACACTGACCACCATTCGGTGTCTATCAACTGCGCCTAGCTATGACTTCAGGGGCTACACAAAAAATGTTGCCACAGTGAGTCCTATTCATGTAGTTTTTCATTTAAGTTCAAATTTACCTTAAATCTCACCAGGAGTTGACTTTGAACTTGAGTGTGCATGTACAGAATGACGTGTTCTATATGCAACACCAATGCAATGCGGCCCTTATCGTTCAGTGTGGAGCTCCCTTTATAGTGCGTCACACACAACAAAGTAAGAATTCAAAAACAGATCCAAAGGTTTACTGTTGTTTGTGGGTTGATGCTCACAATTTCTTTTGTTTTGTGTTTATAGGAGGCCAGTTTGTCCATCTGGGTTTACTACAGCGACAATACCGCCGCCCCCCTGAGTATGTACGACCCTAAAGACTACAACCTCAATGCCTCCACAGCAGACGATAAGGTGGTTTCGGTGGCTCAGCAACCCCAGCAGCGTTGGCCAGTCATCGTTGCCGAGGGTGAGGGTACAGGAGAGGTAGTGCACGTGGAGATGACCATCTGCGAAACCTGCCAGAAGACTAAACGCAAGAGCGTCATTGCTTCATCTCCTGTGTTCGTCAAAGTCCGCTTTGGACAAGATGAAGACTCTGAGGAGGAAGTGGAAACAGAGACTGAAATAGAAACCAGAATTGCTGCCAACACGAGAAAGCCCGCTATCGAACCCAACGTAGGTGGTGCAGGGTATGAACCATCTAATGAGCAACCAGCAAGCGTGCCCATTGATTACACCAACTTCCCTACAATGAGCAATCCGGAGGAACCAACTGAAGAAGATGAGGAGGATGACGAGTTTGTGCACAATCCCCGTAGCATGACTGACCTAGAGATTGGCATGTATGCTCTTCTCGGCGTGTTTTGTCTCGCCATACTGGTCTTTCTTATAAACTGCATTGTGTTCGTGTTGAAGTATCGCCATAAGCGCATCCCACCTGAAGGCCAAGCCAACATGGACCATTCCCACCACTGGGTGTTCTTGGGTAACGGGGAACCCCTGCGCACCCAGAGCGACCTATCGCCTCAGACGGTGGAGAGCCCCAGCAACACCTTGGAGGGGGTACAGACTTGTTGTCACGGGGACCACCACAGCAGTGGCAGCTCCCAGACCAGCGTACAAAGTCAGGTCCATGGCCGAGGAGATGGCAGCTCCGGCGGTTCCACCAAAGACCACGGAGAGGACGCCAGCTCGCCAACCTCCAAACGCAAGCGTGTCAAGTTCACCACCTTTACCCTTCCCACAGAGGACTTACCCTACAACTCCATCCCCATTGCCAACGAGGAGGACATTCAGTGGGTATGCCAAGACATGGGCTTTCAGGACCCAGAGGAACTGCACGACTACATGCGCAGGATAAAGGAAATAGCCTGATTGGGCAGTATGCTTTCTAAATACATTCCTTTCTATTTTTCTCTCTTAATTTTCACTCTAGAGGAGGTACCTTTCACGAAAAAAAACAACCAAGGCCTAGTGTCCAGTTTTGTTGGGGTTTTCTGCACAGTGCTGTTTCCCTTACACATTGAAACTTGTACAAACTAAAAATAAATATTCATGACGCTGCCAGGGAAGCCAAAGACGAGTCAAAGGGATTCTAGAAAAAATGGCTTTAGCGGTGTGTGTGATTGCTGCTCAGTAGAAGGGTCAGTGTACAATCTTCAAGGGAAAAAAAATGTTTTTTAGTTGTGAACACTAATATCAAAATGGATCCCTGAAGTACTCAATCATGTGTGGGTCACCCTGCTGTGGATAGGATCTTTCTCAGAGGAATGCCTGGAGTCTTGGCACTGTGTCCATTCTTCTTCTTCTCTCTTTTTTTTTTTAATTCAACAGATTCTTCTCCAACAAAGAGGCCTTTGAAGTGCAGATTCTACTTTTGTCCCAGATTTGTGTTTGAGATGGATCATGTTCATGCCATTGTTGATAAACCTGACACTTAGCCACAGAAACTGTCAGGGACGTTCGTGAGAATGTGCCAAGGATTCTTTTCTGTCAGTGTTGGAAAAGTTGAATGGTTTTATCCCCCTGCCCCTCTTTTCAGCGTTATCTCGGTCCTACACACGCCTTGGTTGTTGAATTATTTCTTCGTCTGTCTTAGGTATTTCATACTCATTCTCAACCTGGATGCCACCTTTGCTTCTCTCACTGTCTTGGTTAAGTCAGATGCCTTATTAAATGGATCTCAATAGTCACAACCTCTCTCTGTGCTGACACCACATTTGTTCACATTGGTAAGGGCCAAAGCAGGGGCAACTCTACAGATGTCTGTATTTCAATTAAATGTGTCGGCATGGGGAAGGCGAGAGCTTGTACATTGTGGAGTTAGGTATCTTCTCCAACATTCCTCTGCATGAATGGAGACTTGGAGGCACAATTAGCGCAATTTTGTTTCTTTTTTACTTTGTATATGTTTGTATTGTGAGAATTATCTAATCATACATAAATGATAATAGAGGACATATCATGTTACCATGCATTACATGCATGTGCCAGACCCTCCCTCCTGTGTACATACCATGTTCAGTACATAACGACTGCTGACGCTTAACTCTCGATTACTCAGTTTTCCTGAGAAATAGGGGAGGCAGATGCTATATAGGGACTCGGCAGCCAGATACTTGAATTTCAGTGAGGCTTTCTTTTCTCTTTCTCTTTTTCTGTCTCTTTACTGATCTCACCGTGAATTCCCATCCAGGTGGTAATAGAGTTAAGGTCTCTAGTAAGGATAAAATGCTATGCAAACACACTGGAGGGGTTGATTATTATGGTTAAGTAAATCTGCCCTAGATATCATTATAGCGTCATGGTTACTTTCGATTATATACCAAGAAATATCTCAAACTAGTTGTAACATCTGCCACAATGTAAATTGCAGGGTTTGAGGTTTAAGGTGTTTTTTTTTGTTTGTTTTTGTTTTTTACTTTGAAGCACGCTAGATGTGTTAAAGAAAACACCACAGTAGATCAAGCCCAAAAACGTAAGCATTTACTAGTTTAGAAATGGTCAAGCTAGTAACGGGTCTGAAAGCTTTTTTTTTTTTTTTCTTTCGTTCTCTCTTTGTGGTAGGGCACAAATAAATTGTATCTGTATTGCTGCTGACCTATCACAGGTTAGTTTCAGGGTTACAGTCCCCTCAGTTTCTTCAGGATGTCTAAATTCACACACTGTATTAAAGGCTTTTTTCCCACTGTGCTTATTTGTAACATGCAGGATTTACCCTTGACTTTGTTTTTAATAGTCGTATTAGCCATTTTCCTGTAACCAGGATGGAACACCTATTTTTGCTTTCTTTGCTTTATAGATTTTATTATAATATTATTTTTATTTAAGAAAAATAATAGATCACCCCTAATTTAATCGGGGGCCCTTTGCACTCCACATAAGAGTCACAGAGAACATAATACTGACACCTCTCCACCTTTCTCCTATGATTTGTTGCCCCCTTCACCCTTCCTCAAAAAAGAAACCCTCAGTCATATGACGTGTGATGAAATGTTAATTGATAATGTAACATGTCAAGGTATTAGGTTTCGATTGGCAGCTGGAGGGTTGGTCAAAGGCTTATTTTGGCCCTCACTTTACAGATATGTTGGTTCAGAACTGAATGTAAACTTTTTCAACTGTACCTTGACGATCAAAATGAACATAATTTCCCATGTATTATTACGGTCTTCTGATGGGGTACGTGAGACTCGATATGACTACTAGCAAGTCTCTGGTAGCAGCTCATACACTTTTCCGTCGTGTAACATCATCATCAGGACATTTTCGGTTTCATATTGTTTTCCACTTTTAACTGATGTATGTATGTATGTATATGAAATAGCAGTTGCAATATCTGCGCTTTCATTTATCTTTTTCAAGAGGAGCTGCTACTAGGCCTTTGCCTTGACCACATGCTGTGTTGTGGTGTAGATTTGAGCTGTACTCTATGACCTGCTGAAGCACGGTACTGTCAGCCTTGTGCTGACACACCCTTAATGTACAGAGCACTGTTACGACATCCTGTATCCTCCCTAAAGAACAACTGTTGTATTTCCCTCCTTATATGTAAGTACTAAAGAAAATACAATGCATAAACTTGGTGTTATGTCTTTTACTTGACAATGTCTCTGTATTTTAATGCGCAATCCAAACAGTAGTTGTCTAATGAGCCTACTGAGCTGTCTAGACAGCTGTTACTTTATTTATAATGTATTTATTTATAAAGACTATTGTGCTTTGTTAACAATATTACACAGTCAAAAGAAATGGAAATGGGAAAAAGGTTTTCATTTTGTGCATCAGCACAAAAGGCAAGTTTTTACAGAGGTGTAGCAAGTTATTATATTTTAATTGAAAAATTACAAAGACAAACTATTTTTTTTAAGTGTCCTGATGAACTGTTTACATTAAGACCAAAAATTTGAATTGTGAAAAAGAGTGTGCTTAACTGTTTTCAATGTCCATGTGTACTTCTTAAAAGTACTTTTTTTTTTAACTTAACTTTGAAAATAGTATAATATTAATGAAATTAAAAGAAAAACTAAACATTTAGGCAGGGTTTACTTTCATAACACACTTAAGTACACTTGGTATTAATAATTTGTGTGAAATGTTTTACTTTAATGAAATTATGTGAAATAGTTATGTTTTAATAATATTTTGTCAATCTTTCATAATATTATGAAATTATATAGAAAAATGTACTTGTATCCTATTTAAGTGATTTGAAAAACAAAAGCACTCTTAAAGGGATATGTCACCCACAAATGAAACTTGTGTCATCATACTTTTCTTCTGCTGAACACAAAAGAAGATATTTTGAAGAATATAGATAACCAAACAATTGATGGGGAGAAAAAATAATAATAATATAGAGGTCAATGGGGTCCATCAACTATTTGGTTACCGACATTCTTCAAAATATCTTCTTTTGTACTTATGAACTCATACTTCATAACTTGTATAATGCAATGCAAAATTCTAATCAACATACTTTTCTAACAGGATTTCAACATGTAAATGGTCTATAATACATATTTAAATGCTTTAGAATGGCTATAGGGCTTCGCATTCAGTGCTTCACATCATTACTTTTATTTCCATCATTGCTTTTGCAAAACCAGACTCGCACAAGACCACTCTAGAGGTTAGTAGTAGGTAAAATGAGAATAACAACCGCCTTCATGGCATCTGTGACTGCCTTCGAGGATGTACACTCTGTGCTTAGACATCCCATGGGAAATAATGTGGGTTTTGAACTGCTGCAAAGACTTCTTCGCTTACAGGTCTTGTTATATTGTGCCAAAATGTGCGAAAAGAAAAGCGTTTCTGTTTCCATATAAAACAAAAGTGTATTTACACCTCTTTTGCACCTTAATATCACATCACTTCATGCACCAGTCCTGCTAGTATGTACCTGCCCTGTGTCAACACAACAATCTTGAGCAAAATAACCAAGCTGACATTTAGTACAATCTATATCTTATTTTTAATACGTACAAATGCCATTTATGTCTTTTAGTTTGTCAAGAGATTTAAAGCACCCTTTTTGAAGAGTACACATGTGCGTCTGTGCTCTAGTACGTAAGAACAAGCCGCTGATTGAATCTGGATATATAGCAAGATAACTAAGAAAAATGAGAATTAGTCCTCAGATGCCATGTCCATAATTTATAGCACAACAATCTAGCATGAATTCAATCTAAAAATAATTAATTAAAAGCAGTTTATTTTTTATTCCACCACCTGCATAACATCCTTAAAGGGGTCATATAATGGTACATGCACATTTACAACTTGATTATACAGCAATGTGTGTTGATAGTGACTGTACACAACCATCCTATAATGTATGGTTTTTTTTTAAATCACCTTATATGTTTTCACCTGTCTGAAATCAAGCCTTTCGATGTGTGACGTCACATGATTGGACACCCCTCCCAAGACTGCATTGACAGCAGCGTTTCAGCGCAGACCTGCTCTGAGCGAGCACAAGCTGTCCGCCACTGTGGATATGCTGCAGCAGAATGGCGTCTAAGCCAGTGGTACCCAAACCTGTCCTGGAGGACCACCAGCCCTGCACATTTTGTATGTCTTCCAATATCTGACACACCCATTTTAGGTCTTGCAGTCTCTACTAATGAGCTCATAAGCTGAATCAGGTGTGTTAGATGAGGGATACATACAAAATGTGCAGGGCTGGTGGTCCTCCAGGACAGGTTTGGGAACCACTGGTCTAAGCGATTGTGGTCTTCTGTTTTTGGGTGTAATAATGAACACAGCAGTCATTTTGATGTTGATATATCTGATTTATCGAATTGATACGGTTGAACTTGCACAGATGTGTCCTGAGAGACTCGCGTTGTCAAACTTTCTCCTGACGCTTCACACTCAGAACAGAGGGGTTGGGTGAGCAAAGCTCATTAGCATAAAATGCACTTGCACAGAAACGGCTTGCTGAAAACAGAGCTGTTTTTCAACAGGTTAAATGAGTGATTTCTTAGAATACTAAATAGAATTTTTAATTAAAGTATATTACAAAGTTTTAATTTAGACACTAAAGAATCATATTAACTAAAATGGCATTATATGACCCCTTTAACCAATGTGGTTGTTTCGGGAAACAGCCGAGACTAGCTAGTTGATTTCTTCAACGATGCAAAGTACTTCGGTAGTTAAGCAGTGAGTAATGTCCTTGTACTGGAAAACCGCCCCTGTTTAGTTCCTGTCTCTATGAAGCCCCTGCTTCTGAAAAGCACAATGTGCTCTGATTGGTCAGTTGGAGCAGTGTGTTGTGATTGGTCAGCTTCTTTAAACATGTTTCTGAAATGTCACGCCCCATGAGTGGTGTGTGAACACACCACTAATGCAACTCGACCAGGCCCCAACTCTTTCATTTTCCATATGCCTTGGGTGAGAATTGTTTAAATAAGGAATATTGTAGTCATTCCCGTAAAAAAACAAAAGACTACATTCGGGGCATTTCAGTGCTTACTAATATAGAGAATTACTTCCTTTATAGGAGTGACTTTGTGCTTTGTAACTTTGCAGACCTTTTTGGTGCTCAAACAGCAACATTATACAGAAAAGAAAGTACAAAAAAAATGTAACAAAGCACAATAAGTTCCCTTTAAACTCTATGGGCCCTATCATACACCTGGAACAGTGCGGCGCCAGGCGCGATGCCGGTGTTTAAGTCCGACGCAGTTATCATTTTCACATCTAGCTCCATGATGTATATAGCAAATGCATGTGCACGCATTTGTGCTCTCATGGGTGTGTTGGTTTGAAAACAAGGTGTGTTCAGGGACATTGTTGGCGCATTGCTATTTTGAGGCAACTGAAATTGACTTGCGACATTGACCAACAAAAACCTATAGTCTAAAGTCAATAGCACAGTATTTTTTGTGTTATTTGAAGAGTGCGTTAGTAATATGCACAACGCGTGTACACTCTGTTTATTACACACACAGGGCCCTATCTTGCACCCAGCGCAATTGACCTTGTACACCGACGCATGTGTCATTCCTATTTTGCACCCGTGCAAAGCGCGCTTTTCCCTCCACAGAAGCACGTCGCTAAACTAGTGAATGAACTTGCGCTCCCTGGGCGGTTCAGCGCAAAAAAGGAGGCGTGTTCCGGCGCAAACAATCCCTGGTGCTATTTTGCTGTTCCATTAAACAGTTGCGCCACTGACCAGAAAAAACCTAGTCTAAAGTCAGTGGCGCGTTGCGTACCGTTCATTATGCTATTTTTAGGGCGCATGTTTGACCATAATGTCTATAGCGTGCACAACGCACATACACTTTGCTCATGTAATCTACACAGATGCAACAGTTATTTTTGCAAATCATAAATCGTTACACTAAAAAAAATATTAACACATGAGATGACGGAAATCATTGTGGTGTGGGACGAAGATGTGAAAAAATAGGAATAAAACTAGCTTACAAATTATTCAGGCTAATTGTAGTAATTAAGGATCAGACCTGTTTGCCCAATAGTGGCAAGACATATATGTATATAAGGACATCTGACAAATTGGTTTGTCCGTCAAGAACCAGGAAAAAAATAGACTAAAAAACTGAACAAACTGTTTAACCGACGCCTGTTTAACCGACGCTATACTGGGTGGGTTTCTCCCATTCCCATACAACACAACTTCTCTGTCTTTCACTGCTCTTACAAGAACATCAGTCTCCTCGGCTGTGAACTGCTCCTGGCGTGCGCCTGGTAAATACGCCATAATAATAGCAATCCATAATGGAACTTGCGCACCTGCTTTTAAAGGGAATGTCGGATGACGCTCTGATTGGTTTATTCACGTTACGCCCAAACCACACCTATGAATAATGAAGCTACTTCAGACCAACCCATTTTAGATTTGCGCCGGGCGCAAGAGCCATTTATCCCGCCGGGAAAATAGCAACACCGCCGAGACCCGCCCACAAAGTTACTTGCGCTTCGCGCTTTGACACTTGCGTTTCAGATTGTTAAAATAGGGCCCACAGGGACACAGAAGCACACAAACATAAATATAAAAAATATAAGATTCCTTTATGGAGAAGCGCTCAGGCTTTCCGCTCAAAAAATCTGCGATGTAAATAGCGAATCCACTGTAAGTTGCGCCCCAAAACACACACCAATCATTTTTTCCATCGCTAAACTAGCAAAAGTGGATTTGGACACGCCCTAATTGCACTTAGACCATTTAGACCTGGTCTAATGAGCTTAGATCGTTAAAGTAAGGCCCACAGATGGCACACAGATAAACACATTCACACTCATGCAGTCTCATTCTCTTGAAGGCTGGGTGGATATAACCATCTGTCATCAGAGAGAAAAGCTCTAAATCACATTGCAGATCTATTGGACTAGAGGGAAAAATCAGTAAATCGTCCTCAATTTAAAAAAGACTTTCATCAACACATCAGGCTAATTGGGACCAGCAGTAAAGTGAAGCAGAACAAAGCCAAGGTCTTCATTTAGAGAAGAGTGGCACAAAGGTGACTGTAAAAGAAGATTGATATTATTAAGCTGGAAAAGAGCAGTGTAATATCACTCCCCAGGTATGTGTATTGTGGGAACAAGCATCAGCTGGCGAAGAAGCCTGTAATATACCCACGCAATGTTTCCAGACATTTCATCAGCTGGGAGTTGTCAGGAATGTCACCGCTTGAAGCCGCTCATAATTAAAAGGTTGGGAGTTATCGCTCATCACAGCCTTGCCAGCATTTGATGGAGTTTGCATTTGGAATGCATCCTAATTGAAAGCTTTTATTGAAGAGACAAATTAAAATGAAAAATTGAAAGGAAACAAGCAAATACTGTAGAGTAATGGTCTTGATTTAGTTCTGGGTGCCTGGATGTATATCATTATGATTTTAGACCTCTGAATAATGAGTCACCATGACAGTGTAAAGTTTAGTTGTGTTCAATTATGATAGAAAGTCGAAGTAGAACTCTTTAACATTAATGCAATTTTTTCAGGCAGACCTTTGGAATGGCCGTCGGATTTGCATTAGATTCATTTCAAAGGTTCTTTTACAGAATTGAATTTACTTTTTATATGTTTCCTAAAAAAAAGTACAACATAAATACCATCTCTAAAATGTCTCCTTAAGTGTTTTACAAATTGCAGCCACAAAGGTTAAATGTGAAGGTGGACATGTTATTCTCACTATGACAGTAAATTATTCTTAATTAATTGATTCTCTCTACTCTTTCTTATGTATCTTTTTTTAACTTTTACTTTATAATGTCTACAATGCTTATATACATTCAGAAGGTCTTTTGGGTCTGTGGAATTGCACACACACACACCACACGCTAAACCTGAGACTCACACAGCATTTGATCTCTGGATTTAGAAAAACCATTTCACTTTTAAAGAAGTTTTTTTCTCAGCATTACAACATTTAATATCTAATCAGCTCCTGACAAACACAATAATTACTATTTGATTTATCCACTCAATGAGTCATTTAACATGTCTTCGGAATGCTTTTGTCTTTCAAACACATTAAATTGTGCAAATTGCAATGCATGCAATGGAATATTTTCTTTCTCGTTGTATATTATTTAAATCAATGAAAGTACTCAAAAAGTTGTCAGATACTTTAAAGCTACACTGTGTAACTTTTTTAGTTTATTCTTAGCTAAATTCACTTAGTTCTTTCAAAAATATATGTGCTCATTAATGTATATTTACTTCTTTCAAGTAATAATGCATTCTCGTAACTTTATAATATACCATTGAAAATACATACGTGTTGAGTGTTCGGATGGCGGTCGCCATGTTGCTCCTCCATCTTGAAAGTACATTTGCCAAAGAGGGACATACCCGTAAATTAAAGCTTTGCTTTTCGCTTTTTTACACTCGATGGCACCGTGTCGAATGTTGAAGAGGAGGATTGCTTGAGGCTGCTATATGATGATGGAGCATCACTCTTAAGCCCCTTTCACACTGCACGTCGGACCCGCAATATTCCCGGAACATTGCCGGGTCGCCTTCTGTGTGAAAGCAACCACGTCCTGGAACTGATTACCGAATTCGACCCGGGTCGGGGACCTAGTAACATTGCGGGATATGTATCAGAGTCGCCAAGGAAGCGGAAAAGAGAATTAAGACGGCAACGCAACAGGCAAATCAACAAGACAAAAGTAAATATTGGAGTGGCCTTTCCAAGATAAAGAGTTCATGAGGAGCAACGATTTTAAAAAGAACGCCGACATTGCCTGCGTTCTTCTCGACAGGTAATATTAATTCAGCCTATTTGTGTATATTGGAAGTTTTATTGTTGCTTGGCTAATTATATCACGGTGTGCTGTGCATAACACTAGAACGACGTCTATGATAGTTTTCCTCGCGTCAATGATGAAAAAGTATTGTTTACCTTATAACATAAATCCGTGTTCTATGACGGATAACATGAGATTAATATTTTAATTGCATTATAATTTGTTTGCCTTACGCTAGTGATGTCGTACAATATACAGAATAACGATAGCACTGATAAAAGTTACTTTACTAAGATTAGCTTGCATTCGTCTGGGAACCTGATAGCTGATGTTAGCAATGAAATGGTAAAAAATGACGAAAACGTAAAACTATCATTCATTTTACATAGATTAATTTGATCATAGATCATTTGGTAAATTAAATAACTGCAAATTATAATCGTTTTCAAAAGTTACCTCATCACTTGAGTTGAAGCAACACTCACCGAAGAGGTCGAACTGGAAGCCATGACTAAATCGGCCACCGTAGGAGTTGAAACGAAATCGAAATTGAGAGGAACAGAAACTATTATTCACTGGATGGACATATACCTTTTCACCACTAGATGGGGGAAAATATCACACAGTGTAGCTTTAAATGTGTAATTTAATGGATTACTAGCTACAATTTTTGTCAAGTCTTTTGGAATCAGTAGTTTACAATTTGTAATCTACACAGCACTGTTGATATATCGTGCTAATAAATCTCATTGAGGAGAAAAAAAATTATAAATAATAAATGAAAAAAAAATTATATATATATATATATATATATATATATATATATATATATATATATATATATATATATATATATATATATATATAAGCAACTGCTTTGGTCTAACAATATAACTAACAATACTAACAATATAAAATTTACTCTTACGCTTATTTGATAAAAATCTGTAACATTTTCACAGCAAAAGGATAGGTGAAATGAATTCCACTGATTATCTTTTCATCACAGCACATGTTAGTGGCTGGGATATATTAGACAGCAAGTGAACATTTTGTCCTCAAATTTGATGTGTTAGAAGCAGGAAAAATGGGCAAGCTTAAGGATTTGAGTGAGTTTGACAAGGACCAAATTGTGATGGGTAGACAACAGAGCATCTCCAAAACTGCAGCTCTTGTGGGGTGTTCCTAGTCTGCAGTGGTCAGTGTCTATCAAAAGTGCTCCAAGGAAGGAACAGTGGTGAACCTGCGCCAGGGTGATGGACGGCTAAGGCTCATTGATGCACGATCAAACAGACGAGCTACTGTAGCTCAAATTGCTCAAGTATTGCTGGTTCTGATAGAAAGGTGTCAGATGTTCTGCTGGGAAACCTTGGGTCCTGCCATCCATGTGGATGTTACTTTGACACGTACCACCTACCTAAGCATTGTTGCAGACCATGTACACCCATTCAAGAAAAAGGTTTTCCCTAGTGGCCTCTTTCATCAGGATAATGTACCCTGACACAAAGCAAAAAGGGTTATGGAATGGTTTGAGGAGCACAACTGTCACATGCATGTCCTGTCTTGTGTGCACTTGTGGGTTTTGTTATGTTGAGCATGTGCTCGTGTCCCTGTCAGTTCCCTCCCCCTTGTTATCTGATTATTGGTTTATTTGCCCCACCTGTTCTCCCTCATTATCTGCCTTGTTTGTTCCCCTTATAATCTCCTTGTGTTCGTCAGTCTGTGTTGGATCCTTGTGTAATGTCTGCGTCTCCCGTCCTCCCCGTGATTCTGTTGGTTTGTTTAAGTTTATATTTTATTATTCTATTATGTGTTTTTCCCCCTCGTGGGTTGTTGTTTTGAGTTTGTTTTATTTTGCAAATAAATCATCCTTCTCCTGCACTTGAGTCCTCGCACCATTTTCACTTGGCTGTGACGTGACAGAAGGATCCAACCATACAATGAGGACTCAGCAGAGAAGTTCTCCCTCGGTGCCAGTTCCGGGGGTCCCGAGTCCGGGAATCCCGAGTCCAGACATGGCCTGGAGGGCCGTAATGGGAGGGTTTGTGGTGGCAGTCCTGCATGCTTGGGAGAAGCACAGGGTGTCATCCACCACTCCGGTGGTCCCAGATCCGGTGGATCGTGTTCCGGTGGTCCCTGTGCCGGTGGATCGTGTTCCGGTGGTCCCTGTGCCGGTGGATCGTGTTCCGGTGGTCCCTGTGCCGGTGGATCGTGTTCCGGTGGTCCCTGTGCCGGTGGATCGTGTGCAGGTGGTACCTGTGCCGGCGGATCGTGTGCAGGTGGTCCCTGTGCCGGGGGATCGTGTGCAGGTGGTCCCTGTGCCGGCGGATCGTGGTCCGGTGGTCCCTGTGCCGGTGGATCGTGTTCCGGTGATCCCAGTGTCGGTGGATTTGGTTCCGGTTGTCCCAGTGCCGGTGGATCGTGTTCCGGTGGTCCCAGTGCCGGTGGATACTGCTGGACTGGAGAAGTTTCCCCGAGGCTCTCCGTGCGCCGCAGAGGCGTCCTGCTCTCCGTGCGCCGCAGAGGCGTCCTGCTCTCCGTGCGCCGCAGAGGCGTCCTGCTCTCCGTGCGCCGCAGAGGCGTCCTGCTCTCCGTGCGCCGCAGAGGCGTCCTGCTCTCCGTGCGCCGCAGAGGCGTCCTGCTCTCCGTGCGCCGCAGAGGCGTCCTGCTCTCCGTGCGCCGCAGAGGCGTCCTGCTCTCCGTGCGCCGCAGAGGCGTCCTGCTCTCCGTGCGCCGCAGAGGCGTCCTGCTCTCCGTGCGCCGCAGAGGCGTCCTGCTCTCCGTGCGCCGCAGAGGCGTCCTGCTCTCCGTGCGCCGCAGAGGCGTCCTGCTCTCCGTGCGCCGCTGAGGCGTCCTGCTCTCCGTGCGCCGCTGAGGCGTCCTGCTCTCCGTGCGCCGCTGAGGCGTCCTGCTCTCCGTGCGCCGCTGAGGCGTCCTGCTCTCCGTGCGCCGCTGAGGCGTCCTGCTCTCCGTGCGCCGCTGAGGCGTCCTGCTCTCCGTGCGCCGCTGAGGCGTCCTGCTCTCCGTGCGCCGCTGAGGCGTCCTGCTCTCCGTGCGCCGCTGAGGCGTCCTGCTCTCCGTGCGCCGCTGAGGCGTCCTGCTCTCCGTGCGCCGCTGAGGCGTCCTGCTCTCCGTGCGCCGCTGAGGCGTCCTGCTCTCACCGCGCCGCTGAGGCGTCCTGCTCTCACCGCACCTCCCTGGCGCCCCCTGCAATGACCGCACCCCCCAGGAGTCCTGCTCTCACCGCGCCGCCCTGGCCGCCTGAACTCTGCGGGCCGCCTGAACTCGGTGGGCCTCCCGACCTCGGCGGGCCGTCCTGGCCATTTGAACTTTGTGTGCCACCATGGCCTCCTGAACTTTTTGTTTTCCCCATGCCTCCCTTGTTTACCCCTCCCTTGTCTGTACCTTCTTTGTCTGTCCCTCCCGTGCCCCCCTGGTCTGTCCCTCCGGTGCCCCCCTGGTCTGTCCCTCCCGTCCCTCCTTGGTCTGTCCCTCCCGTCCCTCCTTGGTCTGTCCCTCCCGTCCCTCCCTGGTCTGTCCCTCCCGTCCCTCCCTGGTCTGTCCCTCCCGTCCCTCCCTGGTCTGTCCCTCCCGTCCCTCCCTGGTCTGTCCCTCCTGTCCCTCCCTGGTCTGTCCCCCCTGTCCCTCCCTGGTCTGTCCCTCCCGTCCCGCCCGGGTCTGTCCCTCCCGTCCCTAGTGGAGCGTCTGGTAGCCGCTCCTTAAGGAGGGGGTAATGTCACATGCATGTCCTGTCTTGTGTGCACTTGTGGGTTTTGTTATGTTGAGCATGTGCTCGTGTCCCTGTCAGTTCCCTCCCCCTGGTTATCTGATTATTGGTTTATTTGCCCCACCTGTTCTCCCTCATTATCTGCCTTGTTTGTTCCCCTTATAATCTCCTTGTGTTCGTCAGTCTGTGTTGGATCCTTGTGTAATGTCTGCGTCTCCCGTCCTCCCCGTGATTCTGTTGGTTTGTTTAAGTTTATATTTTATTATTCTATTATGTGTTTTTCCCCCTCGTGGGTTGTTGTTTTGAGTTTGTTTTATTTTGCAAATAAATCATCCTTCTCCTGCACTTGAGTCCTCGCACCATTTTCACTTGTCTGTGACGTGACAACAACATTGTGTTTGAGGTGTTGACTTGACCTCCAAATTCCCCAGACCTTATTACAATTGAGCATCTGTAGGATGTGCTGAACAAACCAGTCCAGTGGAGCCCCCATCTCCATGGATCTTAAAGTCTTAAAGGGGGGGTGAAATGCTGTTTCATGCATACTGATCTTTTTACACTGTTAAAGACTTGGAATCCCATACTAAACATAGACAAAGTTTCAAAAGTTAAGGTGGACGTTTGATGGGAGTATTTCTTTGTCAAAAATACTACTTCCGGTTAGTCATAAGTTTCGGCAAGTTTTTTGAGATCATGCGTCCCCTTTGACGTTAATGGGGGCGGAATTTCCTTGTATGGGCCTTACGGACAATTCTACCGGAAGCGCGTGAGAGAGAGCAAGGGAGAGAGCGAAAGCAACAGGCTACGCCCATCAAAGCGCTGGCTTGTAGGATGCTAAACAGGTGATATAACCAGTAGCTACTGACTTACCCACTGATAGGCCGGCGGTCGATCTGTATTAGCACTTTCCTCACGCGACGGGCGAATCACTTTCCTCACAGAGCGACTCACTTTCCTCACGCGGCAGGCGAATCACTTTCCTCACAGAGCGAATCACTTTCCTCACAGAGCGACTCACTTTCCTCACGCGGCGGGCGAATCACTTTCCTCACTGAGCGAATCACTTTCCTCACAGAGCGAATCACTTTCCTCACTGAGCGAATCACTTTCCTGACAGAGCGAATCACTTTCCTCACTGAGCGAATCACTTTTCTCACAGAGCGAATCACTTTCCTCACAGAGCGAATCACTTTCCTCACAGAGCGAATCACTTTCCTCACGCGGCGGGCGAATCACTTTCCTCACAGAGCGAATCACTTTCCTCACGCGGCGGGCGAATCACTTTCCTCACAGAGCGAATCACTTTCCTCACAGAGCGACTCACTTTCCTCACTGCAGCCATCTATGACTGCAGCGCGCTGCTGCACACGTCATTATTTAGCTCCGCTCACACGACACGCCCCCACCCGCTCGGCTTTTTCCGGAAAGACTCGGAACAGCGCATCTTTCTTATATAATTATAAAAAAAATAAAGACTTTTCGGAGATATGCAGGATGCAATGCTACTCTATAGGTACTCAAGATTGACATGACACTGACTGAAACTGAGTGTTTCACCCCCCCTTTAAGGACTTAAAGGATCTGCAGAAAGGGGGACCAACACACATTATGAAGGTGGTCATAATGTTATGCCTGATCGGTGTATATATATTGGCCCATAAAAACAGAACAAAATGTGCCTTCAGAGTACTAATTTACAGCAAAGGCCTGTAGCAGCTGAGCAGAAAAGACTGCTGCATTATACCAGTCCCATGTGGTACTCAAAAGCAATTCACAACTACTGCACAGACATTAAATAGTAAATAACCTGGAATATTTCTTTAAAAAAAAAAAAAAAATTCTCTGGTGTCTGGTCCACAGCTCAGAGCTATGGGTGCAATTATAGGTACTGCATGCAGCCTCTAATATCGACAGTTGAAGCTCTGTGGCTTTGTTCACACTGCACAAAAATTGCGTGAATAGGTTTTGAAATCCAATCTTGAATAATGTCTGTCTCCACTGTTACTTTGCAAATTATGAAATCTTAACCATTAGTTTAGTCAGCATTCAATATCTACTGTATCTACATTGGCTGATTTAAAGGAACTGTATGTAAGAAATGTATTTCAAGTAATCATAAATCATGGCCCTGATATGTCACTAGACATTAAGAAATCATGTTAATTTCAGATACTTATATCACTGACAACAGTAGTCCGGCTAGGATATTGTCATTTAAAAGTTGTTGTTGCAGCCCTCAACTGATGTTGACATGTTGTGTTTTGGCCTGAAGCTCCGCCCTCTACCTATCGACCAATCATGAAGTCAATAGTGTTTCGGCATCCGCGTTGCCAGATCTGCTCTAGTTACCACAGCTGCTACAAACGTTCCTGCTGGATCCTGCAGCCAATCTGGCAACCTCGAGTCAGGGGGAGGGGGAGAGGGGGTACACCGCTCTACAGTCATTGAAAGTGATTGCAGTACCAGTTTTGGCCACAATCTTACATACACTTCTTTTAATTAAGCACACAATCCAGGAAACGTTCTCATACAACATATATAAAATATTTTTTCAAATGTTAGTTGGTAAGAAAGAAATTTACACCTACTCCATATGTGTGTATTTTTTATTTTATTATTATTATTTTTTTGTAGCTGATAGTTGAAAACACTTTTCAGTTCAGTTTGACCCAGCTGTCCAATCACAGTGGAGGAGGGGCGAGACAAATACTACACTGACCAACCATCCTACTTGGAAAACGACTTGGAAAATGCTAATATTGCTGGTTACTACTGCATTTTTATCCAGTACTTTTAAAACTTATTCCAATACAAATTACTAAAGTATTCAGTAACATAATCCAAGCACCACAATATGAAAGGGACCGCTCCGTCAAAAACACACTTCTTTGGTATGATTTGGTGAAGTCCTGACAGCAGTGACCGTGGAGATCCGCGAAAAAAATGAAAATCTCTCCGAAACTTGTGAGAAACCGGAAGGAGTATTTTTAACACAGAAATACTCCATCAAACCTACAACATTAGTTTTTGAAACTTTGTCTATGTTTAGGATGGGAATCCAAGTCTTTAACAGTGTAAAAAGCTCAGTATGCATGAAACAGCATTTCTTCCCCCCCCCCCCCCCCCCCCCCCCCCTAATGAATTAAACCCAATCTCTCATAGATCACTGTATAAAAATTTTTTCATTTTACACTGAGTAAAAAGCAAGCGAAAATTAGGGAATCTGACCACAGTGCCATTACATATACATGCAATCCCAGAAGTCATGGAGGAGGATGGGAGTTTAACATTAGACATTATACATTAACATTATATGTTTTTTTGCTGTCAGCAAAGCCTATACAGATGAGTCTACTATGTCAAAAATCTGCAGTTTCAGCTGTACAAAACCATATCAACAGCAGAGAACATACAGATACATATGGAAGCCCATTTCCGGCAATTCCGCCAACTCACAATTGTGTGATATAAAGCCACAATTCTGACTGGGGGAAAAAAAAGTCTGAATTGTGACTATATCACACAATTACAAGTGTGAGAAAAAAAAGTCAGATTTCTGAGATAAGTCATAATTACTCTTTTTATTTGTATTTTATTGGTGGAAACGGGCTTCCATAGATACAGAACATAAACTAATAAGACTACTTTCTAACCAGTGCGCCTGCTTAAATGTGTTATCAAAACTATCAAATTGCTTTGGTCCATTAAAGAGTCTGTAGTGTGTATGGGTGCTTGAGCTTTGATTAAAAGTGCTGTAGATTCAAATAAAAGGGGTAACGGATATAAACAGAAAGCTTTTCTCCACATAATTTCAAAGAGAAAAAAAATTACAGGATGATGGAGCACAAAACATAATGGACCTAATTTTGGATCACAGAAACATCTGAAGCCATTACTGATAGCTCAGGTACGTTTATTAATGATTATAAAAATCCTTGGCTGTAACAGTTAGTAAATGTTTTGGCTATTAATTATGCAACCTCAAAGAATTTGTGATTTGAAAAACAGTATAACAATGTAATATTTATTTATGGTGTTCTCTTGTACAAATGTATAAATATACATCTCTGGAAAAATTAAGAGACCACTGCTATTTTTTTCTTAAAACCCCATCTCTACAAGTATGGAAGCCATTCCATTCCAATGTCTGTTGAATTCCAACACAGGCACACCTCATTCTACTGAATGAAGTACTGATTAGGTGATCACATGAACAAAATCTTATTTAATAAAAATAAAACACTTCTGTGGTCATCACTATTCTCTTGCAGTAGGACCAGCTGGATGGATAAAACAAAAGTCAATCAATCAACTTTATTTATATAGCGCTTTTACAATCACGATTATGTCAAAGCAGCTTCACAGTGTCAAACAGGACAATATTGCAACAAAGTAATTGGGTAATTACTTTGTAATTACCCAATTAAGTAATTAATAAATAAAAAAAACTATTGAGCATGCCAAAAAAGTTAAAAAGGAAAGTTTTGAGTGAGGAAAGGAAGGGTTTAATTCTGGCTTTACTGGCAGAGGGATGCAGTGAGCGTCGGGTTGCTTCCATCCTTAAAAATTTCAAAGACGAGGGTTCATAAGAACAAGGTCAAGCAGCAGACATTGGCGACAACAAATCCTCAGACCGTCAGAGGGTGAAAACGACTCCACTTACCGGAATGACTGCCAACTCATTCGAATGTCACTCAACACCTGTAGGATGACATCAAGTGATGTTGGACTGTAGAGGACTGGAGTAAGGTCATCTTCTCTGATGAGTCCAATTTTCAGCTTTGTCCAACACCTGGTCATCTAATGGTTAGACGGAGGCCTGGAGAGGCCTACAAGCCACAGTGTCTCGCACCCACTGTGAAATTTGGTGGAGGATCAGTGATGATCTGGGGGTGCTTCAGCAAAAGCTGGAATCGGGTAGATTTGTCTTTGTGAAGGACACATGAATCAAACCAAGTACAAGGTTGTCCTAGAAGAAAACTTGCTTCCTTCTGCTCTGACAATGTTCCCCAATGCTGAAGACGGGTTTTTATTTTATTTTTTTCCAGCAGGGCAATGCTCCATGACACACATCCAGGTCAATCAAGGTGTGGATGGAGGACCACCAGATCAAGACCCTGTCATGGCCAGCCCAATCTCCAGACCTGAACCTCATTGAAAACCTCTGGAATATGATCAAGAGGAAGATGGATGGTCACAAGCCATCAAACAAATCTGAGCTGTGCACATTTTTGCACCAGGAGTGGCATAAAGTCACACAACATCAATGTGAAAGACTGGTGGAGAGCATGCCAACACGCATGAAAGCTGTGATTCAAAATCACGGTTATTCCACCAAATATTGATTTCTGAACTCTTCCTAGGTTAAAGATTAGTATTGTGTTGTTTTAAAATGAATATGAACTTATTTTCTTTCCATTATTCGAGTCTGACAACACTGCATCTTTTTTGTTATTTTGATCATTTGTTGCTTTCGGCAAAAAAGCCCTAAATTAATATATTTTTATTTGCAATTTGGGAAAATTGTCAGTAGTTTATAGAATAAAACAAAAATATAAATTTTACCCAAACACATACCTATAAATAGTAAAACCAGAGAAACTGATAATTTTGCAGTTGTCTCTTAATTTTTTCCAGAGCTGTATATGGTTACTTTGGATACAAGCTAATTTACTCAACAATATGTCCAGAACCTTTAAAGCAGTTCATGCTATTATTAGCAGGTACAAATATGAAAGGAAAGACCACAAGTGGAATACAGTGATGAAGGACTGAGAAATGTCATTATATGAGAAGTAATTGAGACACATATGAAGCCTGTGATTAATATTGGCTATTTGTCCTCCTCAAAGACAGAGTTGACAAATCACTTTAAAATGATTGAGAGCATGGGCGTAAGTTGACATTTGAGCTAGTGGGGCTAGACCAAGCCATGCAGTCTTGTCATTTTAATCACATTGGAGCTTTTCTGTAACAGACCTTCAAATTCACACTTTACACAGCCGCTCAATTAATATCTTGTTTTAAAACTGGGTCTTTGTCCACTGGGTCATTTTGGTTGTAATAAAGGACTACATTTAAATAACTTTTGCAAAGGAGGCCACATATGTAAGTCCTTTAGGCTTGGTACAAACTGTCAAGTGCATTTTTGTTTACACAGAACTGTAATAGAGTGGAAAAAATATTTACTCAGCACAAAACGCACATTTATTTAACCAAGTTTAGATGTGGGATTTGTGATGTCAGATTACAAGAAAATAATTATCAAAAAAAGAATTTATGACCCCATAGACATAGGCGGAGCTAGTGTGAATTGCTCTTGCCAACAAGGCACACTATTTGCACTTGGTTTGAATAGACACTTACATTTATTGCAAAGAAATAAATTAAATGACAATATACACACACCCTAAAGCATCCCCACAAGTTCTGTCCATGATTGGGAGTCATTTATTAAACCTACCCAGGCCTTCTACAACAGAAATGGTGCATGGACGACCTTTCTCTGCGGGTCAATACTTTGAGCATAACAAGGGTGTGTATGAAGAAATGTGACCATGAGTATTGTTTCAACTGAGCACACAGCATATGGGCTATGATGGCCGGTGCTTTATCTTCATTCTGCGTCAACCACAGTGTTTCAGTCATTTCATTAAGAGGAGTGGAGACTTATCTGTGAGTGTTGGAAACTAGAGACAAATATGGATTGATGCACAGGCCTGCTGGGCAGCTGCTCAGGGCTCCAGCCCAGCAGGGGGTCTCTGCGAGCTGCAGAAATCTGTTTTTGCTAGACATGTAGAATATTTCTAGAATAAATTAGGTTTGTGTCAAAAACAGAACCGTTTTGAACAAAGTTGATGTATCAGATATCAGAGTACTAATATTCTCTTAAATTTCCATGTTCTGCGTCTTCCTGTTTTAAATTACGACACAAAACTGTGTTTGATATGAAGAGCCTCTTGGTCATATGTGCCCAGAGAAACCCCTCTTTTCCAGAGAACTTACTCTGCCCTGATTGGTCAGTTGGCCCAGTCTGGTGTGACTGACCTACCGCTTATACAGTGTGTGTCAGAAACTAAAGGACCATCAACATATCTGAATTTCA